>NW_006494614.1:61041210-61049456 GCF_000325575.1 Pteropus alecto
ATTTGTATAGAAATATATTTAAATATAATATGTATATTTCAGTATCCATTTGGGTCTGCAGTCCGTGTTCTTTTGCAAAGGCAAATTTCACTTGGTCGAAGCCAAAGGACACGCGTGCGGCTTCATGTAATGCTACAGGAAGAATGAAGTGAATCCTTTATCTTAATTGAACCTGGACCCGGTCGCCATATTTTCCTCAAGACTGAGGGATGAACAACAAAAATGTGCGCTCTGTAATGCAGAACCTGCTCAAAATGGTCCTATCCTATTGAACCAGATACTGAGCTGCTTTTCAGAGACGACAGGCAGGAAGGCAAGTTGTACAATGGGGCATGAGCAGACGAGAGAACTTTGACCTCCAGTTGCACCCGGAACCAAAGTCTCATTCACACACACGGAACCAAAGGACTGGGACATAACAGGAACTCGAACCCTGGAACCTCTTCAGAAGCCAAGAGTCCATTGTCCAGGAAGATCCCATGTTGATGCCCCTTACCATAAATGGCCAAGTCACAAGGTCTTCCGATTCCAACTTGTCCCACCAGCACTTCCACATACCTGTTCTCCCAACCCCTAAAAACCCCTTAACCTAGTCCAGTGAACAAGATGGATTTGAGGCACCATTAGGTCTCATATCTTCTTGATTGGTGCCTTCTGGATCAATTAACCTTTCTTTACTTAAAAAAAAAAATGCTACAGGAAGAAATGTAAAATCCTTCTGACCACAGTGCTGCAGGCCGGGACCAGGTGGCCCAGGCAGCAGGAAGATGGGCGTTGAGGGTCCAGGAGTCTCAAGCCCCAGGCTCCCTCTCTTCCTCTCTTCCTCCCTTGCAATCTACGGTCCTTAAAATGTGCCAGGACCCCCATGAACTGGCCCCTGCTGGTCCTTGGCCTCACGCATTCCCCTCCTCACTGCCCCTCTCCCCTGCGATCACCGCAGCCGTGGAGCCATCTCTGAGCACACTGTTCTCTCTGCTAGGAGTGCAGAGATTTAGGAATCCACGTCACGGCCACCACTCCCTTCCTCCAGGTCCCCACATGAATGTCACTTGTTAGGAGAGGCTGCAGGACAGCTCTACTTAAGTAGAACCATCCATACTTCCCATCCTGTTTGTGCTGCTTGGTTTCTTTCCTAGAACTCAACACTTGCAGGCACAGGGAGCATTTTCTCCTTAGTTTCTTTATTGTCTGTCTTGTGCTGGAGTATAAGCTTCCTGAGAACGGGGTAACTGTCGGCACCTCCAGCAGAGGGAGCAGGGCCTGGGACACTAGAGGTACTCATAAATACCTGTTGAAAGAATGAATCAATGAATGAATGAACCATGCTCATCCCGCCTCTCCCTCCCTGCAGTCTGGGATCATCACTGCCATTTCCCGTGAACGTGAATAGATGTTCTCCTGGGGAAAAAAAATGTATTTTCCTGTCAGATTTCCAAACGCTGATGTCCTGAAGCAAAAGGTCCCTGTCACCCACTTGCAATTGCTTCCAACACTCAGCTTTGTACACACGAAACTAGTAAATGCTCCTGGAATCCAAGTTTCCCAGGGTTCATAGCACCCACCTCGATGGAGAGCCTGGGCCCCAAAAGGCCACCTCACGAGCAGGGAAGAACCACAGATGCAAGTCTGGCTAGCAGGCTGTTCTTCTGTAGATTCCTTCCTGAGTTTGCCATGCTGGGTTTTGGGTGGGAATTCATTCATTCATTCATTCGTTCATTCACTCATTCATTTATTAACAGTAACGTTCTCTACTATTGTGAGCAGAATGAAAATATAGAGCTTAGGACAAACAAATAAAACCATAAAAACACAAAATGGCTCCTCTGGGGAACAAAACAGGGGATGGATTGAAGTAAAGCAGACAGCCAGTGTTTTCCATTAAAAGGTTCTCAAGATTATTTGATCTTTCTTAACCACGTGCATTTATTACATCAGGGAAAACAAAAATACAAGTTGGATTATGTCAACCCCCGATGAAACCCCTCCCAGGACTCACAGAACATGACCGCAGCCCTTCCCGTGGGCTCTGAGCAGAGCTGGTCTGGCCTGGCCTCTTTCTCTTGCATTTGCTCCAGCCACTCTCAACCCCAAAGGTCCTTTCCCACCCGAGGGCCTTTGCTCGTGCTGTTCCCTCTTTCTGAGCGCTCTTTTCCCGTCACTGTAGAGTCAGATTAAACTTAATCAGAGCTTCTGAATCTAATTATTTATTTGTGTGGTTATTGGACTACCTTCTCTTCTCTGATAGTTCCTGAAGGGCAGGGGCCATGTGTGTTCACACACCAACATACACCAGTACCTGGCGCTGGACATAATAAAGTGTCAGCAGTTCACCCCTCAAGATAAAACACGCAGAAGTCTCTCTCTCATGCTCTGCTGCCCAGTGCCAACATCTTCCCATTTGCTAAAATGTAGGTAAAATCATGTGTTCATCAGGGGTCTCCTCCACTCAGTGGCAAGGGATCCGGGAACTTGACCTAAGCGTAGAATTGAACAGACATGAATACAAGGAAGAAAAGGTCTCCAGCAAACCATCTTCTTGATGTCTGGCCACAGCAGCTAAAATTCCATCGTAAAAGCCATTCCTCTAGACTCAGGAAAGGCACATCTGAAAATACGAATGAGATCAAATGAGATGATGTCTACGGCTATAAATTGTGGGACAGGATGAAAACGCAAGGGATGCGATGTTTCTGCACGGGGCGGTGGTTTCACCTGCACCCAACGGACATCAGCCTAGACTTGGCTTCTGTTGGCATCCACCTGCCCCTGAGCACTCAACCCAGGGACCGCTGGGTGTGTTTCATCCTTGCCACCAGGGGGCGCAGGGAAGCCCTGTCTCGACACCTGAGTCTCAGGTTGGGGCTACTACACTCCTTGTTCTAACTTGGGTTTCAACCCAAACACCTGAAAAACTTATGTAAAAAATATTTTAAACCTGTAGATTCTTCAACGCCAGTCCCAGAAAACCTAATATACAGTGGGCCCTGGGAATTTAGGTTGTTTTTGTTTGTTTGTTTGTTTTTGTTTTTAATGAAGTTAGGAATTTAGGTTGTTTTTGTTTGTTTGTTTGTTTGTTTGTTTGTTTTTGTTTTTAATGAAGTGCCTTAGTTGATTATGATATAGCCAG
Source organism: Pteropus alecto (assembly GCF_000325575.1). Lineage (NCBI taxonomy): Eukaryota > Metazoa > Chordata > Mammalia > Chiroptera > Pteropodidae > Pteropus > Pteropus alecto. The sequence goes on from NW_006494614.1 coordinate 61,044,338, forward strand.
GTCCATGGACCACTGGTCTGTGTCAGCCACAAATGGACTTAGCACTAAAAAGCCACAAAGAAAATTAGTCCCATCCATTATCAGTCGTGAGGCGGATGAAAAGAACAAAGGAGAGAGAAGCCCTGAGGATTCGTGTCTTTTCTCTCTCTCTATCTTTTGACCATGGCGAGCATTCCCCAGCTCTGCACACACATTGGGGTGGGGGGAGGGGGAAGGTGGGTGACAAGCATCCAGTGCTGATGAGAAGAGGCGCCCAGGAAGTTATAGAAGGTGCAGAGGCTGCTGGAGAAAAGAGTCACTTCACTTGCCTGGGGAGGCCCAGAGCCAACATTTTCTTTTTTCTTTTTTCGCTTTTTATGTGTTTCCATATTATAGAGTCTTTAGCTGAACTCAGGTGCAGAGGGCTGAGCTCATCACAGTCGGTTGCTGCGGCATCATTTTCTTCCATGGGCCCAGTGAGTCCCTCTCTTATTTAATTTCTCCGATCCTTTTTTTCGGGTTCCAACTTCTGTCCCCTCTTTTCACATAAGCAACTCTTCCGACGTGTCCTTGTGTTCCCGTGTGTCCCTATGCAAGGTTTTGTGTGCAAACAACTTGCAGAAGTGGTCCAGTGTTAAATATCTCATTCTCCTTTCCTTTTTGCTCCTCGGCACAGTATTAAGATCCATCCACAGTGTTGAGTGGACCCAATCTATTGTCCCTCACTGGTGCCTTGCAGTCCGTGGTGGGAACTTCCCACTGCACTGTCCATTGTCCCAGTGATAGACACCTAAGTTCTCACCACCATAAACAACACTTCAGTGGACATCTTTGTACATATCTCATGTCGACCTGTGTGAGAATCTTGCAGGATTACTCACCCAGGATGGATGTGCCAGGGTCCTAGGGTGTACAGACACTTATTTTGACTACCAATTAGTCCGAGTTTTATGCCTCAAGCATAAAGGGGGAAAATAACGAAATTAATAAATGTAAGTATCCCATGACGCAAATGCTGTTGGGTCCCAAACTGCAGGAAAGTAACTTGAACACGAGTGTACTGTGGATTGTTACTCCGAGTGCATGTAAGAAACAGAAGATACTATTTTTGTTTTTTACACTCTTAGCTTTCTCCAAAAGTTTCCGAAATAAAAAAATGAAGAGACCTTCTGGTTAGCAAATGCAGAATAAGATTCAAGAACACTCAAAGTGTGATCCAGGACCAGCAATATCAACATTACCTGCAGAGTGTTAGAAATGCAGAACTCAGACCCTGCTCCAACCTCAGAATCAGAGACTTTACGGGTAGAAATCTGTGTTTGAATGAGATCTCTCGGGGATTTTCAGACAGGGTAAAGTTTGGGAACAAGTGAAGATAAATCCAAGAGGTGGAGAGAGAAAGAGAGAGAGATAGAGACAGAGACAGAGACAGAGACAGAGAACAAGAGAGAAAGAGGATAGCTAGACAGATAGATGATAGATAGATGCATGCATGCATGCATACATACATACATGCATGCATACATACATGTACAGAGAGCATGAAAGAGAAGGGATAAAGAAGGTAGACAGATAGATGGATAATAGATACAGAGAGGGAGAGAGAGACAGAAAAACGTAATAGATTAGATAGACAGACAAGCAAACAGGCTAATGCTGTTTTTGGCAAATCACAGAACACAGAATCGCAAGCTTGAAACTCCCTTCAGAGAGCATTTCATGGCATATTAACTAAGCCGTGAGAAGACCCCCAGAACCCTCTTGAGGGCAATGGCAGGGGCCCCTCAGCAGATGGGGCCAAGCCGCCAACTGTCTGCCTCAAACAGATCTCAACATTTAGTCATTTTATAAATGCCACATCCTGGGAAGTTTTCTATAGAAAATAAGATCCCAGGATGAGAAGAAGTCGAAAACTCCTGACTAGTTCGATGTCTTCCCATTTCACAGACATGGAAACTAAAGCTCAGAAGGGTGACGTGCTTCCCCCAAGATCACACAGGTATTCAGTGGCAGAGCCAGGCTTAGTTCCTCTCCATCTAGGACTTCTTGTGTGACACTCTCAGCCCTAGGTGTGGAAAAGAAGGTTCTGGAAGTGCTCACAGAGCTGTTGGGGCAAGTTTGAGAGGGTCTGCCGTGATTCCAGCAGCCTGATTTTACAGATGAAGAAGGAGGTGAGGCAGATGAGTCTCTGAAGACATGCAGGGCGCTTGCTGGGGCTCGCTTGGCCCTCCCCCGCCCCAGAAACTCAGCAATCCAAACCCGCACATAGCTGGCAGCTTCAGTTTCCCGGCCAAGTTCGTTTTGACATTACAAGACAAAAAGCACAAACGTGTTCCGATGGGACAGGCCGTTACTGTGGTGCCATTCAATAGGGTTTACGATTTTCCTGGAGCCTCTCCGCCGGGTGATGCCAGAGAACGAGCCAGAAAAAGAAAATTCTTAGGTGACGTAAATGCAGCCAAGACACTTGCGAGTGGCATGCACTTTTCCTGCCCCGGGAAGGGGTGGGGTGTGGGGAATGGAGCCATCTTAGAGCCAAACAGAGAAAGAGAAAACGAACAAATCCCCGTGCCTGTGGTCTCATTTCACCGCACAAGGTCCTTAAACATCCGTGTCTTTACTTTTGAGCCAAATGCCTTTGACTAATAAATGCTCCAAGTAATTAGCAAACGGAGGACACCCATTAAATCATTAGAGCTGAGATCACCCGAGAGGACATTAGAGAGTCAAGGCATTAATTGCATTATTTTATTTCCAGATAAAAGTTATTTTGGTGGAGCCAGTCTTGCCAGAGAAGAAGGTGATAAGATCAGATGCCGTCGTTAACTGCCAGATATCCTATTAGGAGTCCAGCAGACAGGGGCTCCGATGACAGTCCAGACTAGAATGGGCTGTAGGGATTTGTTTCAAGCCAGAGGAAAAGCTCAAGATGCCTAAAGACTGGCCTGTGAAGGAGGGTAACCAGTTCATTCCAGTTTGCCTGGGGACTACTCCAGTTTTAGCACCCAAAGTCCTGCATCCCAGCGAACCCCCTTAAACCTTGGAGAAGCAAGTTGGCCTTTGCAGGCTCTTGGGGGAGTTAGGTAAAGTGGGTACATTTCTGATGGCTCAGTCACAGTGATAATTTTCACGTGAAAGAAAACAAAGTGAAAAGAAAAAGAAAGAGAAAGAAAGAAAGAAAGAAACCAGTCACAGTGATAATTTTCACATGAAAGAAAACAAACGAAGCAAAAAGAAAAAGAAAGAGAAAGAAAGAAAGAAAGAAAGAAAGAAAGAAAGAAAGAAAGAAAGAAAGAAAGAAAGAAAAAAGTGTGCTTTTTCTTCTCCAAGAGAGGATTCTTGGCTCCTTAGGAAACGTGGAAGTTGGAGTTGGTGCCCAGCCTTGGGTCTTTCTCTTGGCAGCCACCCAAAACATTCTTCTTCCAAGCAAAAGGAAAGGGAAGGGAAGAGGGAGAGGGAGAGGGGGGCAGAGATGGTCTAAGGAGTTCCCTGGGGAAGTGCGTCTAGTTCCAGGGGGAAATGAGTCCCTAAGAAAAGGTGTCTAGGAATTTTGCTCATCAACCACGACACCAGCACTGTCATTAGAGGGAGAGACGTCTAAAGGGCAAAGTCGTTCTGTCTCTCTCCTTCCTCATGCTTGTGCAACGCCAGCCACAATTGGCAGCCCTTTATGAAAAACACCTGGCCATTAAGAGGCTCGCCCCATGCAAGATAGAAACCTGGACGGTAGGTGGTTTCTCCTTTTGGACCAGGGCGTCCCACATGGGGACAGCCCTGGCAAGGTGAGGACCCAGCTGCCTCTGTCTCCTCGTCCATGAATGGCCCTGCCTTGTTCCACACGGTATCAATGGAGAGGATAGAAGGTGAATTGAAGTTCGAGAGTGTTTGGAAGATGGTCTAGCTGGTTTGAAATATAAGAGGTGACACGTAAGGAGGTCTTGTGTCCTGGATTTTAATGGGCAACACATGGCCTGGTGGATCATAAGTTTAGGCTATAGGGAATGTACCAGATGCTGCACAAAAACTTAAGGAGTTGTGATTGCTGGGATGGGACTGAGTTGAGACTACCTGATACTCTCTGACTAAAAGAACTGGTTCATCAATTCAATACTATACATGGAATCGGGTGGACGATCTTTCTACTTAAAACAACTCTAGATGCATCCTGCTATAGATCAATCATAGAATTCTCTCTTCCTCTCTCTCCCTTTTCTTCTCCCTCTCTCCCTCATAAAGCATTTCACAAGCACTTATGGGGTACCAGTAATAATGATAATAATGAATATTTACATATATGAGCACCTACTGTTTGCCAACCGAACCTAAATTGGTCGGTTGCCTCATTTCATCTCAACTTTGTACCTATTTTATACTGCTTTTCTTTTATTGGCGTAAAGCACACATAAAATTTATTTTAGCCGTTTTAAAATATATTTCGGCAGCATCAAGTACATCCACACTGTTGTGCAACCATCACCACCATCCGTCTCCAGAACTGGTTTCATCTTCCCAAATTGAAACTCTGTCTCCATTAAACACTAACTCCCCATTCCCCTCCCCCAGCCCCTGGTGACCACCGTTCGACTTTCTGCCTACGCTAGGGACCTCGTCTAAGTGGACTCATACAGTATTTGTCTTTATGTGACTGGCTTATTTCACTCAGTACAATGTCCTCAAGGTCCATCCACGTTGTAGTGTGTGTCAGGATTTCCTTCCTTTTTAAGGCCGAATAATAATATTCTATTGTATGTGCCACACTTTGTTTCTCCCTTCATCTGTTTTTGTTGTCGTTGTTGCCATTTTACCACAAACGTGGAGGGGAGAGGTCACGGCTCCTGGAATTCCAGGCAGATTTCTGGTACCCGTGAGTCTCATTTTCACAGAAGACTCGACCTTTCTGGGGTCCGTGAGACTAGGAGGTTCTCGGGTTTCTCTGAGGCCGACATTGGAGTTAGGTCCCTGGTCCGATCCCACTTTCCTCAGCCAACCAGAAAGCTCAGAATCCCGTAGCCGCCCCCAGCCTCTTCCCAGTAGTCATGGAAAATGCCAGAATCCATCTCTGATGTGTCCCAGCTAGATTCTTCTTAGAGGAAAGAGATCCACGGATCCCAGATCCTGCTCCTTTCTACCTGGAAGGATC
>NW_006494614.1:61049523-61059767 GCF_000325575.1 Pteropus alecto
GCTTTGGTGGGCTTTGGTCTCCCTGACCATTCCCAGATTGTCGGCATTTAGAAGTTTCTCTAAAGATTTTCATTCATAAACCATCAGCAGAAGCCCATCCAAAGCCAGGAACAGTCTCTCCCTCTGCCCGGCTCCTGTGCGCTGCTGTTACAACCTCCTCCTCAGCATAAACAGAGCTGATCACTTTATACCCTTTGTATATTGTTTCTTAATATGAATGAAGTGAAACAGCTAACCGGTAGTCATTCAAATTATTGCCTAACGTAAACTGACAATGCGCGTTGAAGTGTTTAGCTTCAGAAACTGTGAAAATGGTCACAGCTTAGTAATTAACTCACATTTACTTAACCCCGACATTCACTTTGTTATTATTAGTATTTTTCATCAAGGAAACGAGGTTCCTTCTGCTGGATAAGGATTTGATCTGATCTGTGCCCATTTATTTTCAGCTGACCTGACCCATGCCCTCGCCCCCAATGTCCCCGCAATCAACCTCCCCAGGACAAATTGGAAATCAAGGCCACGGGCTCCAACACAAACAGCATCTCCGCCACTGGGCTCCGAGGCCAAAGCGGGCAGGGCTCGGCCGAGACCAGGGCATGCATTCAAAAGAAACAGAGAGTTTTTACCTTTTTGCCAACAATTCTGTAGGCAACATTTGTTTTCTATCTTCCTTTTTTTTTTTTTTTTATTAAATCACTTTTATAAACTTCTCAAAAGTTTCAGTTTATTCAGTGACAATTAGTTTACGGCATTTCTGAAGTGGATTTAGATTCGAGTGATAAAATTACAAGCCAAAATTGCAACCATAATGGAAAATCCTGGTTCATGTTTGGCCTTCGAGACCACAACTGAAAGATTACGGGCTGACGCCAACGACCAGAAGAAGTAGCAATCATAGAACATTCTTGTCCACATGCAGCGGCATCCCAGACTCTGCCATAGGGACAAGTCACGCCCTGGGCTGGAGGCCCCTCGCTTCCTGCTGTTAATGGCAGGACGGGAGAAGGAAGAAAGCGGATTTGGCCTTGCCCAACAGGTGGAAGGCAAAAACGGGGTCGGTTGGCAGATTCGCCTCCTCTCGCCCTGAAATGTGTTCTTTCTTTCTTAAACTCCAGAGCCAGCACTTTCCTGAATTCCAGCCTGGCTGATTGCATCTCAGTTTCTTGGTGTTTAATGGAGACCTTCCTGAGCTATTTCCTGATAGCAGCTGGGAGCCTTTTGAACAGTCAGCAGCGGGATTCTGAACAATCTAAACTGGTAATGGCAGTTCCAGGGGCAAGGCTGACTTTGAACTCCAGCAGGAAGTGCAACACGCGGCTAGCTAGCTCACTTTAAAGTCTTCTTCCTTTGCATGGTTTAGACCCCAACAATCCCCACCAAGTTCTGTTCTCCATGAGGAGGAGAGACCTGTGGTGGGAACTAAGCTTTATGGAGCATCTACTACATCCCGGCTCTGGGGATACAGCTGTGAACTAGCGACGCCAGGTCCTTGCCCTCCCCAGTGGGAGACAGATCATAGCAGAGGAAACAAAATAGAGATTGGGGGGTTCAGATGGCAGTGACAGCCACCCTCTTCTTATTCCACAGGCCCTCCAGCCACCTCCGATCCTCAAGCCTGGAACAAGCTCTCCTCCTAGATGAGCCGTCCTCCAAGGAGACATTCTGCACTTGGCAGTTGACAAAATGAGCCCCGGGAGCAAGTGGCCCTCACGGCCCTCACCTTCCACCTACAGGGTTACTCTCCTTCTGTTCAGGGCTCAGGCCTGCCAAGATGCCACTTGGACACCGCACGCACTCTGATGTGGAAGCTGGAGGGCTTGGTAACTTTGAAAAAAAATCCAAAGAAACCATTGTTTACATTTTGGTAGTGTCCTAGCAAATATCAATTTCATTCTCTCTCTCTTTGATAGCTATAGATAGATAGATAGATAGATAGATAGATAGATAGATAGATAGATGATAGATTAATCGATAAATTGATAGATAGGATAGATAGATAGGATAAATAGATGGACATAGAAAGGTGATATAGACTAATAGATTGATAAAGATAGATACACAGATATATGCATATAGATAGATAGGTATACACATACATACAGATACATGCGCATACATGCATATACACACATACATATATTTACATATAGATACATACGCAGAATGATATAAAAATGGAATATACTCTGTAGACTGTTTTAAGTTAACTTTATAAACTTCATACTAATTTGATACCACAAACTCTATCATTAGTTCTTTTCTCATAGCATCGCTTGTATTTTTTCGTTGCCTTTTACATTACAAGGACAACACGTATGCGCCATAGCAACTCAAACAATGCAGAAGCGAGGCAAGTAAAGAGAGCGCCTTTCCGTATTCCCCATCCTCACGGTTGTACGTGGCTGGATGAAAGGCAAGCATGCTTCCTGCATTGCATGCTTTTTCTGTTCAAGTAGAAACATATCCACATGTCATTTATTAGAACAGAAATGGAGTCACACCGTGTGTAGTTTTCCTGCACTGTCTCTTTCCTCTCGACGAATCCCACTTGGCCATCCTTTCTCCTGGTCCATATTCACCTCCCCACACCTAAGGCTGCCTGCTGGAAACTCAGCACCTCTCTGCCTGAGCCTGCTTTTTCTGGGGACACACTTGTCCACACACAGGGCAAGCAGCAGTGCTGGAGTGATGACCCTCACCAAAAAAAATAGCCCTCAACACTGAAGAAGAGGAATTTCGTGGATAAGACACTCCTCCCCCCACCCTCCCGCAACACACTGCCGCCTCAGTAGTGAGAAAACACTGGGCATGGCCAACATCTTCTCCAAGGGTCACAGTGAATTGAACCTCAGGGCTCGCAGTGGTGACATTCTAGATAATGCTCCTTATTTACCACCTCCCTTCTCTATCACACTGCTCTATCTCCCACTGGTGTTTCCTGGGGTCGCCTCTCAAATAAACTTGTACTCAAATCCTTATGTCATGGGATGCTTCTGGGGGAACCTAGACTCAGACAGCCCCAGAACGTGGGCTGGGTGACTCCCTGTGGGTGACATTAAGTTGCTCCTACTCCATTATTTTTAGTGTTTTGCTAATATTATGTTTATAACTGGAGTCAGCATCCTATTGCCTGTGGGCCAAATCTGGCCCACCACCTGTAACTGAAAATAAAGTTTTATTGACACACAGACATCCCGTTTGCTTAATGTGTGGTCTATGGCTGGTTTCCCACAATGACAGGGAAGTTGAACAGTTAGCTAAAAACTATATGGTACAAAAAGCTTAAAATATTTACTACCTGGTCCTTTACAGAAAACATTTCCCAACCTTTGGCCTAAAAGAGAAAGCAACTCCCTATTTAATCAGTCTTCTATTTTAGACATTCTCACCCAAGTTAGAAATTTTGTTTTGTTGTGATCTGTATGTTTTCTGTTTTTTTGTTTTGTTTGTTTTGAGTGTGTATAAAATCTAACTGCATTCAACTTTCTTGTAGTTAAACCTTTGCACATGTATGTCATTATCGTTTTTAGAAGAATACCTCAGAAAGAACTATTGGATAAAAAGCTAGTTGCATTTTTTAGGCTTTTGCGTCTATAATTATATTTCTTTCTAGAAAGGCTGTAGTAACTGACCCACCAGCAGGGTTTTTAAATGCCCATGTGAGGGTCAGAAATCATTTATTTCCGAGTGTCAGTTCATTTGAGGGACTAAACCAAGCCCATCTCCTCCAGACCACACAGAAATAACAATGATGACGAGGATGGTGATTTTCTGACACCTATTATGAAATAAGAGTGGTGTTTGGTCTGTTATATCGCTCAGCACTGAGCCTCGTCACAATCCTCTGAGATCAGTGCTAAACCCATTAACAGATGAGGAAGATAACTCAGAGAGCTTAAGTAACTTGCCCAAAGACACACAGCATAGGGTCTGCATTAGTTTCCTGGGGCTACTGTACCAACTGATCACAAACTGGGTACATTAAAACAGCAGAAACTTATTGTCTTAAGTTCCAGAGTGTGAAATTTAGATATCGGCAGTACTGTGCTCCTTCTGATTGCTCAGAGAGGCAGGAATCAGGAAAACCTCCCAACAAGACAGTCAGAATGGCACCCATCCTATCAGGAAGGCAAACTCGGTGATTTAAGGGGCTGGCAGTTAAAGAGCCAAGCGGGTGAGACCAAAGCAGAGAAGGTTCATGCCTCCTTAAAACCAGACAGAAGAGGTGGGACCACTGAGAGGCCTGGAAAGGAGCAGTCAGGTGCAGAGCCAGGCTTCTGACTGCATTGCAGTCAGGACCCTGGGCACGTAACAGGACTGCGGGCACGTAACAGGACCGCTGGCACAGAGGAATTTAGCATAGGTCAGGGGCCTCTAAGAGGCAGTTGGTCATTTTTGCACCAGAGCAGGAGCCAGTGACCAAAGGGAGCCAAGGGAAGCCCTGCGCATCTGTCCTCCTCCCAGTCTCCACCTTGACTATGACTCCATTCCTACCTCTGTCCAAGTGATCAGCCTAGGGCTACACGCTCTGCCAGGAACCTCGGAAGCCATTGGAGTTTATTGGGTGGGGGAAAGGCTATGACGAAAGTGGTGCTCTGGGTTGTAAGAGTTGGCAAACAGGATGGTTGGGAGTGGGAGAAGGTAGGGTGTAGCCACAGAACTATTTATCTGAAGAAGTGTCCCATCGTCTTACATAAGTACTCCTCAAGCCCTCGCTCAAGAAAGACTTCCTCCATTGAAAAAGCAAGCTGGCTTTTAATGACATGGGAAAAACTGCTCACAGTATCATATTATGTCAACATTATGTTACGTTATCAAGTTACGGCTCCATTTCACAAATGTCAATTGTGTGCCAGCTGCTGCCCTGGGGATACTGGACAAGACAGATAGTCTTGCCCTCATAGAGCTCACAGTCTGAGGGAGGGACCAGACAAGTAGCCAAGCACAGGGGAGGCAGACAATTAAAGAAAGTTTGAGGGCAAGGAGTGGTACCCAGCTCAGACTGGAGGGTCAAGGAGGTGATATCTAAGTGGAGTAGGATTTGAGAGATGGGCAGAAGTTAGCTCAGCTAAAGAAGAGGGGAGGAGCGTTCCAGGCAGAAGGAACAGCATGTGCGAAGGTCTGGAGGATGCAGAGAAGACAAGTACTTTCTAGAGAGAGCAGGGGCAGAAATGCGGACAGGGGGCAGCTGAGTCTTAGGAGATAACCAGTGTACACAAGATGTACATGTAGTATCGTCTCGTTTTGTAAACTCATAGATGCGTTTATGTAGCCCCAGTGCAAAACAGCGCAAGACACCAGAGCCTTCACAGAGACTACCTCTGACTTTGTCTTCTTCACACTCGTCTGTAACTGTCAGATTTTCTACACGGCACATAAAAAAGCAAAATACTGCATGACAACCAAGCACAATATCTCAGCAGCGTGTAATAAGAGGCATTTCTTTAGCTCACAAGTTCAAGGTTGGGTGAGAGCTGGCAGCTGGCAGGTTGAGCTCAGTGGGGCTGGCTCTGCTCTCCCCCGTCATCCTCCTTATGGGATCGGTGGGCAACTAACCTGGGCAAGTTGCGCTTATGGCGATGGCAGAAGAAAAAGAGAACATGCGAGGTCCCTAAAGGCTTGAGCTCAGAAACGGCATGCTGCCACTTCTACCTCATTCTAACGACCAAAGCAAGTCACATGGCTGAACTCAAAGTTAGGAAGGGGGAAGTATATTCTGTCCCTTCGGTGCAGGGGAACTACAATGCTACATGATGAAAGTCGTGGATATAGGGAGCAATGAGAAATTGGAGCCAATGATGTGCCGATAGACACGAGCCCTGCAGGAATGTTATTTGGAGGAGAGGGAGAAGGAGGGGAAGAGGTGGAGGAGGATAAGTGAGTGAAAGGTAGTGTGTCGATTCGGACGTTTTCATCAGCCAGGACTAAGGAAGCAAATCCAGGTCCAAATCTTGGGAGCTCAAGAATGATGAGAGAAGAAGACAGAAAAGAGACATGGGCGCCCCTGGTACCTCAATTTAACCATCTCTGAAATGGGGATGAAAGAGCCCTGAGTTAATATTTATAGACCTCTCAGAATAGTGTCTGGCATGGAACAAGCACAACATAAGTAGTTTTTAAACATAAACATAAAATCAACTGGACATTACGCCTTCGTTTTCCTCAATTCTGCATCGACCCTGTATGAAAAGGAATATTCACCCCCACCCAGCCCGCAGCTCTCCTCCCAGCTCTTTACCTAGCATCTTGCAAACTGCTTTTCTCTTTCCGCAAAATAAATATATCGCTTCCCTCCGGCAAGAGAGAAATAAAAGCAGTTCCTTAATGCATAAGAAGAAAGTATGGAAGAAATTCCAGTTTGATGGTCTACAGGTATGTTTGTTTGGACTGGCGCATATAAATCAGTGCCTGGCTTACATCAGATTATCACAGCGGAGTGGGCTCTGGGCTGATTGCGTCTTTACAATCTGTTTACGAGGAGGGCTGAAATGAAGCGTTCTGGAAGGGGTTGCTGCATAAGCCTTTAAAAGTTTTCGTAATTGCTCAGCCCAGACCGTTCCGTTCTGCACTGGGAAATCCATCCTCATGGGAGTGATGGGGTTAGGGAACGAGAGTCTTTCCTGCCAGCTTCCCAGCACCCCCTGAGCCCCGAGCGCTGGCCCACACCACCCAGGGATGGTCCTGGGAGCATGTAGGAATCTTTTCGTCTGCTGTTTTGCCCTGGATATATATGAGTGTGTCTGAGAATTTACAGATTGCACTGCGTGCATGTCTAATGTACTCTGGTTAGCTCTTCGGTCCCAACTGCCCCCTCTCCAAAAAAAAACTTTCCACGAAGCATTTCTTGTCTTCTCTGCATCCTCAGGACCTTTGCACGTGCTGTCCCTTCTGCCTGGAACACTCCTCCCCTCTTCTTTAGCTGAGTTAACTTCTGCCCATCTTGCAGGCTGGTTGTTGCCTTCTATGACTGCAGTCTTGCAGGGTTGCTGGGATGAGCTGAATTGTGTCCCCCTCCACCGCCACATTTCCCCAATTGATGTGTTTAAGTCCTAACCCTTAATACCTCAGAACGTGACCTTATTTGGAAGTAGGGTTGTTGTCAGTAAAGTTAGTTAGGTTAAGATAAGCTCATACTACAGTAAGTGAGTCCCTAATCTAAACCGATCACTGTCTTTATAAAAAGGGGAAATTTGGGCACAGAAACACACTCAGGGAGAACGCCATGTGCAGATGGAGGCGGAGATCAGGGCGATGCTTCCACAAGCCAAAGAAAGGCAAAGATCGCCAGCAACCACCAGAAGCTGGAAGAGGGGCCCGAACAGATTCTCCCTCCCGGCCTCAGAAGGAACCAGCCCTGCCAACACCTTGATCTCAGACTTCTGGCCTCCAGAGCTGTGAGAAAATAAAGTTCTGCTGTTCAAGTCGCCCAGTTTGTGGTACCTCGTTAAGGCAGCTAGTAAACCAGCACGGGGGTCATCCTCCCACCCCCCTCTTACTGCCTAATGCCCATGTGAGAAGCCTCCCTCCGCGGATGGTCACTGGCCTCAGCTCTCAAGTGGGAATCAGAGAAGGTGACTGAGAATGACAGATGGAAAACAAAACAGGACGAGTGTGGCGTCAGAACGTGGGAGGGTGGTAGGGATGATCTCGGAAGAAATGGCCGTGGGCTTGGGAATAATGCTGTGTACAAGGGTGACCATGTGACACATGGGATGCTTTTCAAAGACTGTTTATTGTGTAAATCAGGGGTCTCAGACTCAAATCTCTATAGTGGACAGGCAAGTTACTTAATTGGGTTAGAATATTTTCTCTTACAGAAATATGTATTAGATTGGGAGAGGAATAATGGTTATTTGTAAATGTGCAATACATCATTTTTTTCAAAGACTTTTATTATATAGAACAGGGTCTCAGGTCAGATGTACAGGGGCCAAGGGATGACTATGGGGAATGGGAGGGAACAGCCCATGGCTCCAGGGAAAACCCAGAACTGAAAACATGCAATTGTTTGGAGAAACCATTTGCTCAAGGAAAGTCTGTTTTCCTATCGTGAGGTCTTCAGAGGGGTGGCCCAGGGACACAGGGCAGCTAGGAGTGGCTGCCCAGGCCAAGTGGTGTTCGATCACATTGGCTAACAAAGAGCCTACCCCTTTTCCTCACGTGCCCTCCCCCTCTGACTAGAGAAAGCCTCAGGTGGGTGCCGATGATTCTTCAGCACCTAGTGCTTGCCAGTCCCTCTTTGTGCCAAGGAGAGAGCGTAACTGGAGCTCCAGCTGACATCCGTTTCCTGCTCAAGAAGCATGTCGTATTGACACATTTACTTTTGAGAGTCACTTGTCTACCTGTGGCAGGTGTTCCTGGGGTGCTGTGTGCAAATTTACTTAAAACTTTTAAAAATAAATTTATTTTAGTAAAAGATGAATGGACTTAAACAAAAATATTAGTAGAGATACTTAGAACAGGAATCACGAGCGTGACATGCAGAGGGCTGGAGTTCAGGAAGTGAGGGTGTGGTGGACAAGCAAGAATCGGGTGGAGGCGGCGCTGGCAGGCGCTTTGCCCACAAGGATGCTTAAGTACAGAGAGTCAAGTAACGGGCCCTAGAGCGAGATATGGAGGAAAGAGTTGACTCTACACCTGCCTGGGAGGTCACCTCTCTATTTACCCCGTCCTCCCCCGCCCCCTCCCCCCAGGCTTCCTACCTGTTCACCTGGTTGCATTTCCTGACAATGTCACCCCACTTAGAACCCCTAACTGAAATCAGGGAGGGCCCTTTTCCATGAAGGGAGCGCTCTGGAGAAGCTATTCTTCTTGTTTCAGTTTGTCTTTTTTTTTTTTTAGACCATTTATTTTGAAACCACAAAAAAGAAGGATGCTGTAGGGGTTTCCTAAAGACACAGGAGTTTAGAATACCTCCTTTGCAGTTGAGTGTGTTAGGGCAACACAATTTGGGCCAATGAGTTGCAAGCAGAGTCCCAGAAGGTTCGGATAGACGTTTATTTGACCTTCCTTACTTCCCTTCTTGCTGCCTGGAACATAGGCACGATGGTGGAGACAGAGCAGTGATCTTGATGCCACGAGGTCCAAGGAGAGTCCAAGAACATTGCAAAGATCTCAACTCTGATAGTTTTGTATTAAACTAATGCTACCTGCTGCCACCTCGGGACTTCTCAATACTTGAGAAAAACAATATACCAAGTGTTTTTAAGCCACCGTTTGGGAATTTCCGTTAGTAGCATTTGAATGCAGTTGCTCAATGAGACTCTATCAGGGGGAGGTCCTGGTGGCTGACTCTCCAGGACAGACCCTGCTGGGGCTTTTGCTATACCCACAGAAACTCGCTGTTGGGAATGCTGTTCTTCCTCTAATCAGATAAAGAATGTTCCAGTTTTCTAGGGACCCACAGGCCATTGGACTAATTCCATGTCCCTCTCTGTCATCAGCAAGCTCCTAACCCTGCCTGGAAAGGTCTAAAATGACAGCCTTTAACTTACCACTTTGTGAGGGAACATTCTCTGTCGACCACATCTCATCTCAGCCAGGAGGACAAAAACTGGCATCCAGTGTGGCCCGTTTGCTCAGTGGAGAGAATAAAGAATTTGTAGGAAAAAGAATCTGCCTCTCACTCAACACCAAGAATGAAAAATTAGTCCCAAATCAGATGATTATTCCAGATATGCAACAATGGGGGTGGGGCTGGTCAAGCGAACGATGGTCTATCCATAGAGCTGAACCTTCTTCATTTAAAATTATGCCATAAAAATACATGATGCTTGCAAAAATGTTTGCAATGCATTGAGTGAGGGAAAGGGTTATAAACGGCCATGTGGAATACAGATTTTCTTTTAAGGGTCCACATAATATTCATGACACACACAAAAAGAACTAAAAGAGAGCTGCACCCCGAGTGTAAAGGGGTGTTCCTTAAGCAGTGGCTTGTAAGCGATATCTCCTTCTTATTGTTTGTCTCCACATTTTCTTGCCTCCATAAAAGAGAGAACGCAGATGGTATGGAAGCGCCTCTGCATTCCCGCTCAGCTGAGTGGATCTGATTTCAGCTGTAAAGGGGTCAGCTGAGTCCCTGGCGAAATTTTATTTTCCACTCTTATCCAAATAGAATTGGCTAAATATACTTTTAACAACAGCATTCTTAGGGTGGTACATGTTCCACCTTCTACACACACACACACACACACACACACACACACACACACACACCCTTTTTTTTTTTTTTTTTTTAA
>NW_006494614.1:61059779-61072675 GCF_000325575.1 Pteropus alecto
TTTTGGAAAATCCCCTTTTACAGAGGCTTTCATTCTGACACACTCAGTAAAACATGATTCAAGACAGTTGCTTTCTCCTCAGTCCGACTGGCTCCTCTTAGCCATCTCAAAAGAGTGGCGATTACCTCTTCAGCTCAAACCATCAGGGAAGCATTTGTAGAGCACCGGATGTTTGCCTTCCGTGAACAGCACCCAGAAAGTCCTCCAGGATATCACCATCTCTTTTGGAGGAAGAATGCTAACAGCCAAGGAGGAATAAAAGAACTGAGAGGAAAACTTAGGACCCCCACAACCAGTTAGGGTCTTTACAGCAAGCTCCAGAACCATCTATAGAAGACGACGGTGCATCTCAATAAATCAGTCTCCTTTAATGACACTGGCAGGCCTGCGCCTATTTTTAAAAGTTTACGACCCTGGATTTGCGAGTAAAACCAGCAAGGCATTGCCCAGAGCTGTGCGGAGCAAGGGCATTTTAAGTTTCCATCTCACTCGCGACTGGCAATCCATCATGATAAGAAGGGGCAGGGAGGGAGGGAGCCAGGCTCCCTGCAGCCTCCTGGCTGGTGAAGCTGTTTAAGTGGCAGGCACTGCAAGCCCAATCCATTAACCAAAAAAGGGCGCTCCGGCCAGAGCTATTTCTAGGTCCCGGCAGGCAGGGCTCTGGGAGGCACAGCCTTGTGGATTCCCGGGGCAGCAAGTCTCAGGCGGCGGCGCCTACACAGACCGAACTTTCTCCTCCAAACTAACCCAGAGAAACGCAAGTTCGTACACACACTGCCTTAGTGAGTCTCCTTCTGTATTTGTGTCCTAGGTCTGCCATTACAAAGGACCACAGACTGGGGGCTGAAAGCAACAGGAATTCATTCTTTCACAATTCTGGAGGCCAGAGTCCAAAATGAAGGTGTCAGCAGGGCTGTGCTCCCTCTGAAGGCTCAAGGGAAGTCACCTTGTTGCTCTCTCCACTTAGGAAATTTCAAGGGTTTGGGGACCTCTGCTCCAGGAACAGGAACAAAAGCCAAAAAATATATTTCTTATTATAAATCACAGTATCACACAACTGAAATCCACAGAGCCCTCTGTTCAAGTGTATTTCCAAGAAAACCCAACATGTCAAGCAGATTGAAGCTGGCGCAGAGGAAGGTAGAGGCCAGGGCAGCGCCCAGCCCTGCCCCGGAAGCTTCTCCTCCAGGAAGCTGCTGTGTGTAAGCGCCTTTGGTCCCCCGGCCAGCAGAGGTGAACGAGACCAGGAAGAGGCCTTCGCAGCTTCTTATTCTGCCACCAAGCAGCAATTACGTCTTGGTTTCCTTGTTCCATCTTACCTCACGTCTTCAAGTCTGTATTTAAGGCCCACCTGAGCTCCCTGACGACCATCAGGCAAAGCAAAACAAAGGAGGTGGGTAGAGACAAAAGGATTTCACGTTATCTTAAAAAACGTAAATAAATAAAGCCAATACACCCCTCACCTAAACTAAAATTTAAAAACTACAGACAGTAATGACCTTTCAGTTGTCTTGACCCCATTCACTTCTAATAATCCGAGCATATAAATAAAGTCAGAGATTGTCTGAATCGACATTCAGATTCATTTCGAGTGAGTTTTTCCTAGGCTGATAAATAAAATACTTAATTTTAAAATCAATAACACATGTACTGCCTTGTGACCTATTTTTTTCTTGTATATATTTGTCCTATAACTGTATTTTATAAACATTTCTTATACCTTTAAGTATTTTTTAAGAACATGATTTAAAACATCTCTTTGTGGGCATGGCCCATCTTTTATTGACCCAATTCCCAGTTACTAGTTGTTTATATAACTGCCATTTTCCCCCAGAATATATAAATAATGCTGTAGTGAAAAAAAAAATATATATATATATTTGCACATATATATATATTTGCAGACACATCTCTGAGTATTTCCTTGAATCAATTCCTACGAATAGAATGACTGCCTTAGAAAGTGTACACACAATACCCTTTGGCAAATTGCCTGCCATAAAAATGTTATCAACTTACAATCTTACCAGCAATACATAAGAGTAATTTTCTCAAAATATCATACTGAATATATAATTATTAAAAAAAAAAAAAACAACCTTTAGCCAATCTGGTGGGGGAAAAAAGAAAGGGCATCTGTGTTTCAGTTTGTTTTCTTAGATTGCTAATGCAGGTAGATGTTTTTCTATGTTAGCTGGCCATTTGAATTTCTTCGTTGAATTGCTTGAAAGAATCTGTTGCTTTTTACTGTTGTGGTAATTGCCTTGAACTTATTGATTTACAAGTGTCATTTGCATACTAAGAATTTAATTTGCATTAGCCCTTTATTAGAACTCATCTTTTCTTAGTCTTCTAGAGGCCAATTAGAAAGTCAGACCATCTTTCATGGATGTTGCTAACATTTTCATCAATTTGTTGTTGGCTTTCTAATTTGATAATGGATTAATAAAAAGATTTAACATGGTCAAATGCATTCATCTTTTTCTTTAAGATTTCTTTCTTTACCTATAAACTTAAAAAGATAGCAAATGTGGGAAAAATGAGTAAATATTAAACTGGGCAAACCCATCTTAATCCAAGAATGAAATGAGCGCAGTGACATTGTAAACTTCTGTTCTAGAAAACGAAAGCTCGGCTTGGCTTTTAGGCTCTGCCGGGTTCAATGCATTTAGTTCACTACTAACCTTCTCTGCCCGGGTAATGAGTCTGTGTTTAAAAAATGCCCTCTCAGATTTACTTGACGCAGCAGTTGAAGTTGTTATTCTAATATAATAAGAAATTCCGCCCCTGCCCCATAATCAGGGCATCTTTGTAAGCATATCTACATGGAGAAATTCAGAGCTCGGTCCCAGAGGCACATAAAAGAAAGGGCCATTAGCTGCTTAAATACTTAAACTGCTTCCCCGTAAAAAAAAAAACGTCAGTGTCCTGAGATGTCAGCACGACACTCTGTAAGGTGGGCGTCAGACCACCTTATACCAGGATCCTTGATAACCTGACCCCCTGACCAGCCCCTCGTGTTTCTGATTCAAAGGGCCCAGGTGAAGCCAGGAATCTATGTCTTCAGCCGTATCCCCAAGTCCTCCTGTCCCTGGTGGTTCGCGGTCTATATTTTAAGAACCCCCTTCCTAGCCACGTTCTTTATTTTTCAGCTGAGGGAAGGGAAGCTGAAAGAGAGAGACCACTTGCAGCTTCTCACAGCCAGAGTGGGGGCCAAATCCAGCCTGGCTGCGGGTGTCTCATTTCAAGTAGAGCCTTCCTGGGCCCCTGCTCGTGTGAGGACCAAAAGCCTCAGTATATCTCCTGATATAGTTCTGGAGGCCAGGGGTCCAAACTAGCAGGGCCACACTCTCTCCAAAAGTTCTAGGGAAGACTCTTTCCTTGCCTCTTCCAGCTTCTTCTGGCTGTTGCTGGCGATCCTTGGCATTCCTTGGCTTGCAGCCGTATCTGCCTTCATTGTCATGGGCCTTCTTCCTGGGGACCTCATGTCCTTCTACTCTATGTGTGTCTCTCTCTGTGTCTCGCCCCTTCTTAAAAGGACCTCAGTCATACTGGATTAAGGGCCCACCCTACACCATTAGGACTTCATCTTAACTTGACTAATTACACCAGCAAAGACCCTAGTTCCAAATAAGGTCACATTCCAAGGTTCTGAGAAAGACGTGAATTGGGGAGGAGGTTGGACACTATCCAACCCAATGCATGTGGTCAGAGAAAAGTCTGATTGTGGAGAGGAATAATCTGGGGGAGGATCCTTGATCAAAAATGCCCATCAGAATCACCAGTAGGGCTCTTCCCGATTGTACACGCTCGCGCATGCCCAGACCCACTGAACAAGAATCTCTGGGCCTGGCACGTGGGTTTAAAAGTACTTTCTTGGAGATTCTGATGTACAGCTATGAGCTCCCCTCCTTAGAGGAGTTGTCACTGGGGCAGCTGCCAAACCAGGAACTATGTTTCTCAGCCCTTTGCATCTAAGGCAGCCCTGGGACAAGTTCTCATGGTGACATGTGAGTGGACGTGACTGGAGTCACTCTCCAGTCAAGGTGGCTCAGAAGCGGGTATGCCTGGTTCTTTCTCCTTTCCCCCAACTGCCATCTGAAAGGAGAGGACCGTGGAGGCAAGAGAGTGATAGGGCCACAAGGTCAAGGATCCTGGGTCCCTGAATGATCTCATGAAGAGAAACGGTGACCGACTTATACTACCTGCACACGACTCACACATGAGCAAGAAATGACCTTTTACTGCCTTGAAACATGGGGGGATAGTTGTCACAGCAGCTAACAAACATCGTAACTAATACACAGTTCCAGTTGGGAGCCACTGGTCTGAAAAGACTTGAGCCCTCCATGTTTCTGTCCTCCCCGCGTCCTCTTCCTATCACCTTTGGGTGACCTCGGATTTGAATATGTGACTAATTTTTTTGTTTCTTTAACAAAATAGAAGTCAAAACCATTTTCTACCAACCTTAAATAGGAGCCTCCTCCTTAAAGTTCTCCTCGAATTGAATAACAGGAAGACGCTGATGATCCTGAATCATTTCCATTTTGTCTTGGCTGCCAGGAAGTTCAGAGTAAAATTTTCTGTTTAATTAGAGCACCTAACGCATTCCAGATTCCTGGAAATCGGTCTTTCTGCTTCTAGCTGATTTCTGAGCTGCCTCTAACTGTGCGTTCTCATGGTTCGTGTGTGTGTGAAGATTGTAAGTGGCCTCAATTCCTTTTTACATTTGGTGGCTGATAAATAATAAAGGTATACACACATCCATCAGTGCAAACATGCATTCACTGATGACGGAGGCCAATAGAATCATGTCAAAATGGAGATCATTTTTAAAGATTAACTAATTAATTAATGTAACAAGTAGGTGATGATTTCCTGCCAGGACCTGGCAATGTGCCAGGCACCCAGGACGATGTGCAGACGGAAGCTTTTTGCCATCAGGGAACTTGTGGTCTGGTACGGGAGACAGGTGTGCTCATGAATAATTATAATATCAGGTCAGAATAGTAATACAAACACCATGTAATACTGAACAAGCAAGTGTGAGTCTGCAGAGAAGAGGGTCTCCGATGTGAACTGGAGGCATTAGAGAAAGTGTCACAGAGCATCGACATCTAACCTGGGTTTAATGAGATTAAATACAATATTGACAGGTGGGAGGTGGGGGCAGTTTTGAGCAGAAAGAACAGCCAAGACCGAGAGAATGAGGTCATCTTAAGGGATCTTTTCGTATTTTGTTTTTCATTCCTCGGCTCCAACCAGCGATCTCCTTTTTATTATTATTATTATTTTGTTGTTGTTGTTTTCTATTTCGTGTAAGGTTACTGAAAATATTCACCATGTCCTGGCATGCTATTCTGAGTTTTTCCCTAAGATGAAATCAAAATTCACCAGTCTTGAAGGTTCCGACCTTCGGGAACTTGATGGAAGTCTGACATGTTTCACTTGGCAAGGGATTGGGTTTTCTTCCCATGCCAACAATAAGAGAGTAAGATAATGTTAGTTTCAGATCCTGATTCTTCAGAAAATGCCTCCGGCGTTGCACTTTCTGTAACATAATAGAGCGAACAGGACAGTTCCAAGAATTGAGCTCCAGGGTCCTCGGGGACTCAGGGCCCGTTTATAATTATCGTGGACGAGGGTTCAAAGACCCCGTTCCTTAGCACCTAGCCCTCCCCCACGCCCCCCAGGAACATGAAACAGCACACAACAAAACTGGCTAAGAAAATCCCCTTTGAAAGGGTTGCTTATGCCAGAGAAAAACAAAAAGTTAAAGAGAATTCTTTCCCATGGGCCCTCGCACTGCTCACACTGGACTGGATGTGCAAAAATGCACACTTTCTATGCTGCTGTTTCCAGAATCGTGGGTGGGGGGTGAAGAGGGGGAGGGTTTAGGTCCGGCACCCATGGGCCTCTTGATGCATTTTTTAAGACTCGGTGTGAAGATTAAACCATGCAAGAGCAGGAAACAGAGCTGAGAGGGAAAGACCCGGGTTCCTCAGCTGCCTCCCGCCTCCGCAGCCATCCCTACCCACTGTGCACCCAAGGACGCCCCCATGGCCTCCACCTCCTCAGAGTGGGGATGGTTTCCCGTTGTCCTTCCCTCCACTGTCAGCGTATCCCTCCCTGACCCCAGCCCTCACCCAACAGCTCCCTGAACCTGGACAGCTGTTCTTTTCCAGGTGGCCCCACTGCCATCTAATCGTGTGTGGCCCACCTGTTACCCACAGGATGGTGGACCTCACTGTGTTTCTGCCAGCATCTTTGGAGTGTGGCACACAGAGGGGAGCATGACTGGTGTTTGATGAATTAATGAATGAGTGAATGAATGAATGAATGAGTGACCAAATAAGGGAGGGCAAGGGTAGGAGATGCTGCCGGTGCCCCCCATCAACACCCTCATGACAGACTGACGACTTCTTTCTGTGATTCTTCAGCCAAGAAACTTGCCTAGGTATCTCCACTCCAGTCATTGGTGGTCCGTCCCTCCATGCAGTTCAGTTTCTAGGTGGAGAAAGACCCTCTGCCTAAGCACGAGTCACGGTGCAGCACATGGCGTGGGGAGGGCAGGACACCATGATTGTACGGGACTTTTTTATTGGAAGAAATAATTCCTCTCAAAGGAAAGTCAGAGTGCTCTGTCCAAAGAAAGGTGGAAGGATGCTGGGCAGCCCAGAGACATTGATGTGCACCACCTCAAGGTCATGTAGCAAGGTCATTCATTTGTTCATGCATTCATTCAACTTTTATTTGTTGAGCATCTGCTATGGGCTGGGCACGGTGCTAGGACTTGAACTCAGTTACCTGCCTCTGTAGTTTCTCTATACATCTATGCCCTGGGGTCAGGTTCTGGAGCACCCTGCATCCTGGACCCTGTGCAGCTTCGCAGAAGCTGTGGGGGTGTGCCCATTACCAGTAAGGCACTCAGTCACTGAGGCAAACTGACCCCGTGACCTCAGCCAGCAATGTCCCCTTTCCTCCCTTGTCGACCCCATGACAAGTCTCACTAATTCTTCAAGCAGAGCCTCATCACACGAAGTCTGTCCAGTGGAGAAATCACTGACAGACTCAACATCATCCTTATCTGACCTCTGACGACATTCCCAGGGCCATGACCCCAGCAATACCTGGCCCAAGGAGTGGAGTCTTGAGGAGACTGATGGGACCCCAGTAAGGGGCTCATATATCATCCCAGAAAGAGCTGTCTTCTTTGTATATTTCACACCAATCTGGGACGGGGCAGGGCAGGATGTTGATGGAAAAGTGGATCCTTTGGAAAAGGAGCAAAGATAATGAGGCAAGAGGACCAGGCTTTTCTGAGCTTTCTCATTAAAGAGGAATGTCCAGAACATAGGTTGATGAGCAGATGCTGTGGGCCAGTCTGCAGGTGTCTTCTCCATGGACTTCAGTGCCCCTTTTAAGAGGGAGGTCCATGATGCGCAGCGGGAGCCACACACATGGATGTCTATACACCCTGGACCTTGGGAGGCCCAAAGGATGCATGATGTCCTCGCTGTGAACCCAAAACTCCAGGTCACTTGGAGGAAGACTTCTGGCCATGTTAGAAAAACTGGAGTTCTTCATCTGCACAGAACCAAGGAATCCACGGCCCACAGGACTGAGGAACCACAGGGTTAGCATCTGTATGGGGTGGGTGGATGGATAGGAAAAGCTGACTCCATGCATCCAAGGAGTGCAGTAGAAAAACCTGGCTCTTTGGTGTCCAGCAGACCTGGGTTTTCTCGCTGGCCCTACTTTCCTCTAACCCTGTGGCCTTAGCTGACTTCCTCAACTTCTTGGAGCACGAGAGTCTTCTAGTACCCAGGTCACTGGCCTCCACCTGGACCTACAAAATTGCCTCTGGCAGGAGGAAGTCGGGGGAGAGAGTCAGAGCTAGGGTTTGGAGCCAGAGTTGAGCTCGATTTCTTTGATGTTCAGCTCATTTGCTCAAGGGTCATGACAAACAAAACAGCAGTGCTCCCCAGAACTACAGTTAGAGGGGTGCAAGCAAAGCATGCAGCATGCACAGCGCCTGTATAAAATAACCACCATAGGACACTCACCTCCGGTTGCCTCATCTATAAAATGGGGCAATAATTCCTCACTTTTCAGAATGTTATGTGACCCCATGAAAGGCACCCGCCTCACATATGGGAAGTACTTGAGAATAGGCAATTTCCTTTTCCTCCTGTTCTTAATTGTCCTAATTGCCTTAATTCTTAATGACCCCGAATAGTCAAGAAGTCCTGTCAGGTCCCTGCAGAGCCCATAGATCTTGGGCGGCCAGCCAAGGCCTTCTCAGCTCAGACATCCTCATCTTCAAACCAGAAGGCTTCTTCTTTACTCAGCTTTGGTGACTCCCTGAAAATGAGCTCATTAGGTGAGTTTTATTCTGTATGAGTGTGGAGGAGATATACCACTGTGTAAACAAGATCCTTTCCATGCTTCTCTTCAGTGAAAGATGACCATCCCCAGGCTCTCTTGCAGCTAGAGGTAGTCATGTGACACTGTGCTGACCAATGAGGTGTGAGTAGGGGATGGTTGCCCGGAAACCAGTGCTTCCTGAATCCTGCTTCCTGCCTCTTTCTGCTTCACAGGCAGACATAAAGGCCGCAGCTCTGACGTTGTCATTTATCATTGCATCCTACAACTCTCTTTTCTTAGCCCCTGAAACGGTTTCATTTTCTTTAAATGAAACTAATTCATTTTTGACTTGGAATCATTCATAAACCATTTTTACTGGGTTTCTGTATCATTTGTAACAAAGTGTCATGTTTGAATTATAAACACGGTCACATTTGGTCATGACAAGAGGTACCATGTTTTAAACCTCTATTTGAAGTCTCACACTTACAGAAAAATGCAGAAATCATAAATGTACAGCATGATGAATTTTTTCCAGTTAAACACACCCAGGTAACCAGCACCCAAATGCAAAACAGATATTACTGGCCCTCAGAAACTCTTCCTTCTCTGTAACTCTTCCCCAAAGGGGCCATCACTATCCTGACTTCCAATCGCATGGATTAGCTTTGCCTGTTGTTATGCTTTTATGCACGTGTTCTTTTGTTTCTGGTTGCTTTCGTTCAACATGATGCAGGTGAGATTTGTCCATGTTGGTTCCTGTGGTTATGAATCTCCCATTCTTGTTGTGGTTTAATATTTCATTGCATCGACATACCACTACATCTTCATTTCCAACAGCTGCCTAAGGTTTTAACATGTAAGTAAAGCATCATGCTTTACTGAACCAGTCCCCTTTTGTGGACCCGAGAGTCTCTATTTGAGGGTAATCACAAGCAACGCACTAGTTATACTCCCAAGCACACACCTTGGCGCACTTTCACGAATTCTTAACTTGTCTTTTATCTACCTCTGAATCATTGGTCTTATTAGAGAATCATATAATCCTTTTATAGTGAAAAAAAATCCAATAAAATACATTCAAGTTGCTCAAGTACCCCAATAGCAGAGAGGGGCCATTCATTCCCTCAGTCTCCTGCCTCCAGAAAGCATTGTCTTCTCCCTCTGCTGAGGCAGCCTCACAGCTCGCAATCCTTCTAGTGCTCATCCCTCCTGTGTCTGGAAATGATTTGATATCCTCGTGAATTTTATAGGCTCTAAGCATCCATTAGCTGACCTAATCATTTTCAGAGACCTGAAAGTTATCCATAGTTCTGCCAAACCTTCACCCGTCGGAAATTGGAATGGGGAAGATTGCTTCCCCGTGGTCTGTATCTCCAGGGAGAAGGGAGGGGAAGATCTGGTCAGACCCATTTTCATTAAGAAAGAGAATTCAGGGGGCCTGAGGGAATTAATAATAAAGGCTGTAAGATGCATTGTTAAATGAAAACAAAAAATTTGTTTAAGGCAGGGCGTGTTACATATTCTGTCATGGTAAACGGGGGAATCATTTGCATACACTTTAAAACAAACCCCTCTCCCCACCATTGAGGCCCCCATACACAGGAAAGTAGTTCTTTAAGGGGGCATCTGATGTCACAGAAAAATTAGTGGTGGCTGAAAGGGGCTTGGATTTTGTATATTATTCTCCTGTACTGTTTCAATTTTCTAGCCATGGACATTGTAATAATTTCTAATACTGTGTAACAATTTACCACAAACTTAGGGGCTTAAAGCAACACACACTTATTATCTCACAGTTTCTGTGGGTCAGGAGTCTAGACACTTCAATGGGTCTCTGCTCACGATCTCACAAGGCTGTAATCATGGCGTCAGCCAGGCTGCATTCTCATCAGAGGCTCGACTGGGGAAAGACTGACTTCTGAGCTCTCTCAGGTTTTCGGCAGAATTCATTTTCTTGAAGCTGTGGAACTCATCATGGCTTGCATCTTCAAGGCCAGCAGGAGGAAGAGCCTTCACCATTGAGGAGGTCCTCGGTCTCTCTTTTATAGGCTCTCACCTGATTAAGCCAGGGCACCTAAGATAATCAGCTTTTTGATTCACTTGAAGTCAACTGATCAAGGACTTCGCTTACATCCGCAAAATCCCTTCACCTTTGCCCTCTCCTTCTGGTTAGAAGCAGGTCACAGGTTGTTCCCACACTCAAGAGGAGGGGCTCACAAAAGGGTGGATGTTGGGGATGGAAGAAGTCAGGGAGCCATCTTAATTCTGTCTATCACACACGTATATCATGCATACCCAGGGAATGTTAATAGGAATGTTATCTAAGAAAATCATTCATTGTCACATTTGGTGTTCTCTCTCTATTTTTCTATTTGCTTAAAAATTGATCATGCACTTTTCAAAGGAGTATTTTGTAATGCTCTCCCCACCTTACCTCTCTGTGTGTGAACAGGGGCACATTTCCTTCCGTGCTTGTCTTATGCTTATATAATCGAATGTAACCATATATACTCAAATTGAGATTTTTATCCCTATTTTTTTTTAACCCAAATGAGATTAAACCATAAACATTACTCTGTACATCAGTTTATTTTCCTCCTTACAGGAACAGCCTCCCTGATGCCTCTCTAACTCCTTCTTCGTCAGCAATGATACCCCACAACTTGAATGTGTCATGACTCACCCCACTCCCCAGACAGGGGTGTCTTATTTGTGTCCAGGTTGTTTGGTTTATTTGTCCTTTTTTTTTTTTTGCTTCCATGCCATATGATGCTGAAACAAATGTCCTTGTAAATACATCCTTACACACTGAAGTTCTTCCTTTCACAGGATAGGTTTTCTGAGGAAAGATTTCTGGGCCACGTCTGTGCATATGTTGCATGTGGCTGTCTTCAAGATCACAGCAATCTGCACTCCCATCGGCTCTGATGAACACACCCATTTCCCCTCACTCTCTAGATTAAACAATTTGCCAAACCTGAATTCAAATCTTCGTTTCACCAGTTCTTCCTGTGTCATCTGGGACAGATCGCTTAACATCTCTCGGCCTCAGTTTCTTGTCTGTAAAGAGAGAATAAGAAGAGTACCTACATCATGGAATGGATGTGAGTCTGGTATGTGTTAACACAAGTTAGAACCCAGCCCTAAGCCCTGCATGTGCTTGGAATCGGTCAGTGGCAGCTACTCTGAGGAGTAAAAGAGCAGAAGCTGGCATTCCAAAATCTACCCAAAGTGGTGTTCTTGTCATCCTTTGCTTTTTCTGAGATCATTTTGTTCAAGCCTGAAGGGAAATGGGCTAGAAATACTGCATCCTCTAAATGTCAAGTCTCCCAGATCTCTAGGGAAAGCAGAGCCATCAGTAACACTATCACTGCCATCAACACCATAATCCTCATTGTCATGATAACCTCCATTGGTCAGGAAGCTCCCCTGCAGGAGGATTACTGGAAGGGTGCTTCCCTTCTTAATGAATCAGATAGGAGGTATTTGGCTCTAAGTAGCAGAAATCCAATTCAAGGCAGTTTATACATATGATAAGGAAAATTGTCTTGCAAGAAGAAGAAGTTTGGAGGCTTAGTGGCTTCAGGACTGGTTAATTCAATGTCATCATCAACAACCCAAGTTCTTCCCTCTTGCTTATCTTCCATCCTCAGCATGTCAACCTCTTTCTCAATGCCGTAAAATGGTTGCCAGGGTTCCAGCTATCGCTTGCAGATGCAGCATTATGCTGTGGAAGAAAACAAACTGTTTCTTCTTTGTGTCTCTTCCTAAGAACAAGAAAGCCTAGAGGTACTTTCCACTCAAGTGTCCATCACTGGTCTAGAGCCAGACAGATGTGCTCGTCAGTTAATGATGCCCGTCTCCATCACCTCTCTGTAACCCAGGCTTCTCATCTCTAAAATCTGATAGAATAGCATCTGTTTCTAAAAGTTGTTGTGAAGATTGAATGAATTGCAAATGCCAGTCATACTCACAAGCCTGGGAGTCCTTACTATTATTGTTGTCCCTATTGTTGTTGTTATTATTGCTAGCCTGGGGCAGTGTCTGGCTTCATAAATACTGGAGTTGCTGAGTGATTGACGGGAGGGAACTGTCACATCAGCAGGACCCGAGGAAGGGGAACGAGGTGTGGGAGAAGTGAGAGTTGACAAGCGGCCAGCACAGGACCACCCAGCACGCAGTTGCAGGTCTGGACTTAGCATTCAGCAGTGAGTGATTCTGTGTCCTTCATGAAGACTCTGAGCCGGAGGGGCCCAGCCAGCTGCCCCCAGACCTTCTCGGCCTTTGTTTTTATCTGGCCAGCCCTCTGGCTAACACTCGGTGTCATTACTCTGCTTGAGACACTCAGGTACCAGCTCATTTGTCAATCAGCACCGAGCATTTCAGTTGTCAAAGCTGCTGAGATCTTTGCGCAGGCATCACCGCCTTTGCCTTCGAAGCTGAGAAGGCCCCCAGCTGCTCTGCAGGGAGCCAGCAGACAGAGGGGATGGCCCTGAGAGCGGGGTGATATTGGGGGTCCACCACGC
>NW_006494614.1:61073579-61088548 GCF_000325575.1 Pteropus alecto
GCTGGGCGTAGTCACCTCACCCACCGAACTCAATTGTCACCTTCATAAAATCCTAAAGCAACAAGTGTGACTAGCACCATGCTTGAGAGCTCCCTATTGGCCAGACACGCTCGGGGCACTGACCTTCACTCTGGTATTTGTCTTCATAATGGTCCTATGAGACATTTTACCCAGATGCAGCAGCCAAGGCTCAGGGAGGTTGAGGAGCTTGCCAGTGGTCACACAGCAGCATGAGACAGCCCTGGGACTTGACCCCCAAGCCTAGGCTCTTGTAATTTTCATCTTGTCCAGTGGCTCAATGCTATTTAAAATTTTTCTCCAGCTTTATTGAGATATTATTGACATATAACATTATGTAGGTTTAAGTTGTACACGTTCTGGCTTAATACACTTACATAAGGCGAAAAGATAACCACCACAGCATTAGCTAACACCCCCATCACCTCACATAATTACCGTGTGTGTGTGTGTGTGTGTGTGTGTGTGTGTGTGTGTGTGTAGAGGACAACTTTCAAGTCCATAACAGAGTATTATTAACTATAATCACCATTATATGTAATGTGTATCCTGTATGTTAGATTCCCCAAAACTTATTCGTCTTACAACTGGAAGGTTTTGAGTATACAATGCGACAGTTTTCAGTATATTCACAGATATGGGCAACCACCACCATAATCAATTTTAGACATTTTTATCATCTCAAAAAGAAGCCCCCTTGGCAATCACGACTGCAGATCCGCTTTCTCTCTACAGACTTGCGTATGCTGGACATTTCATATAGAGGCAGTCATGCAACATGTAACCTTTGAATCTAGCTTCTCTCACCTGGTATAATGTTTTCAAGGTTCATCTACATTCTAGCTTGTGTCAGAGCTTTATTCCTTTCTATTGGCACCTGGGTCCTTGAAAGAGAAGACCCAGAGAGCAGCCCCAAATGCAGCCCAGGGTCTGAAGCAGGTTGGGAGCCGCCATCGCTCCAGCCACTGCAACACTGAGGCTGTTTGTTGCACAGGAGAACCTTGCAAAAGCTCTAAGACACCGGCTTACTGTTAGGAGTTATACAGAGGAGCCTTTAAAATATCTGGCACTCTGACACTGTTCCCTTACCAGAGAGTGGGACCTATGGCCTCTTCTTGAGTCTGGGTGGGCTTCTGACTACCTTGACCCATTGAGTACAACAGAAGTGACACTAGGCCGGTTCAAGGCCTGGCCTTTCAGGAGACTGACGTCCCTCTTCTGTCCTCTGGAAGCCCTGAAATAGCCAGTAAGAAGTCCAACTTCCCTGAAGCTGCTGTGCTTGTAGAAGCCCAAGTTCACCCAGTGGAGAGGGAGAGAGCCAGCCATCTGGTCCCTCCCAGCTCTTCCAGCCCTAGCTGCTCAATTGATTCCATCTGAACCCCAGACATGACAGAGTAGAGATAACCCAAACTTGCTGTATCTTTTCTGAAGTCTTGACCCACAATAATAAGTAGTTATTTGAAACCACTAAACATTGGGGTCATTTCTTATGCAGTAATAGCTAAATGTAACAGTGAGCATTACCATCTCTGCTACAATCCGTCTTTTTAGTCACCAAATGTCTCTACTGCTCCCTCTTTCCCCCACGAAGATGTTCAACCCCTCCCCAAGCAAGATATCTTGGAAGTCCCACCCAGAACCTCTCCCAGCTCCTAGCCCAGGATCCTCAGGCAATGCACAGTGGTCTCTATGACAAATTCAGATGTGGAAGCACTTGGCGGAGCATTGGAATTAAAAAGTTATTTGTCCTTAACCCATCCTGACACCCAGAGTGGGGAGCATGCGTAGGAGGGACAGGATAACCCCGGGCAACGTTCTCATTCAGAAAGACGAGGTGGAAGCACACACCATCATTGGTCTCTGGCACTCCTCAAGTCCGTCTGGCAGTCCTGGAGTGTGCCGCCCTGGAGTGGGAAAGGCATCCTGACCAGAGCTCTCCAGCCCTCTCTTTTCCAAAGCTTCTGGGAGGTTCTTCCTTGCCCTTTATCCTCCTGAGCCTCCTATGAAGTGGACAGTGAGAATACACCCTCCTCGAGGCTGCACCACTTTCTCATCCACCTTCTGCCAGTAGAAGGTTGGGGGGCCAAGTCTTTCATTGGCAGCACAACCCTCATAAAAACCCAGGAGACTGCTCATCTACTTCACTAGAGCTCATGAGCCAATATACATGCCCACGGAGCATTTCAAAACATAGTGCTCAGACATATTTCTGTGCTTTCTCTCCTCCCATCCTTCTCTTTCTGGACTGAGAGGTGTTGGACTTCGTTGGGTAGGTCTTACCATTAATCTCTGCCGTGGACCATTTTACCCACCTGAAAGGATTCGCCAGGTACCACACCATTCGTCTGCACTTGGCCCCAAGAAACCTTGGTGAAAATCAGTTAAAAAGGTTTTCTTGGATCTTTGTCTCTCAGAGTTCTTTCAAATTAGCTTTTGTTGTTGTTGTTGGGGCTGAGAAGCATCTGGCTTTTCAATATTGCAAGACCTTTGATTCCCTTTCATTGTTGCTGCAAATGAATTGCTTTCTTGAGTTTGTCTCTTTTTTATTACACGCTGCCAAGTGGCCCAATCACAGCGTACGTAATTTGTATTATGTTCCAACTTCTTCCCCTAAAGCTGCAAGTTCATCATGTTTGTAACTGCATCCAGCGTTCCTGCAGGTTTTACCAAATGTTTTGTCATCGCGTATTATAGGTCCGCCTTCCTGGAATCCACTATGTTGCCTTGTTGCCTGCCGTTGGGCCGCTGAGCCAATGCTCCATATTTCAGGTTTGGGTTATAGCAACATCCTCCCTCTGGCACCGATTTCTATATTAGTTTGGATGAGCTAGATTATGCTTTGGGAATAAATTAAACTCCAAATCTCCATGGTTTAACACCATGAAGATTTCTTTCTCCCCTATGCTCACATCCAGTGAGGGCGAACATAGTACTGTGCTCCAGGTGGTCATTAGGGAACCCAAGTTCTTGGCAACACCACCATCTTGTAGCTGCACCATCTAGAAATCATGGACATCTTGGTCTTCAAGCAGGGAAGAGTCCAACAAGAGAATTCTCCAAGGGCCTTTCGCCGCCTCCACCTGGAAGTGGTATGTGGTATGAGTACTCCGAGGTCATTGGCCAGAGCTAGTAACATGACTCTCCTAGCAACTGGGGGACCAGGAAGTGCACACGATCAAAGGATGGTGAGCACTGCTGTCTTTGTTACGCTGGTCTCAAATATGGGACTGGACGCTCCTAGTGTGGCTTTCCAGATCTAACACATTTCAGAGAGGCAACTTCCTGCATGACATGAGGTGAGCTGTTTCTTTGTTAGAGGTATTAAACATGAGCTGCTTCTCAATGCAGTGAATTTGCTGTTTCTAGAGTCAACTGGGAAGTCTGGAACCTGCATTCTGGCAGACTGTACTAGACTAGCCAAGCTTCGAACACATCCCTCACCAAGAGATGCTCTTGAAAGGGACCTGTGGTCTGTGACCTGGTCCCAACTCAAGGGCATCCTCTCCAGCCTC
Source organism: Pteropus alecto (assembly GCF_000325575.1). Lineage (NCBI taxonomy): Eukaryota > Metazoa > Chordata > Mammalia > Chiroptera > Pteropodidae > Pteropus > Pteropus alecto. The sequence continues at coordinate 61,077,110 of NW_006494614.1, forward strand.
CAAACTACTCCCCACCGCTCCCAGCCCTTCACGCCTTGCCTGCCCTTCCAGCCTTTGCACACACCATTTCCTGTCTGAAACATCCTTCTCCACTTGAACTCCACCTCCCTTTTCAAGATTCAACTCAAGCTCCACCCCTCCTGTGACTTCATGCACACTCTTCCTGCTCCTGCACCGTCAGTTCTCTTTATTGTCCTCCCAAGGGTCCAGGATTTCTCTTGTCTCATCATTTTGAAAATATTGGTGGCTGCTTGTAGCCTTTTACATGAACCCAATTACCAGGAACGATCCCATGAGGGCAGCACATTGGCAGAGTCAGCCTGTATCCCTAGGGGCTAACACAGGCTTGGCATGAAATGTCCACTCAATAAAGACTTGCTGAACAAATGGATGAAGGGGTGGGTGATTTAGGGAATGGATGTCCAATTGAATGCTTGGTTAAAGGAATGGTGATTAATTGAAGGAGAGAAAAGGGTAGATAGGGAAGGGAGGATGGAAGGAAGGGAAGGAGAGAGGAAGGAAGACGGGTTGCCTCCCCATCTTTCGAAGTAGATTATGATGGTGAACCAGGAACTATTTTCGTAATTTAAGAAAACGTAATAGAAATTGTACATGAACCAAAATCAGAGTGACTTTAAGGTCAAGTTTCACTGCTTTTGGCAATGATCATGCTGATTATCTCATGTTCTGATTGGCTGCCATAAGTGTGTGTGATGAATAAAGAATGAGAAAGCTGTTATCATTTGGTAGCAAAAAAAAAAATTTCAAAACTTAAAATCCAAGGGGGTGTCATAATGAGGAGAGCCAAGGTTGAGAGCCTTTCCTCCAGTGAATTGCCATAGATATAAAGGTGGAGAGATCTGGTATTAAGACTTTTTAAAGCAAGGCTGGCAATTTTTTAAAGTGACCCCAAAAAAGTATTACAAAATTAACTCATAGTAGTGACCACTGTTTAGAAGTGGCTCTAGAGTGAAATGGGTAGGAAACAGTTTCAGGCTGTGGCCTCTGCCCCGGGGTCACTGTCACCATGGACTGAGCAGAGACTGGAAAAAGCCAGAGCCCTGTGCATAGCTGGGCTCAGCCATGAAGGAGCTACTGCTCAACAGTGCCTGCAGCGGGAGAGAGGCTGTAGAAGGGTGGGCCTCGAGGTCCTCTGGCAACACTCTTCTTTGTGTGCGAGTCTCTCCGCAGCATCGCCATGAGGGCTCGAATGCCTCCCCTGATGGGGTATTCACGGCAGGTGTTGTTGGAAAATTTTGACTGTTAGGATAAGGACAGGGGCCCATCACTATTTCTGCTGTTTTCTGAGCCTTGTCTTATCCAGTCCCTTCAACAGCCCTGTGAGTTCTTTACAGACAGACTCCGGGGCTCATAGAAGTTAGACGACCACTTCAAGCGGGAAGCCAAACCCATGCCCAGATGGGTCTAGCTCCAGAGCTGAGCCCTTTCATGACTCCGTAGCCCCAACAGCAGAGCGGAGTCCTCATCAGTCAGGAGATTCACCTGCTTCAGGAAGTTGGTCATTCTCAGTCCAGGGAGGAGGGAATGAAGCACAGGTCCGCTCGCCCTGTGTCCCCTCCCGGCCTGACCCAGTTGCTGGGCTGAAACATCAGTAGCTAGTGAGCCATTTTCAGTTCGAGTTTGTCCTGCAACGTCTGCAGGTTAAAATCATTTTTGTGAGTTTGGGTTTTATGTATTTCGTTTTGTTTGAGGGCACTAGAGGAAGGAGATCCTTGGGCGCTCAGAGGGGTAAACATCAATTTATCTAAAAACTATAGGACAATGTTTTATTTTCCAACAATGCTGGGTGAAAGATGCTTTCAGTACACATATAGGTGTAAAATCACCAGAGGTGTCATTTTCAGTAAGCTGTGTCATCCTCTGTCTTCAACACAACACCAGGAAAGGACACCTATGTATCACCTATGTGAGTGACATAGCACTACATACCCTAAGAAGCAGCTTCTCTTTATCTTCACTGTGACATGTTCTAGCTCTATTTTTAAACAAGGTAACTGAAGCTTAGAAGGCCAAGTTAATTTTCCAAAGTGGGGTAATCACATGGGCTTCCTAGATCCCTGAGCAAACTTGGTAATAATCTGTTGACCAAAACTGAATGAACGATAAAGCCCCAAACAAACTTAAAACGAACCAACAAATAGAATGAAAAACATGAGGTGGAAAGTTAATTGATTATAATTTATATATCCTCTTATAATTTACATTACATTGTGTAGATTTTATAACTTTTTAAAAACTTATTTTGATCCTAACAAATAAAAAAATATTAGCGTGTGTGTGTGCGCGCACATGCACACTCACACACAGAAATCACTTCTTGACTCAACACACACTTGGCTGAACTCATTGGTCCAGGCAGCACTCAGAATTTGAAACATCCTTTCTGCACCAGCATTGACCCAGTAATCGAAACAGAACACTAAGCCTCATTAACAAGTTTGGACCTGCAATGTGTCTATTGAAAAAAAAATATGCCCACTTATCAGGAGATGGAATTTCCTCAAGGGACATGAGCATCATGTTGGAGGCGTGACTGACTCCAGAAACACCATGCTTGGTGACAGGGTCAGTGTTCTGGGGCTGATACGACAGATGACCACAGACTGGGGGCTTAAAACAACATAAATTTATTCTCTCACAGTTTGGAGGCCAGAAGTCCAAAATCCGCGTGTTGGCAGGGCCGCCTACCTCTGAAGCCTCCAGGGGAGGATCCTTCCTGCCTCTTTCAGCTCCCGACGGCCCCCGGTGCTCCTTGGCTTGTGGCTGCATCACTCTAATCTCTGCCTCCACATCACCTGGCCTCTCCTCTGTGCCTGTGTCTTCTCCTCATCTGTCTCTTACAAGCACAGGTATCCTTGGATTTAGCACCCACCCTGATCCAGGATGACCTCATCGAGATCCTTAACTTAATGACATCTGTGAAGACCCTGTTTCCAAAAGAGGTCACATTCACGGATTCTGGGGGTTGGGATGTGGACAGCTCTTTCGGGGGGACAATTTTCAACCCATTGCAGTGACCACAGCCAGATGAAACTTACTCCCCCCAAAAAGAGATTCCTCATGAGAGTGGGTCCTCCAAGGGCGGCGAGTTCACGTGGCTGTTCCCGCCCACACTGCTTTAGCGTCACATCACTCACGGTAGAAGTGTGAGAGTGTTTGAAGGAACACAGAGATGAGTGGCTAATGCAAGCCTCACAGCATCCCGTGGTGACTTTGACCAGATTCAGGTTTCCAGACGACTGCAGCCCTTGACTCCATGCCGTGCCCTCGGTGAAATCGCTAGAACAGCACCAGTCTAGCTGGTACCCGCTGTGCGATTCCATATCACAGAGGGATCTGCAGGGTCCCAGGGGCTCTGAGTGGAAAGGAAGCCTGGGCACCACCAAGTCCAACAACCTCCCTGTCACATGAGAAAACCGGAGGCGGGGAGGGGCAAGGATTTGCCCAGGTTACCCAGTCAGTAGCAAGGTGGATCTAGACGCCCCTCCTCCATCATGTTCATGATAACCATCATCATCATCATCGTCGTCGTCGTCGTCGCCGTCATCATCCTCGATCAGGGCAGCACCCGTGGACTCACCCTCTTCCCGCCTGGCACTGTGCTCAGCATCCCACACCCATCATCTATTTAACCTCTCCACAACTCATTGCTTTCCCCACTGTCCTTACCTCCATTTTACAGGTGGCACAGCTGAGATTTAGAGAGGTGAAATCACTTCTCAAAGGTCTCACTTCTCACAGAGAGTAGTGAAGCCAGGATTTTAATTTAACTTGTTCTGACTCCAGAAGCAGTGCTCCAAGCCGGGGGTGGGCAAATGTCAGTTCTCGGGTCCTATCGAGCCCATTGCCCAAGACCGCAACCAGAGATCATGTTCACACCACCAAAACCGGGAGATTTCTCGGGAGAATACATAACGTTTAATTGGAATACAACCACACCCTTTTTTTAATGTACTTTCAACAGCTGCCTTCCTGCTTCAACAGCAAAGTTGAGTAATTTGACAGAGACAGTACGATTTGCAAAGCCTAAAATATTTACTCTGGCCCTTTAAAAAGATGCCTAGCCTGACCTATACCACTCACATCATATACTATATTGTACTATAATACATTTTGTTAAATTATATTAGTCATATATCATATCTTAGTCACTATATATGCTGCCATTCATATCAAAGACTTAAAGGCTTTGCATCTATGATTTCTCAGTCCCTTTTTACATTTGATTCTCAAGTAAAATCCATCGATAATTAATTTACAAGGAACTAAGCACTCCCTAAAGATGATGGCCTTCTCCTTGGTTCTATTTCCACAGGTATATTTTCTAAATGAATTATCCCCAAAGTGACCAAGTTAGAAGGAGGAGGAGGAGAGGAAAAAGAAATGAAAAGGCCAACAACTGAACTGCCCACAACATCTCAAGGTCCATCATCAATGCTGATTTTCTACCTATGTTGGTAATTTTATGCCAAAAAGTGACTCTTCTACTTCAATAACGCATCTCCCAAACCCCAACAGGAAATGACATTACAAAAGCCGGAAAGGACATCAGACACGCTGGCTTGGCAGCCACATGTACATGTGAAATTACTGTCAGAGTTCAAAGGAAGGGCTGAGAGGTGGGGGCGCTGGCAGCAGCATCACCCGTAATGCTTTCACCTCATGGGATGAGGCACAATGACAGCCTGCTCTGACCCGGCCACCAGCTTCCTGACGCCCACACCGATCTGGCAGCGGGCCTGGGAGGCTGGGTTTGGGTGGGCTGCTCAGCTCCCAGGATGTTACCTGCCCCCACACACACTACCCCAGCTCACCTGACTTACAGGGCAAACAACCTTTCCAGGTGCAGACAGTGTGGACCATTGACTATTTCCAAGACTGGCTTGCACTCTAAAGCCGGTTTATTTTGAGCCCTCTCTCTGTCCCCTGTCCCATGCTAAGTATGAAAACATTGTCTCATGTGTCTTCTGTGGCCTGTCGAGGTAGAAGCTATTATGACGTCCCATCTACGGATGGGGAAACTGAGATGAATCGACATTACTTGATGTGACCGGCATCACAAAATCAGGGGAAGAACCATGTTTCAAACCTAGAGATTCTATCAATCATAACCACCAGGCTTCCTTGCCTCAATCTAGAAGACTTCTTGGGAAATGCAGCCACCCAGGCTCAGGCAAGGTTAGACCTGAGGGTGTGAGGGGCTTGCCTATGTGGGTAAGAAAAGTCATCGAGCCCCCACTTGGCAATGGATTTTGCACCAACTTTCATGGCAAGAGGGGTCAGAGAATGTGGCAGCAACTGGGCTAAGGCTCTTCTAGCCAAACAGGTGACTGGGTTTGTCCACCTGACTCCTTAAACTCCCTGGTGAACTCCTACTCATCCTTCAAAACCCAGCTTATATATTCCTTCCACCAAGAAGCCCTCCTTGTTCCATAAATAGAGTTGATCAATTCTTCATTCGTGCCCCTGGGGTGCATGTGCAGATGCCTTCATTATGCTTTGCAAGTATGTGTCTCACCATCCCCACCCCCAGCATGATGAGTTCATCAAGGACAGAAACTGTGTTTCATGCACTTAAGGATTGTCAGCTTATATTAACAGGAACAACCAGCATTGATTGAGTACATACTAGGTGCTGGGTATTCCTCTAAATGAACTATATGCATTAATCCTGAAAATAACCGTAGGAGATGGGTCTGATATTATCCCCATGGCTAGGCTCAGAAGCCAAACTAATGGGTTTGAATCCTGGCTCTGCCTGAACAAATTACTTAATTTCTCTGTGCTTCAGGGTTCTCATCTGTAAAATGGAGATGATCACAGTAGCTACCCAGTGGTATGCTAGAACTAACTGGTAGTGGTTAGTTTGCAGGTGCTAGCTGTTAAATTTTAATATAATTATAAATTTTTGCCATTATTAAAAATTAAATGAAGGACACAAAATTAAACTACATTAAAAACAAAAATAAGAAATACTCAAAACTCATCACTTTCCAATTATTTTACTATATTTTTTCTATTATCTCTGCCCTTGGGTTATTTATGTCTATTGAATCACTATGGTGGAAATATACAACAATAGTGAGCTGTTGCACGTCTCCTGGATCCATGTCCAATGACCTCACATTAGTAGCTTAAAATCAGTCACAATGAGAATATTTACACCATGGAAATTGGCAGATGCTACAGATCAGTTTTTTCACCTCTGGAGAGCTGGTTATCGAGCATTTGCCAACACACCACTATAACTACCTCGTAGTAAGCAGTCCTATGCATTAGCCATTATTATTGTTACTGATGAAGAAACCACAGAGATTAAATAATCTACTGAAGGTATGGAAGATCTAAATGCGATTTCATTCATTGCAGCTCCAGAGCTGGCCCCTTACTCAACTAGAACTCAAGGCACATCACAGAGTAGGGACCAATAAATACTTGTTGGATGAATGAACAAACATTAAATTAATGGATCTCAAAACTGCTGGCCACAGAATTGCCTGGGGAACTTGGCTTTAACACAGATCCACAATGGCAACTTTTGTGCTGGGCTTCAGAATGTGCAAGTGTCTCAGATGTTCTAATTCTGGACCTGTCACTGTCTCACTCGGCAGCCTCTAACTCCAGCCTACTCCAGCCCTGTCTTCTGTGCCGGCCTGACCTACTCTGCAGCATGGTGGTGAGTGGTGGCTGGGAGATGGGGAAACGTACCAGGGCATGGAAAACCTGCACACAGGCCTGAGCAAGAGGGCACTTGAAGACAGAGCAGGCCTCATCCACCAGGGAGTGGCAGTGGTGTCTGGGGAGCGGAGAAGCTGAAAGTTACCTGTGGGCACGTTTGTGTACACAATAAGACAAAACAGAGCATAACATGTGCACAGCACTTGGAAGTTTATAAGACGTGGCCATATCCCTTCTACTTTAGTCTCAGAATAACCCTATGAGATCAGCAGAGGAAATATATCTGTTTACAAACCAGGAAACTGAGGCTCTGAGAGGTACTGGCCTATGCTCATCACTGCTCAGACCTGGGACCTCTGGTTTTAAGCTGTGTTTTCCCTGAAAATTGGGTGTGAGGGAGAGGGGTGGGGAAGATGGGTCTGGGATCCTGACAAGTCGTTGTTTATGCATTATCTTAGCTCTGCCACTCATTAGCTGTGTGACCTTGGGCAAGTTTCTTAATTTCTCTCTGCCTTAGGTTTGCTCATCTGAAAAAAATACGAAAATGATTGGCAGCCTTCTCTTACGGTCATAACTAATTAATAGATGTAAAAATGCTTCTTATGATGTTACACCAAGTGGGTTTAATCATGTGAGAAACAGCAACCATAGTCACAGCTATAATGACATTGTCCCCTTCATATATTTTGTGGCATCTCATGGCTGGCTTTCTTCTTTGAAAGGCAGCATACTAATTTAAGGCAAGGATGGGAAGTGATCATGTCTTGGGCTAAAAGTCGAGGACCCTGGATTGGTCTACAGGCATGCCATAGGTGCATATTATGTGCAAATGCTCTGAAGGTCCCTCTGACTCAGTGGTCAGAGTCCCATGGACACCACAACTGACCGGCTTATAGCTTTGCTCAACTTTCTTATTCTCTCTAAATCTCTTCCCATTGATAAAATGTGATGAATAAGAAAATCAACCCTGTAGAGTTTTTGTGAGTATGGAATTTTAAAATAAGATTTTACCTATAAGGTATTTTAGCCAAGGGCAGGAGATCCCAACTCTGGCTATATGTTAGAATCATCTGGGAAGCTTTAAAAAAAAGTCACTGCATCAGACCCAAGACCGGCTGAATTAGAATCGGAACGATGATGGTGGTGGTAATGATGATAATGATGGCAGTGATGATGGTGATGATAGTGATAATGGTCGTGATGATAATGATGCTGATGATGGTGATATAGTGATGATGACAATAATGATGATAATGATGGTGATAGTGATGATGGTAAAAATGATGATGACAGTTGTGATGGTTGTGATAGTGACAATGGTGGTGATAATAATGATGGTGATGATGGTGATGGTGATAATGATGATGATGATGATAGTGATGATGGTGATGATGATGATAATGGTGATGGTGATGATAGTGATGATGGTGATGATGATGATAATGGTGATGGTGATGATAGTGATGATGGTGATGATGATGATAATGGTGATGGTGATGATAGTGATGATGGTGATGATGATGATAATGGTGATGGTGATGATAGTGATGATGGTGGTGATGATGATGACGGTGATAATGGTGATGATGATGATAGTGATGATGGTGGTGATGATAATGATGCTGATGATGCCGATGGTAGTTATGTTGGTGGTGATGATGATGATGGTGATAATGGTAATGATGGTGGTGATAGTGATGATGATAATGAAAGTAATGATGATGATAGTGATGATAGTGACAATGATGATGGTGATGTGTGATGATGAGGATGGTGATGATGGTGATGATAGTAATGATGATGATGACAATAATGATGATGATGATGGTGGTGAAAATGGTGACAGTGATAGTGATGATGCTGGTGATGCTGTTCTGTTCTGCTGGCCTTGGATGTTCTTCCATAATATCTTCTCACAGCTCCTTTGCTCACGTCTGTACACCAATCAATGCCCGCCTCGAAGAGGCCTTCCTTGACCACCCCGTACAGACTGACACTCCCCGTCCTTCGGCAATCCCCACTCAGCTTTCCACTTCTTCATTACATGTGTCTCTAGCTCACATTATATCACACATTGATTTGTATACTTATTGATTGACTGTCTCCCCACCAGATTATAAACCCCTGTGAAATGCAGATCACACCTCCGAGTTATTCTTCCTAACATGAAGGAACTTAGGTATTTATGCTCCCAGGGGCATTAGGACTCAGCATGTAAGGTCTACCAATATGTAGGGCAGAGAAGGCTCTAATGAGCACAGGAAAATCCAGGCCGACAGGTCTGGGTAGAGTGAATTGTAAGGATTAGGGAGTTAGAAAAAGGATCACATTTTCTGCTCCAATATCTAAGCCTCAGTGTCCCTCTCTATAAAATGGGGATAATTATAGTACCTAACCCATGCTGTTTTGGGTGAGGAAAAACAGAATGTGCTTGTGAAGCACAAGAAATGGTAGCTATCACAACTACCACTGTGTTTATCCCTTGGATTTCTGGCACAGGGCTGGACATCTAAAGGCGGCAGTGTCTGTGTGAAGTCAGATCTGCAGAATTGAAGAGCAAGTCTTCTCAGTCGAGCAGAGCTGGGTTCAAGTTCCAGCTCAGCTCCCGGCCATGTCACCTGGACCAGGTAGCCAAGCTCATCTAGCTTCAGTTTCCTCTTTTGTAAAATTGAGTGGATAAAACCACTTTGCCTGATAATTGGGAAAATTAAATGAAATGTTGAATAAGATCGCTTTGAACAGTAATATTTTTCAATCTCAGAGAGGTGATAAAAATCACTGTTGGATGAAATTCCCTCTTTTTGTTTGACGACTAAACTGAAGATTTTATAGACTGGGCTGAAAAAGAAAGAAAGGAAAAGAAAAGGAAGCAGAAAGACTAGAACAAGAGGAAGAGGGAAATGCAAACACACACATGCATGCCCGTGCACGTGCACGCACGCACACACACACACACACACACACACACACACTCACTCAAACACAAAAAGGCCAACCAAAGGGACCCCGTTAGCATATAAACAAAAGGTGGGGGTAACCCCTGAAGCCTTTCCTCTGACAGCCAGTGGCGGCAGTGATGAATTTGTGAAGTTATCTAATTTTCCACTGTTTTAATTAGAGACTTGGGCTCTGAGGCCTTGCAGCTGGCGTCTTTGAGCTGCGTTCTATTGCCTGACAGAGAAAAATGTCTTCGCTAACGTCAGCCAAGCTCTGTGCCTGACCTGAGCGAGCGAAACTTCTGGGATTCATAAACTTGTGGTTTCTGGGCAGAGTGTCGTTTGAACCCGGCCTCTTCCTTATGGGCCCCCTTAGAACTAAGGTTAGGGGAGCTCGGGAGAAGGCAGAGACCAGGAAGTTTTTGGGGTTCCTGAGCCTAGTGCACATAAAATGGAGTCTCCTTGTGGCTTCTAATTGAGCCCAGCTTGGAGAGGCGAACGCACTACTTCCCTAAGACAATGCCTTTGATTGCAGACTGTGTTCTCTGAGTAATTTAATTTATTGCTCATCTTTTGCCAAGTGATCTTTTACAATGCGGCATTTGATGAACACACAGCTGGGGCAGAGGCTCTCTCCACCTCTCCTGGCTCTCTGGCTGCTGTCTTCCTTGTGACTCACTTTGAAAAGAGGCAGGATGGGAGGAGGAGGAAAGAGAAGGCCCTGGAGTCAGACACACTCACATCTTGCCTCCGCCCTTGGCCAGTGGGCACCCTCTTGGATGAAGATGGTTGGATAGGGAAGTAGTAAAGATTGAGAGGAAAAAAAGTTACTTAGAAAAAAGAAAAAGGCCCCTGTGAGATTCAAATTGCTTTTGGGTGAGGAAAATGCTTTAGATGTGTGATAAATGCTCAGCATTGCTGAGACCACCCTACAGCAACAATGGAGTCCACCTTTTTCAGAGCGGATGGATGTGAACCCCCTGCCTCTGAAGTCATGATTGAAAGCAACTGTCAGGCAATACTCTTCATTCCCTTGCAGCATCCTGTCCATGGCTGGGGCCGACTTTCTCATCTACATATTAGGGAAGAAGTCCTGCCTTATTCTGTATGCCCTGTACATACATGGTGGATGCTGGTGCAGTGACAGGAAGGAAATTACTGTGACACAATGCCTATAGGAGGTAGGAGAGAGACAGCTGTGACTTGGTTTACTGGTTGACCATAAAAGTAGTTACCCCCAAATCATGAGTTCAGCGAGTGCTCAAAAGATACCTAACGGGACAATTTCTTGACCTGGAAATAACTTAGCTTAGAATCACACACATAATAGAGTCTCAAAACATGAGTCAATTGCTAACTTGCTTATTCATTAAAAAAACAAACAAAGAACAACAACAAAAAACGTAGCCCAGGTTGTGCACATCCTAAATGCTCAAATGATTATTGCAATTCGTCACTTTTTGAACACAAAAATTAAATGGATCAAACTGCTTTCAAGTAGTTTAACTGTGTCCCAGAACAAAGCTCAAGAATATTTAGAGGAATACAAAAATATCCAGCACCCATTCAGATTCATAATATCTGGTATCCAATACAAAAATCTTCCAGTAAGCAAAGAATCGGGAAAATATAATCCATAATGAGAAGAAAAATCAATCCATCAAAAATAACCAGAAATGAACAGATGACAGAATTAATAGACAAAGACATTATTATAACTGTGTAACTGGAGAGGGGATCTCCCCTGCTCCCACCTAGCCAAAAGAATAATCCTGAGGGGAGAAGCTGGGAGTCTTAGGGATGT
>NW_006494614.1:61088571-61114913 GCF_000325575.1 Pteropus alecto
AAATGTTCTGGAAGGTCTGGGACGAAGAGAGAATAAGATGGGTGAGGGAGCGACCGAAATACGCAACATGACCCTGACAAGCCCCAGTCTACATCTCAGCCTCAATCCTAGAATCCGCATCAAAAGATGAGTGTGGCAGGAAGACCCCAGCACTTTGTGTCAAGATGGTCTCAGGAGTCATGACCAGCTGACACCTATCTCCTGAGTGTCTTGAGTGGCTCAGCTGACCTCCCTGAGCCTTGGTTTTCCTCATGGAGCTGAAACAGAACCCATAGCCCAGGGCGTGGTGAGGGTGAAAAGTGTTTGCCCATGTGAAGCAGGTGGCTCGGTACCTGGTGCCTGCTGTGCCACTGTGTCACACACAGCCCCACCCTCACTCCAGGTGCTTACGTGGAGCAGGTGGCTCGGGGCCTGGTGCACCGGCAGCTCTCGGTACCTGGTGCCTGCTGTGCCACCATGTCACACACAGCCCCACCCTCACTCCAGGTGCTTACCACCCAGCATCACTATCACACAGCTTGGCAGGTACCAGAGCTGCCCGAGCAAACTTGCCCAGTCCTTCTCCCCAGCTCACTCTCAGTTCTAGGGTCCTGATGGTCCCTATACCTGGGGTGGCATTCAATTTATTCAACAATTGCCATGACATGGGCACTGGCCTCCTGGAGAACCCTGCTCTTCCAGGCATTGCAACCCAAACTTTAGGGTCAAGGTGTCCAAGATGGTGAGCCGGGGAAGCACTCAGAAAACTCAAGGCAGTGGCTATTTACCAACCAACGTGGAAATGTTTTAATATTTCAGCCATCAGCATAGCTGAACTAGTGCATGCCGGCTCTCAGCCCTGACTCCAGTGCGTTTTCGTATTCTCTGCCTGACTCACCAATTTCCTCGTGAGGATCTTTTCTAACTCTTAGGCCATGTGTATGGTTGGGACTGGCCCCACCTCCAGCTCCACGTAAGCCATGAGTCAAGCTTGGGACACGGCGGGTAGCGGGGAGGCTTGGGGGTTTGCCGAGCTGGCAGGATGACTGGAGCTGCCAGTCATCGTTTTTGCCACCACTTGGGAGGGACTGCGTGAGAATGAGTTTCTCCCAGAAGAAAGCAGAGATGAGGAAAGGAGAGAGGGACAGCTTGCCGATCGCATCCAGCCCCTGGATTCAGCCAGACCTGAAGCTGAACTGCCCCTCGACTTCTTAGGTAACTGAGCCAACCTTCTGTTTTTCAACTCATCCAGGTCGGGTTGGGCTTCCTGACGTTTGCAAGTAGCCAAGGCTGCTCTGATACAGCAACTCACTCCCTCCAGGCCCCCACGTGTCGGAGAAGTAATCAGGGAAGTTTCTGGAGGGTTAAACTCTGCTCCATTTAAAGCCCACGCCTCCCTGTGGAAGCTCCTCAAGCTGGGATACTTTGTCTGATCCCATAAAACCTGGGGTGAGGGAACCGGTGATTCCGACATGCCCTTCCCTCATCCTCTTTCATTCAAGCCCATGTTTTTACAGTGTCCTGCAGGGGATCACGATAAAGTTGGCAGCTGGATCTGTGGGGAAATGTGAAAGCCTCGCCCCTTTCCAGTTAAATGCCTAATTAAAGTCGAGGGCCGAGGCCCATGGACTTCAGAACATTAACCATGTCCCTCGGTCGGGTGGGGGAGTTCATGTCGCCCCACTGGGAACACACAGAACCCGTAGCTCTGGGGGCTGGGGCTCAGAGCGTGCCCTTCGTCCCAGTGCCTGTTCTCATCCCCACGCTTCCCTCCCTGGTCCACAGGCACTTTCTGCAGCGGGCATGGTACCTGCGGCATGGTAGGGATTGTCTGTGTGGTGAAGGAGGCCAACCATAGAGGCGAAGCAAAGCCAGTCTGCGAGGGTGCATGCTTCGGGTCTCTGTGGCACGCCCCCTCCCTCCCTCCCTCTCCCCCCTTCCTCCCTCCCACCTTGGACTCCTCCCCCCCACCCCTCTCTTTCTGTATTCTTTTCTATCTTTCGATCTTCTCCCTCTGCCCCTTTCCCTGTCTCCTGCTCTTTCTGTCTGTCTTCCTCTCCCTCTGTCTCCTTGTCAACATCTGTTACTTGTCAGGGTGTCTGTTCATCTATCTGAACCTCTCTCAATCCCTGTCTTGTCTTTCTCTGTTATTTTCTCCCATTTGTCTTTCTCTCTCCACTCTCTGTCTCTCTGTCTCTGTCTCTCTCTCTCTCTCTCTCTCTCTGTGTCTCTCTCTCTGTGTCTCTCTCTGTCTCTTACTCTGTCTCAGTCTGTCTCTGTCTGTCTCTGTCTCTGTCTCTGTCTCTCTCTCTCTCTCCTCCCCATCTCTCCCTTTTCCAACTCTCATTTTCTTCCTCCTGTCTCTGTCTCCCTCCCAACTTCCGCATTTCTTGTTCCCTTTGTACGTTTTTCAGTCTCATGATCAACCATGGCACGTGCCAGGAGAGGCTGAAGACCCCAACTCTTGGCTCCCTCCCACGCTGAGCCAATCTGGGCCCTAACGATGCAGCAGGCAACCAAGAGCTTCAGCCACTCTGTTCATCTTGGCAGACTCTGTGCCAATTCTGGACAAAGCCTCAGTCCTGGGTGACTGTAAGTGCCCAGAGTGTTCAGGAAACTGAAGCCTGCAAATATTTTGGAAGAACCCACTCCCATTGGCCCTTGGGCTGCCCTTCCAGATTCTTCCTGTCTCCTGGGCCTCTATCAGAGCCTTCACGCTTTCAACTCTGGAGGCTGAGCTGCCGCATGTTCCTCCTGGAGGGTGGACTGACTGTGGACCAGAGCCTGAAATCGCCAGATCCCAGTGTGACAGGGCTTAGTAACTGCATTCGTTTCTTAGGGCTGCCATAAGAAAGTAACATAAACCGGGCAGCTTGAGGCAACAGAGATGTGTTCTTTCTCAGTTCTGGAGGCCAGAAGTCTGAACTCTAGGTGTCGGCAGAGCTGTGCTCCCTCTGAAGGCTCCAGGGGAAGATTTGTTCCATGCCTTTCTCTGAGCTTCTGGCAATCTTTGGCGTTCCTTGGCTTGTAGACACATCACTCCAGTCTCGGCTCTGTCGTCACTTGGCTGTCTTCCCTCTGTATGTCTGTCTTTGTGTCTCTTCTCTTCTTTTAAGGACACCAGTCATATAGGATTAAGGGCCCACATACTCCAGTATGACCTCATCTTACCTAATCATATCTGCAACAACCTTTTTTCCAAATAAGGTCACATGCCCAGGAAGCATGTGAACTTGGGGGGTTGATGGACACTATCCAGTAACTAAAGGTAGCATGTGTGGTGGGGGCTGGACAAGGGTGATTGGAACACCACTCTACAACGTTGAGAAGATTACTTAGCATTCCTGAGCCTCAGCCTTTGTCCCTGAGTGCCAGCCCTCGACAAGCACAAATGCAAAGCAACAAGTGATCCTCATTACGCAACACTTTGCAAAGGACCTAAGATGTGCCAAGCAGCCCGTTAGGTCCTGATGCTCTCATAACCCCCTCCCTTCAGCTGGCCATAACGTCTCAGTGCCATTTGCCTGTCTGCTGTTGGGTAGAAGGTGTCCCGTGTGAGATAATATTGGAGGGTCCCAGAAATGCTTTGGACCTTGACAGTAGCTGATGCTCATTCTTCAGCCCCAGATGCAAGAACCCAGGACATGGAGCTGAGCCCTAAGAGGAGATGGGGCAGTAGGGTAGGAGGAGGGTGTTCTGAGTCCAGGTGTCTGCGAGGAGGTGCACCAGGAGCGGGAGTCTAGGGAGTCCAGACCCATTGTTTACTCACAGCTTGGCTTTGAACAAGTGGTTGGAGCCAATGGAGCCTCTGTTTACTGTTTTGTAAAATGGCATCATCATTCTAAGTCAGAGACAGTCGAAGGAATTGAATGAGTTAATAAACTGTGAGGAGGACAAGATGTACTAACCAGTCAGTATTCCACCTTACTTCTCTCTCCTCTGCCAGCAATGTTCTTAAATCCTATGTGTACATGAGACAGAGAGAGGGAGAGACAGAGAAAGAGAAAGAGAGAAACCAGCCAGAGAGGCCAACCTGATCCAAATTTTAAAATCTGGGAGAAAGGGTGAAAGACAGCTGGGGAAGAAAAAACAGGTTGGCTGGGGTGATGCCATGCTTGGGGGTCTATGAGAAATGCCAAAGAGAATTAGAAATTGGAGGAAAATATTTTATGAGACGTGCCGCTATTGAGGATGAATTGGCGTCCATGTGATGGACTTAAAAAGACACGTATAAAGCCAGGGCCAACTAACTACAGCCAAATTCAGCCCTCCATTTGCTTTTGTAAATAAAGTTTTATTGGAACAGTCACCCTCATTTATTTAACAGCTGTCTCTGTCTGCTTTAGCGTTACAATGGTTCAGTCGGGTTCAGTAGTTGTGGCAGAGACTACGCAGCCCACAAACCCGAAAATATTTCCTCTCTGACCCTTTACAGAATCGGTCAGCTGACCTCTGAAATCAGTTAGAATTCCTTCTGGATCAACTCTCTGCAGCTAAACAATGCTTCCTGGAGGGCTAGTTCATGCAGAAACCAAGCCACATGCAATGTTGGATGAAGTGTGTAAACCACTTAGCCTGCATGTCATATGTGCTCAACAAATAATAAGTTGTATCTGAAGACTTTTTGTATAGAAAAAAAAGAAACAGAGCGACAAGGAAAATAACAGCAAGGACAAACGAGGAGGGAAGGGAGGTGCTGGGATGGAAGCGATGGCCCTTAAAGGTGTGGTTTGAAACACGGGTCGGGTGGCAGCGGGGTAGGCAGAAGTCGCAAGACCTACTCTCCTCATCCTGCTGTATGATGTTTTAATGGTTCATTTATCGTGTTTTCCTCTTAATATTTGTTTAGTTATTTTAATCTAGTCTCCAGTGCTCCACTGGAGCAGGTCCTAAAGAGAACCGGAGTCTGCAGCCCCTCCCGGAAGCAGTTTTCACCGGGCGGCAGCAGGTACAGCCTCAGACGGGAGAATGCGGGAGCCTGACTGGGACAGGAGCTCAGGGGTAGGCGTTTCACACCGATGCCCATTGTCGTATGGGAGCAAGAGAGGCAGCCACCAGCGGCTTGAGGGAGTTCGGGAAGACTTCCTGGAGGATGGGGCTTTCGATCTGGGCCTTGAGGATTGAGCGGCAGTTTATGCTGGCATGAAGGGCATATCTGGCAGCTGAGGCCAGCTGAGCCCCTCCTCCTGACTTGTCCCTTCTCTGACTGGGGGACAGGAATGGCGGGAACACTTAAAGCAGTCGCTAGCTCCTCTGAGAGAAGATTAAACAGAGCAGGCTCCTGAGAATGGAGTAAGAGGAGACAGAACTGGAGATGAAGAGCGGAAAAGAGGGGTAAATAGAGAAGGGAGGACAGTGAAAAGGAGAGGAGAAGCACCTGACACGGAAGACTGGGGATCTCAATAGTGTCAGCTATTCAAAGAAAAAGCTTAAAACTATGGTTCACACGTGCCCGTCATTTATGTCTCTTATTAACCTGCTTAACACTATCAGGTAGATACTGTTATTTTCCCTGTGCTACACACAGGGAAACTGAGGCTCAGAAAGGACTAGTTCAGGAGCATGAAGCTAGGAAACGACGGTGGGATTTGAACCCAGGCCGTCTGACTCTGCTGCCCTCACTCTAACGCTTGGCCAGCCTCACTTGTCTCACTGGCATCACCTGCCAATTATCAACAGGATTTTTCCACACACCAAGGGGCAGGTGCCCAGAGGGGGACATCGGCTCATAGCTTCCCGAGAGCACCCACCTATGGGAAGGGGCTCAGAGGACTGGAGGGGCCTGGCTAGAGTGAGGGCCCCGGCCAAGCTGCTCTTGGCTGCTCCCACAGCTGGTCATTATCCTCCCATGGCAGGGTCACCTCCGATAGCCCCTGGCCCCCTCTACTGCCTTCTGCCTTCAGTTGGATCTTCCCAGCTTTCTTCCACAGATAAGGGAGTAGACCCTCAAGTTCACTTCCTTTTCGTGATCTGCACCACCACAGGCTGAGCAGCTGCCTGGGGCCTCCCACCAAGACAGCCAGCAACTTGGCCGGATGTGGAGGGCTGCAGGGGGAAAGGGGAAGGGGGGCTGGAGAGAAAGAGGGGCCAGGGAGATGGTTCCGGCTCTGTGAGGACTCTTGCTCTTTCCAGATTTCTGCCCTTGCTTTCACTGATTCTGACACCTGGGACACCGTTGTTTTCATGTGAAAAACTCCCCACGTTCTTGGGGATGCATCCCTTGTGTGAAGACTGGATCATCACTTCCTCTGAGCTTGTAAAATTCGTTTAGTCTCCCTACCATTCAAAATTGAGTTGCCTATCTACCTCCACCCCAGGCCATTGCCAGTGCCCTGCCCAGAATAGGTGATCACTGCTACATAAGACCTCCTAACCCTCACCGAGTGCCTCTCCGAGCCAGGCACCGTCTGAGTGCTACCGCCCTCTCCTCCACCCCCATCCTGTGAGCCAGAGACCAAGGCTCGGACTCCACGTCTGAAAAGTCACCAAGTCCTGGACCCGAAAAAGGCTAGTCCATGCCTTCGAGGAGAATCACATCATCTCCAAGAGAGGAAAAGAGAGCTGCCCTCTCCTAAGTCGTCAGCCATATGGCCCTACGGGCAATTTTCCACTCTGCCTTGAGTGCTCTAAACCCCAGGTCTGAGTCCAAGAGTTAAAATAATATACATTCTACAATGACTAATATGGGGGAAATCCAGTGCTTCTCAGGAAATATTCCACAGGCCGTGTTACCTTTTGCTGGGAAACACCCAGTTCCCACCAGAAAAACAAGAAAAGCCATCAATTTCCAGGCAGCCGAGCTAGTGCAGGACCTGGATCTCCAACCGTATCACGTCGGTTGCGCTTGGAACACCTGTCCTCCAGCAGGAACAGACCTCTTCCAAATAAACACACGTCCTTTGGGAAGGAGGCCTGGCTGGGGAAAGGAATCCATCCGCCCAGATCCGGATATCCTGGACAACAGTCAAAACGCTTCCTTCCACTGTCTTAGAGAAAAATGGCATCTTCATCCAGCCAATTCTTTTTTCTTTTGCAACGGGAGAACCATACTGAGAATGCTTTCCAAAAACCCAGAACAACCTGGAAGTATTCTCGGGTCTTTGAACAGAGTCTGGTGGCTTTTTTCCATTCATTCCTTTATTCTTTCATTTATTCGTTCAACAGGTCTGCACTGAGCCCCTGCTCAATAAATAATGCCCTGTGCTGGAGGTATCGGGTTGGGGCACACGGGAGATCCCTTTCCGTAGGGCTTCTGTTCTGTGATTATCAATCCGTGGGTAGTGAAGGCAGCTTATTGTCCACCAACACACCATATCAGAGTCACAGCTGGGATGTGGCTGCCCAGCCAGGAACTGCACTTCCCAGACCACCAGGCAAAGAAGTGAGACCAGGTGACTTGAAACCAGTCCTCATTAATAGAATGCGAGCAGAAGGAACATAAGGGCCCAGGAGCTAAAGAAGCATATGTCTGGCCATGTTCTCTTTCCTATCTACATGCTCAATGCAGAAGACCCAGCATCCTGGGGTAGGCAGAGCCACAAGGTGGATGGAGCATAGGCCTCAGAGTGACTACCTAGGAGCCCACCTGCATTAGACTGCTCTGTGAGCAGGGAACTCAGGAAACCTGACTCTGCTCATACATCGTATCTAATGTACGGTCATGTGCTGCATAACAACGTTTCTGTCAATGACAGACGAATGTACAACAATGGTCCCATAAAATTACAATGGAGCTGAAAAATTCCTATTGCCTAGTGATGTCACAGCATCAAAACATCGTAGCACAATGCATTACTTACGTGTTTGTGGTGATGCTAGTATAAACACACTCACTGTGCGGCAAATCATATAAAAGTATAGCACTTATGATTATCTACGGTCATAAGGATAAGATTAACAAATGACTGTTACTGGTTTATGTATTTACTATATTGTACTTTTATCATGATTTTAGAGTGTACTCTTTCTCCTTATAAAAAAGTTTGCTGTAAAACAGAATGCCGTGTTAACGCTGGTAAATACATCCTGTGTTTACCATGTCTCTTGATTGTATCATTTTCCCTTGTGCTTGATTTAATGCCGCATTGCTTTGTGCAGTAACATGCTGTACAGGCTGGTAGCCTAGGAGAAATAGGCTATACCATAAAGCCAAGGTGTGTAGTGGGCTCCACCATCTTGGTTTTGTACAAGTGCACTCTATAACATTCGCACGACGATGAAATTGCCTAATGAAGCATTTCTCTGAACGTATCCCCATCATCGGTCCGCATGTGACTGTATGAGAATGGCCTCATGAATGGAATCGAGCATCCCCACAGGCTCAAGGAGGGGCGGAGGGTCACTGATGCAGACAAAAACCTGTTGAGCACTGCCCAGTATAGTAACCCCTATCCACACATGATCACTGAGCACTTAAAATGCAGCATTTTTATGTTGTAAGCACTTAAAACTTATGTTACAGAAGAACTACATTTTTTATTTTATAGAATTTTAGTTTATTTAAATTTTTAAAATGGAGCAATGTCAAATACTGTTTCTGTTAAACACAACTGTATTTTTTTTTGTAAGACTATATTTTACTCTAGCACTTGAAAATATAGCATGTGAATTGAGATATTCTGTAAATATAAAATATATACCATATTTCAATTTATAAAAGATGTAGAAGTCCCATTAATAATTTCCTACTGATTTCATCTAGAAATGACAATATTTTGGTTGAATAAAATAAAATTTAAAAATTTTTTTTAAAAAAGCCCATTAGGAATCTGATTAGAAGCTCTACACACTCATCCAGAAATTACATGCATAATTTGTGTATGCATAATGTCATGCATACTTGATCCGGTTTCTCTTGGGGGAGGATTACCTATCTCTCTAAAACCCATTTATGGAAATCTGTGAAAATCCTGCTCTATATCTGTTAGCGTTTGAGAATTTAACTGTTAGGCATACCCTAGCAGTCATAGTTATTAGTTGAAAGCAACAGAAGCCATCTCTAGTTGATAAAAAGAGAAAAGTTTAAGAGAAAAAGAGTTTATTAGAGGACTCTGCTATGCTGGTCATTGCTGGGAAGGCTAGAGAATTAGACTCAGAAGTCCTGCGTACAGACCTAATAAAATGTGCCACGGCACTCAGCCACTGAGCCTTGCCCACCGCTGCTATGCCAGACACTGCCTCCAATCCCACCAAGGCTGCTCCGGCTGGGGACCCCAGGGAGCAGACTCTGAGATGGGGGTTAGTGTGCAGGTGGATTACTAGGGAGAGGACTTGGGAGCAAGAAGAGGAAAGCAGAATTAGGCAGGGAGGGAGGTTGATCTCTGAGACAGTCCCAACAAAGGACTTAGCTGCCCCTGTGGGGAGCTGGGAGCTGGGAGCTGGGCTGACCTTTCAGAGATGTCCCAAGTCCAGGTGAGAAGCTGGGACTTACACCCCTGTGAAATCAGTCAGCGGATGCAGCTCCCACACAAAATAGGACTTGACCTTGAGTGAGGCATGTTTCTTCTGCTATGGCCACCGCCGAAGAGTGTGTCTGCTAGACATCCTCTTGGGTCCTGGGGCTTAGGTCCTTCTTTCTTGAGGGGGACCTGGGCGGTGCAGCCCTGGGCCCACCTCTCGCCAACCATCCCCGTCAGAGAGAACTGGTGATGGTCACAAGCTCCCAACTTAACATCTGGCACCGTTGGAGCCCGGGCCACATGCCCCCACCCGAGATACAGGGAGGCTGGGATGGTGACTGCCTGGAATTTTCACTTCTATCCTGAGCTCTGCCTCATCCCTTCACTATGAAAAAAGGAGAGAGATTCTCCAAACACAGGTAGAGTGCCAGGTGGCCAACGAGAATGGCAGTCACTATGTTCATAGGTGAGCCAGTGGTCAGTCAGGGACCGGGCAGGAGATCGTTGAGAGGAGTTTAATAAAAGGAGCCTCTCTATGAAAAAAGTTGGGGAAGTCGCAGGATGGCACAGAGCTTGGACCTGAAGGGAGAGGGGCAGAGTTACTAGAAACCCAAGAGTGTGATGTACGCAGATGGTCGCCCATCTGGAGCCCTGAATAGCAAGATGCAGTCACCGCCCAGTGACCTATCAGGCAGAGTTATGGGGGGATAAACACCCTGCCTCTCTCTTCCCACCTTCCAAGTAACAGAAAGTCACCTACTTGACATGTCCCGAACTCTCAAAATTAGAAAGAGGTATTGCATTTTCACTCACTGTGGAGCATCTTGCTAACAGTTGATATATATTACCTCATTTATTCATTTATTCCCACACTCATCCTGAGACTGACCCTGTTTCATCAGTTTGTGGCAGATACCCTTGGTGCCCCAACCTTAGCCCTCACCCTGACCCTTCCATGAACCCTGCTGAGCTCCAGAGCCAGCACCTACCTGCCTATGTGACTTGGGGTCAATGCCCCAGGCCAGCCAGAGGGCTGATGGGTAAATGACCCACAGAGAATATAAACACCCCAGCTCCCTCACCAGCACTCTGGATGCCTCTGGGGCATGTGTTTGCCTTTGGTTTCTAGATTTTCTCCATGGGTTTAAGCTCCACTGACCCACAGTGGTAACTGGCTTAACAACATCCCTGCATTGGGCCCACCTCCTCACTCCTTGAGTGTGCTTCCCATAACCAAATAAACACCTTGTCCAAATCCTCATTGCAGCATCTGCTTCCAGGAGAACCAAACAAAGAGGAAGAAGCCCAGGGAGCTTACATGGCTCACGCCAGGTCACACAGCCTCACTTGGGTTGAGCAGCCAAAGCCCAGCTGCCTCATCTTTTCTCCCCTGGACCTCCCTGAAGCTGCGGGTCTTAGAAATGGTAGCACTCTCAGGTTCAGAGACTCCCCCAGGTTGTTGGGTATGTGCCTAGCGAATGTCAGGGTTCTGTCTCATGTGCTCCAGGAAAGGGGCAGACTTTGCTCTGCCAAGGAACGCTCCAGAAGGAGCCTGGCATTGCCTTCTGGCTGGTAGCCAGCAGCGTTCCTCCTCGGGCACTCAGAACGCAGGGCCTTCTGTTCCCATCTACAAAGCGGATCTGTGAGGAGGGTCTGCTCAGCATCAGGGGAAGTGAGCTCGAGTGCAAAAAGCAGCAACTCTGGGCAGGGCCCACGTCTGGCACCCTGCATTCAGTGCTGTGCGCCATCCACAGTCCTGCAAGTGGCAGGTTATAGACCCTCCTCTACCCACCTTCCTAACTGTGGTTCTGAGCATGTCATTCCCCGGTCCAAATCCCTGCCTGGTTCCCAGTAAAATAGCTTAGGCCCTTAACCTGGACTCCAAACCCCTACAAGTCCTGAGCCCCAATCCCCATACCCCTCCTGCCTCATCCTCCGCCATGGTTTTTCATGCGACCCTCAGTCCCAGGAAGGAAAAAAGGAGGAAACCTGAGAAGGGGCCACAGCATAACTGTGAGCTGACATACACACTCCACGAGCTCAGGGCCAGGCATGGGCTCAGTGCCTCATCTATCGATTGATCATCTTAGTAATGGGGAAACTGAAACACAGAGAGAGGTTGTATGGACCTTGCCCAGGGTTACGGAGCTAACGATGAGCTAAACCTGAAATTCACAATCGATATGTCAGTCTGTACAGGCTACTTCGCCCGAGTGTTCAGAGAGCACTGGTCAAGCAGTCTGGCTGGATGGAACAGCAAGGGCGACTCAAGACATTGACAAGAGATGAGAACAAGGCTGAATGGGTGGAGGGCTTCCAGGAGAAGGTGGCATTTAAACTGGGCTGGGAAGGCAGAGAAAGGTTAAAATAGGAAAGAATTCTGGAGCGGCAAGGATAGCATTTACAATGACATGATGTTACATAAGCATAGGTAGGAGGGCATCCAGTGAATCGGCCATTTGGCTGGAAATGCCGTGTGCTCAGCTCAGTTCTGGGAGATTAATCTGGTGAGGGGAACTCCTGAAAAGACAGGACGGGTAATTTTTCCAAGCTGTCTGACAGCGAGGCACAAGGAGCTGTTCATTGGGGGAGCCCATCTGAGCGCCCATTTTTTGTCGCAAGTTCCTGGGGCGTTTTGAGTGGAGTGTGAAATCGCATTTACACAGAGAGGTGGGAACCTTTCTGAGCGGCCATTTATCCTCCAGAATAGGTTCTCAAGTCTCGTGGAGGCTGAGCCCATGAATACTATTTCACACAGCCTGGGGCTTCTTCATTAGCCTCCATGCTCTTTGGTTGGTTTCCTTTCTATTTTTGCACACTTGACCGTCTGGGTGCACATTCACCAAGTGGATGCCTGTATTTAACTTGGCAGCGGGCTGTTGGAAGGGGCTGGGAAGCCCTCAAGATATTTGGAACTGTCGAGGAGATGGTCATTGGCTTGTAACAAATTTGCATTCCTGTACATCAGTTCCTTGGGGTCTGGGCTTGAAAAGGACGTTTATTCATCAACCTGGGTGGAATTTGGTTCCTGGGGTTGCTGGCTTCCATTTCTCTCCCCTGCCCATGTATTTATTTATATAAATAGCAACTGATGTGTAAGGAACAATAGAGTCGTGTAGTATGTTTGTAGGATTCTGGCACAGCTGGAGCTCAGTGGGCAGTGGGGCTGGATGGGGTTTGTACATCAGGAGATTTGTAGTCTTGTTGTTATGGACTAAATTGTGTTTTCCCTCCTCACCCACCCAATTTATATGAAGCCCTTAGTCCTACTTGGATGGTGTTTGAAGGTGGGGCCTTTGGGAAGTGATTAGGTTAAGATGAGTTCATGAAGATATGGCCCTCTTGATGGGATTAGGGGCTTTATAAGAAGAGGAAGAGAGAGAGGGAGAGATTGAGGACACAGGGGAAGGCAGTTGGCTACAAGCCAGGAAGAGGACCCTCATCAGGAACCAACCCTGCTGGCATCTTGAACTTGGACTTCCAGCTTCCAGAACTGTGGGAAATAATTGTCTGTTGTTTAAGCTGCCCGGGCTGTGGTGTTTTGTTATGGCAGCCTGAGCCGATAACACCCATGGAGGGTAGCACAAAGGGAGTTAGGAGGTCTCTTAGCTGGCAGTAAGCTGCTATGGAAACCAGGCTGATGAGAAATATTCAACAGGAGAATTGGATGGGGGAAGGTGAAGAGGAAGCAGGGCTCATCCCTTTTTCCCATTAGTAATAGATGACTTTCCCAAAGTTTCAGTGGGACACATGGCCGCCAAGCTAGAGACTCTACTTTCCTGTGTCTCCTTCAGGTGGGTGTGGTCATGTGACTGTATTCTCAGCAAGGAAGTGTGCAATTCCTTGTCACTTCCTTGTAAGGTATTGCCTGCCCTCCATTCCGCTTTCCCAGCTTGGACATGGTACTGGTGGGTCAGCTTCCATTGTGTGGGCAAGAACATCACCTGAAGACATGACAGCAGGAGGATGACTGAAGGAAATTAGATCCCTGTGTGACCCTGTGGAGCACAGCTAGCCACCTTCACCACCCACTACTCAGAGAGAAACAGGCCTTCACTTGTGTGAGCCACTGTCTTGTAGGGTCTCTTTGTTGCAGCAGCTGAGCTCGAATCTGACTAATTCATGAGCTCTATTAGAAATTGGCTCCTTGGGGAATTATCTTTCTCCTCAGATTTTATTTTTATCTTGGGAAGAAGTTTGCTGTGCAGTCAATGGCTCGATATAATGGCAGGCAAGATAAGCTTTAGAAAGAGCTGAGGCCCGCAGGATCATGCTTGTAACAACCACAAGTCCACCTAGACATGCTTGTTCCTTAGAGAAGCATGGGATGGTTTGGTATGTTCATGGCACAAAGGATTGAAGGGGGCCCCAGGGAGATACATGAAAGTGACTTCTGATAGCTACAGTGGTACACAGTGACCTGGAGTCAATCGGCGTTGGGTTCAGATTTTGGTTTCACCTCTTAATTAACAATGATATTTATTGGTGCTGCACAAAATCTTTCCAGTTCTTCCTTCTGAGCTTCTAAGCACATGGCAGGATTGCATTTCCCAGACCACAAAACTAGTTCTGGCCTATGAGTCATGAATGCAAAACTTCTAGACCAGGCTGTTGCATTTCTGGCACGAGACCCCCGAGAGTTCCCTTTCTCTTTCTGTCAACTATGGCAGCTGCTCCATCTGCCTGGGTTTCTGAGTGATCTCAGTGTCCCAACAATCCACAACGAGCATATAGCACGAGCATAATTAAAACTTTGCCCTTTTAAGCCACTGAACTTTGGGAGGTGTTTGTTCTGCCCCAGAACCTCAGCTACCCTGACCAATGCACAAGCTACGTGACCTTAAGTGAATTACTAAGCTTCTCTGAGCCTCAGTTTCTTCACCTTCAGTACCATGGGGACACGAAAATGATATTTCTAATGTAATTCCACTTGGGATTGAGAAGTCAAAAGAAAATTATATCTATTGAGTATTTAGCAGAGACCCCAACATTTGACTGGCTCTCAATCAATCATTCTGATTCCCACCAGTGGATTCTGATGGATCTGTACTCTGGCACCCATGGGCTTTCACTTTTCCACCTTTCCTTCTCTTCTTTGACTTCATTCCCGGACTGCTCAATTTGGCTGAGGCCCTTGGGGTTTGACGTGCGCTGTTTGACACCCAGGTGACACGTTACAAACTCCAGGAACCTCTGTCAGGAAGGCAAGACAGCAATGCTAGTCAGTTTCTGAGGGTGCAAGGTTTTTTCATTCTTTCAGTCCACCCTTTCCATTAGCTGAACTTTTATAGCTTGGAAGGAAGACGGCAAATTGTACACATTTCTAAGAATTCTTAGTGCAAGTGCCATGGCGTCCAGGCCTCATTAAGCGTGTACCTAAGTCCCAGATTGGGAAACAGAGAGCTGGGCATGCTCTTCTAGAGCAGATCTAGGGTTTGGTCCTGGGCAATGTGCATCGCAGCGTGTCAAAGGCTGCAAGTCCTGGGTCCCAGCCTTGGCTCTGCCACTCATAACCTGGCCCCTTACCCTTTCTGAGTCTTAGTTTTTCCCTCTATAAAATGGGATAATAAGAGTGTCCACTTCGGAGGGTTACTCCTGGGTTAATCTACACAAAGTGTTTAAGAATCATGACTGGCATTAGGCCAAAAAGCTCAGAAAAATTCTAGCTGCTATTTTATTAATATTATTATTCCCAATTTGGATCCAGACTGGCTTGCCTCTCCCCCTGACTGCCTTCTCCCAAAGGTCCTTTCCTGTCCATCCCACATTCTCAGCCCTAGTTTCTGACATACTGATGAGTTGAGATCCCCTGTGTGGTAGGTTATAAGAATTTGCTAGGAAGTGCTGTAAGTGCTTAAATATGCAAATTATTCATTTCTTGCTGTGTAAATTAGACCTGATTCATGAACCAGGATTTTACAAAATTGTACACGTTTTATAAATTATACCTGACTTATGTTAGAACCTGATTAATGGTTCTCCCTCTCATAGCATCACGCTCATTTGCACATTCTAATTTCCTTTCTTCTCAGTGGTACGGACCCTTTTAAAAAATAATAATAATATAAAAATAAACAAATCAAGTGATGAAAAAATAGAAAAAACGAATGAGTAAAAATAAGAAAAATAAGAAAATGAGTAAAAATAAGAAATCACTAGCAATGCCCCAACCAATGGGGAAGCACTGCTCACCTGTTGACTTACATTCTTCCACATAGATACACATAGAATTATACTGGTCATTTCTGTTTGTAAGACAGGATCTCTTTTGACCTTTACACCATTCTGAAATCCATTTTTCTCATTTCCAGGTGAGACTCTGGGGCTCAGAATGTTTAAAAGGCTTTTTCACCAACACACAGGAAATAGTGGGGGTACGATCACCCAGACACTTTAAGGTGTCTCTGGAGGTTCTGTGGCAGTGATCTGCAGGGACAGGGGGTGGGACGAGAGGACAGGGGAGGGGCTGAGAGAGGAGGTAGTCTTGGTGTGAGGTCTGGAGTGTGAGCTGCATCACAGAGTTGGTTCCACCTTGAGTCTGTCATTGGCCAAGGTCAGAGAACTATTAGCAGCCAATGCTCGTGGCCTCTGGGGCTGGGGCAGCAGTCCAGGCAGAGAGTCAAGAGGCAAAGAAACAAACAACAAGATAATACAGACTGTGACAGCTGCCCTGAGGAGATGAGATATACAGAGCAGCCACATTCATACTGGCTGAAGTGTGGGCTGGATCCCACAGGGGACATTAGGTAGCAATCACAGTACTGAATCCAACTACACACTGAAAAATACATTTCCTTCCCCAAGAGAAAACTTCTTTCAACCCTGCCAACATAGGGAAATATTTATCATGTAGTGAAACGAAAACCTGAAGCACCTCAGCACAATCCCTCCCATCCAACACACATCACACATCATCTCAATTCAGCTGAGAGCAGAGAAATATATACCTGGCAGGTCCCTAAGTTCTCAAGAAGAATAGACCAGGTAGAAGAGATGCCCTGGAACTATGCCATCCCACCCAAACCCAGCCATAAAGGGAAATCTTTATGGCATTATTTGCTGCATGGGAAAAAAAGGTGGGGGACATCATTCAATAACAGAATACCTATTGTTGTAAACTGATAGAGGGACATAGAAATACAGAGAGATTGTAGAAAAGAATCATAAAAAGAGAGGATCGATAGGCAATGGATAAACAAAATGCGGTACATCTAGACAAAGCAATTCAACACAGCAATTTTGAAAAACAAACACACGAGAAACAATTATTGGTGTCTGCAACAATACAGATGGATCTCTAAAACATTATGCCGAATGAAAGAAGCCAGGCTCAAAAGGATGCGTGCTGTTTGGTTTTATTTAGGTTAAGTTCTAGAACAGGCAGAACTGATGACTAGTGATAGAGAGCAGATTAGTGGTTGCTTGGGGCCAGGGATGAGGGCTGCGAGTTGACTGGGAAGAAGCCCTGGGAAGCTCTGAGATGATGGAAGTGTTCTATATGTCGGTCATGGTGGTGGTTACACAGCTGTACACAATTGTCAAACTGCCCTCTTAATGCGGGAACATTTTATTAGATATAAACTATTTTTTCAATAGAGCTGAAGGAAGTCATGAACATGAATAGATTATCTTTCGTGGTAGGATTGTAGGAGCCATTTGCTCTTATTTTCTTTGTGTAAGTTTCTGCTTTTTTCAAAATTTTCTGCTATTCTAAATATGGCTGCCAGACTATCATCTACCTAAGGATAGTGTGATGGTTTAAAAATATTTCTAAGAATTCTTTAACAGTCCTTCTTTTAAGAGATGGAAGCCAATTAGTCTCCCCCTGAGTATAGATTTGCTTCCAACAAACAGAATAAATGGAACTGACTCTGTGACTTTGGAGATTTGGTTATCAAATCTCCTGCGGCTTCTACCTATGTCTCACTCAGATCATTCACTCTGGGGGAAGCCAGCTGCCATGCAGTAAGGGTGTAGCCTATGGAGTGGCCCTTGCGGCGAGGAACTGAGGCCTCCCGCCAGCAGCCATGTGAGAGAGCCAGCCTAAAAGTAGATCCTCCAGCCCCAGTTGAGCCATTAGATGAGATGGCAGCCCATGCTGATGTTCCAACTGTGTCCTCAAGAAACACCCTGAGCTCCAGAACCACTAAGCTAAACTGTTCCTGAGTTTCTGACCCTCAGAAACTACGAGACAATAAACATTCGTTGTTTTAAGCCACTGCGTTTGAGGTAATTTCGTATACAATAATAGATTACTAATACAGATAAAAATACTATTTTCCTCACTGCTGACCTGTCAGCAACCAGAATAGTGCTTGGCACAGAGTAGGCATTCAATTACTATTTGTTGAATGAATGAATGAATAAATACATGAATTAAACAATATTAAAAATAAGCACAATTGTATGATACCCTTAAGGAAAGGAAGATACTATTTGTCATGGGCTTATTATGTGGTAGACATTTATCCACATTAGTTCATTAATCCTCACCAACAACACCCTGAGGTTACTAACTATTGTCAGACCTAATTTAAAACTGGAACCTGTAGTCCACCTGTGCACACAGCAACACCTCTCCCAGGTCGTGGACAAGGCACCACGCATGGACCATGTTTTCTGTACTGCAGAAGTATCACTGATGTTTGCTAAATTGAGTTTAAAGAGGGGAAAAAATGATAGAGGGAAGAAGTGAAACACAAATATGAAAAGTCACCTCCACAGAAGAGGGTACAAGGCTCAGAGAGATTACATGACTCGGGCACAAACCACAGGCTGCTCCTAACCAACTAGCCCAAGCTTGAGAAACGGAAGATAAGCAATTCTCATCAATAGGACTTTCCCTAGTTGTAACTGTCATTTTATTTTAGTTTTTAACTGATTGCAAAGTAATGCTTGATTTTTGTTTGAAGACACTGGAAACTACAGAGGAACCAAAATTTTTCACATAATTTACCTTTTCCCTTATCCAAGAAGAAAATATTCTTCTGATCATACATAATACATAACATTCTGATGCAATGAAAATGGGACTCATATGATACGTATTATACAGCAAGGTTACTCAAGCTTGGCACTATTGTCATTTGGACTGGATAATAATTGTTGTGAGAGGCTGTCCTGTGCACCGTAGGATCCCCAGTGGCATCGCTCTGCTTCACAAATGCCAGTAGCACATCCAAGTTATAACATTAAAAAATGTCTCCATTATTGTCGAATGTCCTTGGACATTTCTCTCCAGTTAAGAACTACTTCTATATATAGTAACTTGTTTCACTTAGTTATTTGCAATAAACATTTTTTTCAGGCCATCAGGCATGCTTCTAAAATAGGATTTTTCAATAGATGGTTAGGTTGCACCTAATCAATGGGCCATGTTTATTAACTAACTCTCGTTGAGCGTTCATGCAGTTTCCAGTTTTGCTTAGTTTGTTTTCAAAGCCGAAGCATCACTTTGCATCTTCACCTCCGCTGTAGAGTAGCGACCTCAGTGCCGCATTTGGTCCAAAAAAATTTTTTCTCTCTTTGTGCTGCAGAAAGTGCCCCGGGAAGTCTGGGTGAACTGCGGCTTCTGTAAGGAACTCTCGGGCAGGAGGAACTGCTTTCAAAGACTTGGCAAGCATGACCTTCACCTTGCTGTGGATTTCCTGTGACGAGCTGGGGCCCTGAGATGCTAAACAATAGACCCTGCTCATAAGCCTCAGTGGCGTGACCTCTTCCCTCGCTGCTGGAAATCACTACAAAAAAGCTCAACTCGGCTTTCTCAACCAAATTGTTCAGAACTAATTTAAAACCTCTGATTAAGCCAGTGTGTTAAAGTGGCGGCTTCAGGTTGTTCTTATTTCTTCTAAATAATTCTAGGGCAACTGATCAACCTGGCCGGTATATTGGATGAAATGCATCAAATGGGGCTCCCTGTGGGTAGACTGGGAGTGAGACAACCTGGGTTTCTGGTCCTACTGTGTGAACTTAGGACTCTCACAGAATCTGTGTGGGCCTCAGTCTCCTCATCTATAAAATGGGAATGAGAACACCTCTTTTACCTGACTCACAGAGTATTGGGAGGATTAAATGTGTTGCTATATCTGAAGATACTTTGGGAATTGTCACACTTTATAGAAATGAAAACAACTGCTAGGATTATCATGTTGGTTGAAGAGAAGGTTTTATCAAGTAGTAAGCTCTATCCTCAATTAGATGCTGTTTCATTCAGGATTAAGGGCAGGAAAGAGAAGTTACTCCAAAAGTCAGATAATGACAAGTGTTGGTGAGGATGCAGAGAAACTGGAACCCTCATATACTGCTGATGGGAACGTACAATGATGAAGCTGCTGGAAAACCATCTGGCATTTCCTCAAACAATTAAATGTAAAGTCACCATATGACCCAGCAGTTCCACTCGTTCCACTCTTAAGTATATGCCCAAGAGAATTGAAAACATGCCAACACACAAATTTGCACACAAATAATCATAGTAGCAATATTCGTAATAGCCCAAAGTGGAAACAACTCAAATGTCCATCAACTGAGAAATGGATAAACAAAATGTGGTATATCCTTACAATGAAATAGTATGCGTCCATCAAAAATAATGCGGCGCTGACACATGCTACCACATGGATGATCCTTGAAAACATGCTGATTGAAGGAAGCCAGACACAAAAAGTCACATATTATAGGATTTCATTTATACGAAATGTCTAGAATAGGCAAATTGGTAGAGATATAAAATAGATTGGTGGCTAGTGGGACAGGGAAATAAGGAAATGACAGCTAATGGGTTCAGATTTCTTTCTGAGGAGATGAAATGTTCTAAATTGACTGTGGCGATATTTGCACACATCTGTAAAAAGAAGTAATGTTGAGGAAGCTCTTGGGTGACACAAAATAACATCATTTTTATTTTTTACTTTTGGGTAAAATGGTGATGACAATAGCACATGCTGTTGTGTATGATTCACCTCGGGATTCCCTGTTCCTAGGAGAGCGGGTAACACACAGTAGAAGCTCAAAAAATAAAAACTGTCAAATGAGAGAGCGAACAAGTAGATGAATATACAAAAAGAGTTCTGTCATATACGGCTTATTTAATAATAATGCACATATATTAATAACAGAACACTAACGTTTTCAACCCCTCTCTTCACTAAATGTGATTTTCTTTAGGAACTTTGTTTTGCTTATTTTCATCTCACTAATTTACCTGAAAGTCAATAATAAAAATAATATTTACTTACATTTTTACATATTTTATTTATTCTTTCATTCATAAAGCATTTGCTACTTGTTAGAACATTTTGCCTGTACTAATACAAATATTTAACCCACACTCAGTAACCTCTTCAGGTAGGTATTCATTCATAAAGCATTTCCTACTTGTTAGAACATTTCGCGTGTATTAATACATTTAACCCACACTCAGTAACCTCTTCAGGTAGGTCCTATTATTTATTATTTAACCCACACTCAGTAACCTCTTCAGGTAGGTCCTATTATTATTTCCATTTTATAAATGAAGAAACAGAGTTTTCTCTAGAGATATAATTGCATGCATCTGAAATGACACACATACAAAGTTATTCCTCGAAGTACTGTTTTAATAGTAAAAGATTGAAAAGTAAATGTCCAACAAGTGAGTGCTATTTACATAAACTATGGTACATACTTTGAATGGCATATAATTTAGCTGTTAAAAAAGAATGAGGCAGGTATTTATATTTTGCTATAAAAGTCACTCCAAGATATATTAAGTGAAAAAGAAAAAGCAAGACAGACAACAGCATATATTGTGTGCTAGTATGTATTTTCTGGTATATGTTTTGATCATATCTGGAAGGATACTCAGGAAAACAGTAACAGTGGATGTCTCCTAGAAAGGGAGCCTAGAGGCTGGATGTATCAATCAGGAGATGCTAGGGTATGCTGCAGTAACAAAAACATCCCCACATCTGAGTGGCTTAAATAACAGAGGTTTATTTTTCATCCATAGAAGATCATCATGGGACAGTAGGGGTTCTCTGCTCATAGATCACTCAGGAATTGAGGCCAATGGAGCATCCCTCCTCTCAGACTCAAACATTGCTGGTCACCAGACCAAAATGAGATCTGGAGGTTTTGATCTAACAATTATAGTCGTCCGTCACTCTGTTCACACGTCCTTGGTCAGCACTTGTCCCATGATCCCCACAGCCACAGAGGGGCCAGGAAATACAAATCTATGGGTGTCCAGGAGATGAAGCACTGGTGAGCAGCATTAATGACTACTACCTTGGGAACAAACATTGCTTTTCTCTATAAAGTTCCTAAACATTTAAATATTTTGCCATGGCCTATATTGCCCATACACACGCTGAAATGTTTAAGAAGTGCCTCTAGGAGAGTTTAGTACCATGCAAGGTAAGCATAAGTTCTAGGTAACTTGTAGAGACCACAAATGCCACTGGGTGAGAAGAGGGAGAGGTCACTGCAGGCTGGAGGGGTCAGGGAAAGCACAGGCCATTTGACTTTCAACGTGCATTTAAGGAGCATCTACTGGGTACCAGGAGGTGTGCTCTGCAGTGGAAATGCACAGTTAAATAAGACCTGGTCCTTCCCTGAGGAGTTCATAGTCAACCACAGGGAAATGAACTTGATTGGAAGCTGGGACCACTTGAGGTGGAATCCCGTCTCTCCCTGAGTAAACTCATTTGCCTCATCTGTAAAATGGGCCTCCAATACCTACCTCAGAAGACTACAGAGAGGATTTGCTACACCAGGGTGGCCAGGGGTCTGAATAAATGTGGACTGAATTGGAATCTGTTGGCCCCTGAGACACCTCACATGTGGAAATATGGTGCATATCTCCACTTTTCTCTGAGATGTTCACAAGGTGACAAAAAGATGCAGCCTGGGAGACTGCAATCTTCTCATTTTTTTTCTTCATATCCTTCTTTACGCTAATGGACGAACTCTTTGGGGGTTAATCAGGCCACTTTTCATTCTGTTAAATCACATCATCTTTTATCTCCTCACTCAGCACATCCACACAAACCATATTAGAAGTTATTTGTGGGGAATAATCTGCTTCGTATCTTATCAATACTTTGAAAGGCGTAATGCAGTTCAAATGGGGGCATTTTAGGGCTGTAAAGGGGGAGGGGGGAAAGAATGTCAGAATCCTGGTATAATCAAGATTTGGATTAGCAAGCAATTTCCTGAGTTCCCCGACTTCATAGATAGGTCAGAGAGGTCCGTTCTGAATGGAACCCATTAATCTCCCTGTTGTTAGCGAGGAAACGTTGGAAAGTGCAGGTGTTAACAGTCTCGGTGTTATTTTTGGGAGAATATGAATTGAACACTCGCAGGAAGTGTACTATTCCCTTGCCAGCATCCTGGAGTATTATTTTAGGCAGCAGAACTGAGGCTTGTGAGCAGAAGCCGGCTTTCAACACACCTTTAAGGCAAGAAGGGTATTTCACAGGCAAGAATATGGCTGCAAAGATTGGAGAATTAAAATAATCAATGTGTTCTGTAATGATGCTCAAAAAGGCCACCCATCATCCTCCCCAGGAAAGCAATGCCAATGTCCTCAGCCACGAGACCCATCTGACTTGGCAAAATGCATGGACTGATCCTGGTTCTGTGGAATATATGGGCTAATCTGAATAACACCAGCCAAGAGACACACACACACAAAGTCAGCTCAACATAGACGTTTTTGCTTATAAAGGCTGGTCCCCCCAATAATTTAAGGAGCTTATTCTTTAAACGCAGATGAAAAATTCTAAATTGAAAAAAATTAGGAGTGTATTCAGTCATCCTGAAGTGGTTCTGTTGGGCAAGAAATGGCATTTTCTGTTTTGGCTCCTCTTGGTGCACAGCAGATTGGAGCCTAACGCGCCACTGTCGGGCTTCGTAACTTCCTACTCGGGTGCTCTCAGGCAGATTTCTTAACCTCTCTGTGCCTTAGTTTCTCCATTTGTAAAATGGAGGGGGGCCCATTTTAATAATGTAATAATGATGTCTACCTAATTAGGTTGTCATGTTGAATAAATACAAGTAAATCACTTGGAACAGCGCTGGCATATGGAAAGTGTGCCATGAGTTGGTTATGAGGATGAGCTCGGTTGAGACACTTGGTGTCTGACAGAGTGAAAGGCAGAGGAAGGGACAGCTGGGGAGTTAGAAGATGGAACTGCAAGACAGACTCCACCACACTTCCCAGTCGGAACCTCGTTTCGCGTATTTGGGCCTCAGTCTCTTCATCTGTAAAATGGGTGCATGGTCCTTGTGCAGTCAAGATCCAGTGAGAAGTAATGCCTCTGAAAAACGTCTGCCACTAGCGAGCCTCATTACTAAGACCTGCAGCCATCTTCATCTCGTCCACTCTCAAGAAAACCTTCCCAAGGCCTGTGTGTGGTGTTTGTGACAAGGAGGATAACTCAACAGGCTAGAAAATCATCAGCCTCACCCAAACCCATTAGAACAAGCAGCTTTTTCCGTAGATAAGGCTCTAATTACTTTGCACCAGAAGGCAAAAGAAAGATAAAATTAACAGTGATTCGAGTCATAAATACTTACTTTCTCTTTTAACATTTTTATGATACCCCTCTTTTCAGATGCAATAATTTACCCTAATATGTTCCTCCCACTGCGTTTTCTACTCATCTGACATCTGTTTAAACATCAAGACAGAAGGATGAGAGTGAATTACATTATACTGATTATATGTATTTCATTCTACTGTGTGCTGCTAACGCCACATCAGCTTCACGTGTTGACTGCAAATCCAAACTCAGCTCTTTGCATTATCTTGATGAACAGAACATAAATCATAACTCTTGCAACATGGAAAAGTACCAAAATGCCATCGAGTTGGTCTGACTCTTTTTTAAGGACTTGGAATGGAACATATTTGTCTCATTCCATTCACCCAGGGAGAACATGAATCAGTGCCTAGTGGATCTGCCACTAAACACTTAGCAGGAGAACAGGGAGGACACAGGAAAGACATGCTACTTGTTTTCTAAGATCATGTTGAATGGGAAAGTTTCCCAAGTGGAATTTTGTTGAGGTCTGAAGTCACTTAAAGAGATAGATGTCCCCATTGAGATTAGGTTCCATTGAACAGGACAAAAAAATAAATAAAAGGAGGAGAGCAATGTATGGCAGCTTAAACACACAATATTTTATTCTTTAGCATAAAAGAAGATAAAGGGGGTATTCCAAGGCTGGTGTGGTGACTCTCCATCACAAAGCTGACAGAGGTCCAGGCTCCTTTCAGTCTCCCTAAAATGTGGCCTTCCTCTTTATGGCCCAAGATGGCTGCCTGAGCTCCAGCCATCACATCTAAGTGTCTGACAGCAGATGGAAGGAGAAGAAAGGCTACACCTTTCCTCTTTTAAAAATTAGGCTTTATTTTTTAGAACAGTTTTAGATGTATGAAAACATTGTGCACATAGTACAGAGACTGCCCACTTACCCCACACCCAGTTTCCCCTATTATTAACATCTTACATCAGCACAGTATATTTGTTATAATCAATGAACCGATATTAATACTTTATCATTAATTAAAGTCCGTACCTTATTCAGATTTCTCTAGTTTTTACCTAATGTCTTTTTTGTGTTCCAGGCTCCTATCCATGATCCCACATTACATTTAGTTGTCATGTCCCCTTAGGCTCTTCTTAGCCGTGACGGATAAGTTCATTCTCCTCCCTTTTAAGGAGACATGACATATCCCTTTACTTTTCATCAGCCAGAGCTTAGTCACATGGTTACACATAGCTACAAAAGGCTGGGAGATGAGTCTTTATTTCAGATACCGTGTGCTCAGTAGAACACTAAGGAAGAGGTAGATCCCAGGGATAATTGACAGTCCCTGCTACAGAAGGGTCTTAGGAGATCACCCTGCCAGCCTTCTGCTTTAGGCCAACTAGTTCCTAACAGCCCCATTTGGTGGGGCAACCGTAGTACAGGAAAGGTGATTACCCTGAGGTCACACAGCCAGGCCCCAGGGGAGAGGAGACCAGTGAATTGCTCTTCCCAATCTACCAGACTCCCTTGACTGTCCTCTTCCATTCCTCTCAAGCTCGTTTCTGAGCAGATCCCAGCCATCATCCTACTCCCATTTCAAGCCTCACTTCAAGCACTGCATCCTCCAAGGAAGCTTGCCTCATCCCCGGGCTGGGACAGAAGCCCCTTCCCTGTTGCCCTCAGCTGGGTCAAAATGACCACCAGCTCATATGTTCTGAGAGTTTTTACTGAACCTTACTATGTGGCAGGCACTGCGCTCCGTGCTTTCCCACATTATCTCTTGGAATCCTTAAATCAGTCTCATAAGGTGAGTATTGTTACTTTTCCAGCTTTATGTAAGAGGACAGTGAGGCTTCCTGAAGATTAATTGGCCCAAGGTCACTGACAACACAAGACGGAGCTGGGATCCCAATCAGACCTGTCTCTGGAGCCCACACTCATAACCACAGTATTACACGGCCATGAGGGCACATCTCACTCACTCGGGGGACTGAGGGTCCCTGTGGAGGCTCTCACAGCTCTGGAAGCCAGAAGTCCAAAATCAAGGTGTCAGCATGTTGGTTCCTTCTTGGGGACTTAGAGGGAGAATTCGTTCTGTGACTGTCCCAGCTTCTTGTGTTGACAGCAATTCTTTTTTTTTTTTTTTAATTATTTTTATTTTTATTTTTCGATTAGAGTTGACATTCAATATAATTTTATATTAGTAGGTATACAGCATAGTGGTTAGACATTTATGTAATTTATAAAGTAAGCCCCCTGATTAGTCTAGTACCTACCTGGCACCATGCATAGTTATTATAATATTATTGACTATATTCCCTATGCTAAACTCTACATCACCATGACTATATTTTAACTACAAATTTGTACTTTTTGATCCTTTCACTCTTTTCACCCAGCCCCCCCCAACTATCTCCCATCTGACAATCACCAGTCTGTTCTCCATGT
>NW_006494614.1:61115581-61142751 GCF_000325575.1 Pteropus alecto
TTCTTGATTTATTGATGATAGCCATTCTGACAGGTGTGAGGTGATATCTCATTGTGGCTTCAATTTGCATTTCTCTGATGATTAATGATGTTGAGCATCTTTTCATACGTCTATTGGTCATCTGTATGTGCTCTTTGGAGAAATGTCTATTCAGGTCCTCTGCCCTGAATCTAACTTTTTAATTGGATTGTTGGTTTTGGGGTGCTAAATTATGTGAGTTCTTTATAAATTTGGATATTAACCCCTTATCAGATGTATCATTAGCAAATATCTTCTCCTATTGAGTAGGCTGTCTTTTCATTTCGTAGATGGTTTCCTTTGCTGTACAAAAACTTTTTAGTTTGATGTAGTCCCATTTGTTTATTTTTTTTCTTTTATTTCCCTTGTCCAAGAAGATATATCAAAAATATTTATTAGTAAGAGCAATGCCAGAGAGTTTACTGCCTGTGTTTTCTTCTAAGAGTTGTATGGTTTAACTGGTCTTATGTTCAACTCTTTAATCTATTTTGAGTGTATTCTTGTATATGATGTAAGAAGGTGGTCCAGTTTCATTTTTTTGCATCTATTTGTCTAATTTTCCAAAACCATTTATAAAAGAGACTGTATTTACCCCATTGTATATTCTTCCCTCCTTTATCATAGGTTAAATGACCACATAGGCATGAATTTATTTGTGGGTGGTGCTCTTTATCCTGTTCCATTGATCTATGTGTCTGTTTTTATGCTAGTACCATGCTGTTTTGATTACTACAGCCTTGTTGTATAGTTTGACATCAGCTAATGTGATACCTCCAACTTTGTTCTTCTTTCTCAAGCTTGCCATCAGTATTTGGGGTCTTTTATGTTTCCATATAAATTTTAGGATTGTTTGTTCTAGTTCTGTGAAAAAAATGCCAGTGATATTTTGATAGAGATTGCACTGAATCTATAGATTGCTTTTGGGTATATGCTTCCATTTATTTGTATCTTCTTCAATTCCGTTCTTCAATGACTTATAATTTTCAAGTATAGGTCTTTTACCTTCTTGGTTAAATTTATTCCTAGGTATATTTTTGATGCAATTGTAAATGGGATTATTTTCTTAATTTCTCTTTCTGATAGTTCATTATTGGTGTATAAAAATGCAACCAATTTCTGAATATTAATTTTGTATGCTGCTACTTTACTGAATGCATTTATCGGTTCTAACAGTTTTGTGTGTGTGTGTGTGTGTGTGTGTGTGTGTGTGTGTGTGTGTATTGTCATTCTTAGTGCCCCTTGGCTTGTGGCTGCATCACTCCAGTGTCTGACTCTGTCGTACACAGCCTCTGTCTCTGCGTTTGTGTGTGTCTGTGTTCAAATTTCCCTCTTCTTATAAGGACAGCCGTCATTGGATTAGGGCCACTCGATCCACTACGACCTCATGTTAACTTGATTACACTTCGTTTTCAAATAAGGTCACATTCACAGGTACTGGGGGTTAGGACTTGAACATCTTTTTTAGAGGGCCACAATGCAACCCATCCCAGAGGCTGAGAAGGAGAGCTAGCTCACACAGCATGGGGGACAATGGTCTACTGGTGTGTTTGTTTTCTTGTTTATTTTTGCTACTGTTTCTATCAAAGTACCAGCAAGAAACTAATATCCCTCTCAAATGGGGACCTGCAAAGAGTTTAATTGGGGAAGGGGGTGATTTACAAAGGAAACCTACAAGGAGTGGTGCAGCAGCCAGCATGAACCGGAGGGGAGAGGGGCCTATGACAACTTCTAGGACTAAATGGCTCAAGGGAGAGTTAATAGAACTGCAGACAGAAGCTGAGGCCTTTCTCAGAGGCATATAAATAGCCTACTGTGAGCCTGGAACAAGGCAAATGGATACCCCAGTTTTTCCCCTACTCCGCCCCAATCTCTTGGTGCTTTTCATTGGCTGAGCTCAACTAGAAGAGAGGACAGGGGAACCCAAAAAATACCATGCGGAGTATTATTACCTGTTACAACCTCCGAGGGCACAGATGGAGAAGGAAGGTGAAAGGTAGGCCAGTAGGTGTCCCATCCACGGTTCCAACCATCCTGAGATGTGCTGACATGCCAAAGGCTCCCTAGCTGCTAGTGTGTATTCAAGAGATGCAAGCCCAGCATATGAGATTCGAGTGTCCAGACATCCCATTCTGGGGCAAGGCTTAGTGCGGGTCGAAGCTGCCCCCCGCCAGCCTGGTTCTAGCAGCTAATTTACCAGGCTCTCGTTGCCACATCATACAGCCTTCTGGAAATTCTGTAACTCAGTAATATTCTGTTCTAAATGCCTTGCTGCTGGGTCAGGCAGAGCGAGTGTCTTGCTCTGACTAAGAACACTGAGTGGTATCAGCCAGGGCAACAGTTTGGGTCCCCCAGGACAGAGATGACACCTCAGCTCGGGTTCTGAAGAGACTTCAGAACTATTAACACAGGAGTAAGCAGGCTGAGACGAGCAGCCTCAGGAAGCCACTGACACCTTAGGTCTGTAGAGATGGTGTTCCGGAGCCTGGTGGAGCCCCAGAGCTGTGGAAGAGAGAAGTTTATGTGGGGGACAAAGCAGGGCCAGGCTGTACCAACACTATGAGGGAGCAGGAGGCAGAAGTACCCTGACACCTCTCTCATCCTGCCTATCGATCTCCTGCCACCCCCAATTGGTTGAACTGGACGGGAAGCCAGAGTGAGGACAAGGGAGATCAGAAGTTGCTGTCTCTTGGGGTCAGATTGGGATGGAGAGGCTAGAGATAAGTCTGGAGATGAAGAAACACCAGCTCCCCCAGGGATCGGACATGGACTTTGGTAGGGTGCCTGCTGTGGGCTTTCTGGGTGCTGTCCAGATGCTCTACCCACACAATCTTGTTCAGTTTAGGGTTGCTTGGAGACACGCTGATCACTGCAGCCCAGGGACCTGTCTGACTCCAGGCCAGAATTACAGCTACTTCACTTGAGCTCACAATTTCTGGTGTCTAAACGAAGTCTCTCTCTTGTCCCTATCTACAAGATGGAGAAAACAGACTCAAAGAGGTTAAATTCCCTTCTTGAGTATGTATCAGTCAGCATAGGCTAACTGCTGAATCAAGGATCCCCAAATTCTGGGAGTTTAACCCAACACAGTTTCCTCTCTCATGTTACCATCGAATGCAGCAGTGAGTGGGTAGTTGGCTACTTATAGTCATTCCAGAACCCACGACCCATTTTTCAGGACCTTGGAATTTCCCACTGGAAGAAGAAAGAAATCATGGAAGATGGCAGAAGTTTCAGGAGCCAGGCTGGACATGGCACACAGCACCCCTTCCCATATTCATGGGCCAGATCCCAATCTTGGGGCCCCACCTGACGGCTTGGTGGGGGTACAGGGGGAATGAAGTCAGGCCGTGTGCTGCAATAAAGTCAGATACATGGGACTTGGTGAGCACAGACAGACTGTAGGGAGTGCCTCCAGGATGGGTGCCACCGTGAGGGGCAGAATGGAACTGGAGAAAGAGGACAGTCAGAGGCATGAGATGTGGGGGTCGGGAGACAGGGCTCATCCTGTAGACCTCACAAGCCTTGACTTTGGAGTCCATTGAAGGGAGTGATGAAAGCAGATTAATTGACTTTCCCAAGGTCCCTCAGCTAGTTAGCTGAGTCATTTGGATGCTAGAGCTCCACACTTCCTCATCTCCCACAATTATTACAGCATTCAGAGGTGGTGGCCACCGCCTCCACATCTTCCAGGCTTTGAGTCCCACCTCCTCGCAGAAGGACAATGCTTTGTCACTGTTGATTTTTCCCAACAATGTTTTGAGACAATGAGATTCAGAGGGCTTTGCGTGTAGGTTGGCAGAGCTATTCACCTATGCTGCTTGAGTCCAGCCCATGGCTTCTATGAGCCTACTGTAGACAAGTGCCCGCAGAGCTGGCTGCGAGACAGGCAGCCTTACAAATTATTCCGTTAAACCTAAAAGCTTCAGCAATCCTGGGGATTACGAGGAGCCCAGCAAGGCCTTGTTAGGACGGGCGTCCGGGAGAACATGGAAGTTATTTACATTTGTTGAAGGGCCAGTTTCGGTGAAGGATGACAGGGCCTCGGCCTCAGAGAATCAAGTGTGCATGGGTTTTTTTTCCCAGTCAACTCTCAAATTCTCAAGAGGTCAGATACAGTGCAAGGCAGAAATCATGCTCTGCTTCAGGCGGGGATGTGGCTGTGGGCGAACCAGGTGCCAGGCACCAAGCTGTCTCTCTGGAGTTTGGTGCCTTCCGATTTGGGATTCTGTGAGCTCGGCAAAGATAACACCTGTCTCAGACACCTTTTCATGGGTTCCAACGGAATTCTGCAGGTGCCTTCCTGGCCATCCACACTGGGCACCTTCTACCTCCCACTCTGGGAATTTCCCATTGTCCCCAGGGGCAATAGATGCTGTAGGGCTTGCCCGGGGCCCATCCATGCATGACCAGAAAAGAGTTCATACTTCATGGGATGGATCATTGGCCAACGAGTAGCAGAAGCCAGTAGAGAAATTTCCTCCTTTCTCCTTGGATGAACTGTCCTGTGAAGCAATTGTTTATATGGGCTTTAGAAAGATAGTCCCCTAAAATCAAGCAATTAATTGCACTTAATACCAACTGATGTCTTAACACCAGTTCAGACCCTCCTGTTGGCTCTCCTTCCCTCGCTTCTGCTTCCTGAGATTGCATCTCTTAACAACGCCTAACTTTTGCCTCAGGTTTTGTTTTCTAGGGAGCACACACTAATACACACGCACACAACTTTATACACACACACTTGCACACATCAAAATGGTGATTACTTTGGAGCTTTCTCAATCCTGATAAGTCAAGGGAGCTCTCTCTTCCTTCCACAAAATGATCGACAGTAACGGCTTCATTTTCATCACTGCAGCTATCAGTGGCAGAGAGCGATGGATTGCTCTCATTTCCCTTTTCCTCCAGGGCACAGGGCCACCCACATTTCCCAACTCCCTTGAAGTTGGGTGCAACCCAGTTGCCCAGTTGTGGGCAACGGAATGTGACAACAGTGATGTTGACCATTTCCGGGTCTGATCTATAAAATGCTAATATGCAACCCTGTCCATCCACCTACCCACTCTGGAGAAGTTTGACCCAGAAAATGGAAGGAGTAAAGCTTCCCAGGAGAGTCACCCAACCAGGAAAATCAAAGTTGGGCTTTTG
The DNA here is from genome assembly GCF_000325575.1 of Pteropus alecto. Lineage (NCBI taxonomy): Eukaryota > Metazoa > Chordata > Mammalia > Chiroptera > Pteropodidae > Pteropus > Pteropus alecto. The sequence continues at coordinate 61,120,745 of NW_006494614.1, forward strand.
CGTGAGCAAGAAATAAGTCTCCATGGTGTTGAGCGTCTAAAACATGGGGGTTGTGTGTTGACAGGAAGACAATTCTTATGCATATGATCTATCAGACTTTGCATGAAGTACATTTCAATGCATGGTTCCATTTAATCTTCACAAAGTCCGGTTATTAGTAAAATTGGACTGCTGCGGAAATTGAGGTACGAGAGATTACAGCATACAGAAGTCCATACAGTTTGCAGATGGGGGGATGCTGTCTAGAGTTTTACCACTAAAAACACTCTTACCATCATAGAGTATGCCCATCTCCACTTTAGAGATGAAGAGACTGAAGTTCAGAGAGGACCGGCGACTTGAGATATCACTCAGTTTACTGGAGTGCCAACGGCCAGTTCTCCAACTTCCAAATTTCCTGTGTCCTCTCTAAGATCTCATAGACTAACAACTATTTTCATCGTCCTTGGCTGTTTCTTCCGAGGGTGAATGGTCCATTTACTGGAGGTAAAGATCAAAGAGAAAATAAATAGTATCCAATGATGAGGTGCTGAGTCTAATGGACACCGGGCTGAGAAGCAGTACTGTTGCTGCAAAGGTTATAGGCAGAGTTGGAATCAGTTTCCTTAATAACTAGCTGTGTGACCTGAGGCAAACCACTTAACCCTTCTGTGCTCGGGTTCTCATTTGTAAAATGCAATTCGTAATGGAACCTACCCAACAAAGTTGTTGGGTAGATTCTAATAAAGTTGTTAAAAGAGCTACTTCCTATAGCTAGCACACAATAAGCATCCAAATATTAACTGTTTTTTATCGTTGCATGACTTCGCTATTCAGCCAGTTGCAAGGAAAAGATCTAATATGGGTCAGATAATGTAAACCATTAAGCCGCTTTGCACAGGGAAATTTTCCTGTTCACTCCCAGCACAGCCGCACTGGGATGGTGTGTTTAGGGTTTGAGATGGAAAGCAGGGAGCAAGTGCAGAAGATAGATGGGGAACGCTTCCTGAAACGCCCAAGTGGACATCTCTCCCCTGCCTTCTTGTCCAGATGCCCTCGACAATGTATCCCATCAGGCACTCTAGTCTGAGTCACCAGATGACAGGAATGACTTCGCCTTTTCCCAAACGGAGATCTAAACTGAAATCCCATAGTATCCACCCCAGCTTGGCTTTGTGGTTTTTCTATTTTTCTCACTCCCCAAAACAAGGTCTCAGGAGGACGTAGGCCTAGTGATCTGTGATTCCTGGGAAGGGTGGGGTAAGAGCGTTATCTTTGGGGCAGCAGATAAACTTTTTTAGAGAAGGATGTGGAATGTAGGGGAGGGGGAAACATGGGAGGAATGCAAAACACTTTACCAAAAAGTGCTGACGCCCCTAGACTGAACATGATCCGAAGATACCACCTCTTCCACAGAAACCTTTCATCCACCCATTATCCATTGACCCATTCATCTTCCTTCCTTCCTTCCTTCCTTCCTTCCTTCCTTCCTTCCTTCCTTCCTTCCTTCCTTCCTTCCTTCCTTCCTCCCTCCCTTCTTTCCATCTCTCTACCCTCCCATCCACCCACCTGCTCATTCACTGACTACATACTTATTAAAGCATTCAATATGGGCCAAGCACTGGAACACAACATTGAGTAGGAGAGACACTGAGCCTTTCCTCACCCCACTCAAGTTCATTGTCCAGTGGGGTATTCACAAGGATAATGATTCAGCTGCTATCTCGGTCTTGACTTCCCCAAAAGCAGACCGTGAGGAAAGGAATGCAAACTGTATATTTGGAAGATGATCCCAGGAAATAACCATAGGGAAGTGGAGAAGCGAGACAGGGAAGGGAAGGCAGCCAAGAAAAGGTGCCTTATGGAGCAGGTTGCATCCCTGTGGGCAACTGGAGCTCCACCCACCTGGAAACACCTCGAAGGCTTGTAGAATATGCCTTAGAGTCATCCCAACTGAAGGTCAGGGGAGCTGGGATGGCTTCTGACTTTCGTCCACCTCCGGTTGAGGGCTGCTTCCAGGGCACCCGGGCATCCCAGGGGCCCAGGAGGACAAAGCAAATCTCCTACTTAAATGAGCCACACGCAGGACTGCGGGGGAGGCACCACACATCTTAAATCTGTGCAGGCATAAAAACATTCTGAACGGATGAGCAAAGGCCAGCGACAAAGTGCAGCGAGGTTACTGTGTGTGAGCTCAGCATACGCAGATCAACAGCCGCCCTGGATGGAAGCAAAAAAACAGCGAAAAGACACATTAAAACGCAGTACAAACTAATATGCCACTTCACTAATTATAAAGCGTCTGGGAATTACACTTTAAAGGAACACACAGAATTTTTATGGAGAAATTAAAAACTTTACTAAGATGTGAAAGAAGACTTGAACAAATGAAAAAGTGACCCCTGTTCGTGGGTGGGATGACCTAACCGTGTCGAGCTGCCATTCCCCTTCAAATTAACCACACATCCCATGAAGCGTCTGTCAAAATTCCAGAAGAATCGTGTGAGAAACTTGACCATTGGATTTTCGAAAATTCGTATAGAAGAATAAACTTCCACAAACAGCTAGGACAATTTTGAAAAAGTGCAAAACGTGACTTTTACCTCGTAGTTCACCATAGTGTTTTATGCTGTCATTCCAGTATACATACATTTTACATATTTTTTCTTTACATTTTTATGTAAACACCATTTAAACCTTAATAATAATAGTTTAAAAGCCTCATGATAATTCATCAAGTTGCTTTAACTTAATTTCCCTAAGCACACCCTGACTGTTGACATTTCAAATTCCAGTGTTTTATCATCCTTTAAAAAAATCCCATGGGAGAATTTCTTATTCTTAAGTGCACAAAACGGCGTCGTTAATTCTAGGTACTATTTTGTACAGCATCTCTAGAACTTACTTTGTGTTAATAACTGAAACTTTATATCGATTGACCAATGTTTCCTCATTTCCCCCTTCCCCCAGCCCCTGGTAACCACCATTATGCTCTGTTTCTATGAGTTTGACTTTTTTAGATTCCACATATCAGTGAAATGCAGATTTTTGTGTGTCTGGCTTATTTCACTTAACATAATTTCCTCCAGGTACGTCCATGTTTTGCAAATGGCAGGATTTCTTTTTTAAGGTTGCATAATATTCCATTGTATCCATTACATTTTATTTATCCATTCATCTACTGATGGACATTTAAGTTGTTTCCATATCTTGGCTGTTTTAATGCCATGCGATTGCAGATATGTCTTTGAGATCCTGATTTCAATTCTTTTAAATCTATACCTAGCAGTGGGATACCCAGCATACTACCATATGGTAGTGCCATTTTTCATTTTTTGAGAAACCTCCACACTGATTTCCATAATATTTATATATACATTCCCACCAGTAGTGTATAGGGTTTCCTTTTATTTTTTACCCAGTCTAGCGGAAACTCGTTATCTTTTGTCTTTTTGATAATAGCCATTCTGACAGGTGTGAGGTGATCTCTCACTGAGGTTTTGATTTGCATTTCCCTGATGATCAGTGATATTGAACAACTTTCCACATCTTTATTGGTCATTTGTATGTCTTCTTTGGAAATCTCTGGGGGAGGGCCTGGATGGGCAGCTGATCTGGAGCATCCCTCTTCAGATGGAAGAGGTACCAACCTCTTCAGGCAGAATCCTGGATGCCTTATCTCTGTGTTCCTGACGGGAAAGGGAGGTATTTACAAGGGGCGAAGTCCAACCTTTGGCCGTGAGCCAGCTCACATCCTCTGCAGAAGGCAGGGTTTTTTCAGACTTCCATGTTCTGTTGAGCTGAAGAAAAGCATTTCTTACACAGAAAAATAAATAAATAAACACAAGTAAAAAGAATGATTTTAATAATCAGCTTAGTGTGGTTGAAATGAGAAGATGTGAACGCTGTTACTATATCTTGCTTGAACGCCTCACAGAAACAAAACATAGATATATATTTTTTCCCCATCACCTATAAAAGTCCTGACTGCAGATTATCAGGACTTTTACACCTGTTAAATTAGAAATGGTTTTACAACAGTAATTCCCAGAGCTGGCAATATCTGGTGAATCTGGTATGTGCCACATTGCCAATGGGGTGTAAATTCTTACAGTCTTTTGAGAAATGACTTAAAAATAGATATTAAGATCTATAAAAGGTCATAGATCTTGATTTAATAAAAATCTCATTTCTAGAAATTTATTCAAAGAAAATAAGCAAAGTAGAAAAAAAGTTCCAGGTGTGAAAATGTTCATGCCACTAGTTTTATAAGAGAAAAAAGAGAAACATAATAAATCCAGCAGCAGAGGTCTACATCATCAGCTTGCGATATTACACAGCCTTTACCTTAGAAAATAAAAGAGGAATGCAATGCTTGTAATTGAATACACGAAAAGGGCATATGTTCACTAAAAAATTATAAGGGTATCCACAAAGAATATAAAGAAACAGAAAAGTCAAAAATAAAAAGCTGGCCAAAGAGGCAGCATGGTTAGGAGTCAATTATCATTTTTAAGTTTAGAGGGCTATTAATGTAGCATAAGGTCATTTATGTGACTTTAAAATATTGAACACATTAAATAAAACGAACACTATGAAACAGATGGACAGAGGGTGCTGGACGAGTGGATCGATCCCTCCAGCCACCAGGTATCCTGAAAGCTTGCCAAACCCCGTCGACCACCAAGCGGTCCTTCGCTGCTCTTCCTAATAGTTCAGCATCAGGTTGAACCCATGCAGTGCTGTAGTGCCTGCGTGTACATCTCAGCAGTTAAGATCGTGGCTCTGAGGTTGGTGCCTGAGCTTAAAATCCAGTTCAGCCACTCACTAACTGCATAAACTTGGAAAAGTTATCATCTTCTCTAGTATTCCATCCTTATCCATAAGGTTCTGGTTACAAGATAGCTAATTCTATTACCCAAATACGTGTTACGTATGACTTGAGTCCTTTCCAATAAAGGTCAAATATCAACTCTCCACCTTACAATACGTTTGAAAACATTTTTAAAATCCATCTGTTTTGGAGGGTAGGCATCCACTTGCCTGGAGGCAGAGGGTAGGGTGTCAGAATGCTTCAAGTCTAAGTCTACAATCCTATGGCCCTTGTTCTTTGCTCTCACAGGGGCTCTGCCTTGTGTGGAAGACTTTCCGGAACTCAAGGTTGAGTTGTCTTGTAGCTTTTTCATCAATGTGAGCTGCCTTTAGCATCCATTCAATTGTGCGTCTCACTTGAATGCAAAAGCATATGGCCTTCCGCCATATTTTTTTAACAGCTCACGTGCATTGTTTGGCTTTCAGTCCTCCATCCTCCAAAATCTCATGTTGGGTGCCCATAAAAATGCATAAGGCGCTAACTTTCCTGTTTTTCCAGGCCTGGGCTCTCTCAGGAAATGCATCACTATGTGGGTTTTCACTCTGGTTCCCAGGCATGCAGTGGAAGATCCCATCCCCTCTGAGTTTGTAGCCCCATTCGCTGCACCCAGATCTTTATTCTCTGGGGGATGGACCTGGAACAGCAGGGTGCCCAGGGAATTTTCTGAGGGTAGTGCTGGCTAATCATTTGCTCATCAGCCCACGGGCTCAGACAGCAAATATTTAATAAGTATATACCATGCACCAGGGATTCCTGCCTTTGAGAAGATTAGATCTGTATGGGGAATTATTCCAGCTAGCTAATACTATGTAACAACTCTCCCCAAAACTTAGTGATTAAAAACAACACTCATTTTATCATCTCCTGTATTTGGTAAGGTTGACATAACAAAGTACCACAGACTAGGCAGCTTAAACAATAGAAATATATTGTCTCACAGTTCTGGAGGCCAGAAGTCCAAGATCAAGGTGTTGGCAGGTTTGTTCCTTCTGATTCTGTGAGGGAGAATTTGTTCCAGGCACCTCCCCTACCTTCTGGTGGTTGCTGGCGATCCTTGGCGCTCCTTGGTTTGTGGAAACATCACCTCGGTCTCTGCTTCATCGTCACATGGCATTCTCACTGTGTCTCTGTGTCCAATGTTCCTCTTCTTACAGGGACACCAGTCACACTGAATTAGGGCCTACCCTAATGACCTCATTTTATCTTGATGACTCTGTACAAACCCCATCTCTAATAAGGTCACATTCTGAGTTACTAGGGGTCAGGACTCCGACGTATCTTTTTTGGGAATACACAGTTCAAACAATAGTATCTTTCATGGGTTCTGTGGTCAGGATCTCTGGAACGGCTCAACTGATGGTTCTGGCTCTTTCATGTGGTTGCAGGCAGAGGGTGGGGCGACGAGGTGTAGCTGGCACAGCTGGCAGCTGGCTGGCCTCCTCTCTTCATGTAATCTCAAGTCCTCTGGTGTGGTCTCTCCACCTGAGCGGGTTTGGGCTTCCTCATAGCATGGCCGCCTGGAGCATCAAGAGTGAGCACCTCACTCAGCAATGGGGAAACCACCCTGCCTTCTATGAGCTAGTTTTGGAAGTCTCATAGTGTCACTTGTGCCATCCTCTGGTGGCCAAAACAGTCACCGACACTTGTTGAGTTTCAAGGGATGAGGATATGGACCCCATTTGTTAGTGGGAAGAGTGTCGAAGTCCCATGTGGAATGGGAATTTTGTTGAAGCATCTTTGGAAGGTGCAATTGACCACAGGGATGATGGAACAATGGAAACATGATATGGCAAGGTGGTGACTGCTATTTTCCAGAAAAGCATGGGCTGCCATGGAAACATAGGAACTAGGTACCCAGAACTGTGTGAGGAGTCAGTAGGGCTTCCACAGGAGGCTAGGCTGAGAACTAAAAGCGGGTGAGCAGCAGCTAGCCAGACAAGGGTGGGGTGGGGTGGTCTTAGCAGAAGGACCCATCTATGCCAAGGCCAGGAGGTAGGAGGAAGCATGCACATTCTGCAAGAAGCGGGAATTCCACTGGGCGAGAGAGCTCTCCCAGCTCCTCCAACAAGTCCTCAAGGTCCCATTTCCCTGTGAAGGTCCCAACCTCTGTGAAGCTGCTTCCTCTTCCAGAAAATACTCTAGTTTTAGTAGGCGATGCTGTCTCTGTACAACTACAGTAAGTCCCCACTTAACGTCCTTGATAGGTTCTATGACTGAAAGCGAAATGACAATAATGAAAACAAATTTGCCGTAAGCTAAATACTGTAAACGAGAGTTCAGTTCCTAAAGAATCTCACTAACATTATGATGAAAACATAGAATAACAGTAGGTTCTATTTTACACATTTAATCCAGACTAATAAGTGACTACCATGCCACAGTCGGGATCCCTGGTCTGTTCACATGATTCTATGGCAGTCATCATTTTGAAATTGACTCTAGATCAGGGGTCAGCAAACTTTTCCATAAAGGGCCAGAGAGTAATATTTTAGCCTTTGTGGAACACATGATTACTGTCACAAAAACTATTCACGTCAGCTGGTATAGCGCAAAAGCAGCCCTACATGATATGTAAATGACTGGGCACAGCTGTGTTCGAATAAAGCTTTATTTACAAAAAACAGGTGGAGGGCTGGATTGGACCATGACTCATTGCTTGCTGACCCGTAATCTAGACTAAAGTTTTTCTGGTCAGAATTTGAGTTCTAGCTTCCAGCACTTACTGTGTGTGACTCTGAACACGTCATTCAACTTCTGTGAGGCCGTTTCCTTTTCCATAAAATGTTTCAGTAGATGATACTGTTTCTGTCATCACTACAGTAAGTCCTCACTTAACATCCTTGACAGATTCTGTGACTTAAAGTGAAACGATGATCACAAAACCAAATTTACCACAGGCTAAATGATATAAACAAGAGTTAAGTTCCTATAGCATCTCATCAGCGTTACAATGAAACAACATTAAACAAAATAACACTCAAGGGCCTTGCTGTACTCAATCCTGCCACTCAGAATAGGAGAAAAGGAGACAAAGAGTGTAAATGCACCTGGAAGGTTAGGCAGCATTAGGGCCAGAGACTTGGATGTTGCTATAGCAACCCTTGTATGCACTTCCTAGTTGTGACCTTGAGCTGCCCTGAATCACAAGATCCTCACATGTAAAATAGGAATAAATATGGACCACACTGTGGTAAGGCGAGGACTAAATGAGATTCCCTAAACCCTCACACTTGGGGTAAGAGCAGACATCCCATTTTGGGGAGCCAGCTAAGCAATGGTGATCCCATATTTGCACAGGGACATCACTCTCAAGGTGGCTTCAAGTATGGCCATTTGGCTGAGGATGGATGCCCCCAAGGCCCATCTGAGCTTCCCCACTCCTGTGGTTGGCTGAAGTCGGGGAGCAGGGACAGATGCTCGCCTTGAAGGGCCTTCACCCCAGACACCCGCTTCCTCCTTGGGGAGGGCGCTTCCTCATTCTCAGCACAGAGACATGCCCCTCCCACGCTAAGGAAAACACGGTGCCAGCCCCCTTGTGGAGAATGTGACATTCCTTTAAAACAAGCCAGTTGTTTTACAGCCCTGCTTTGGAAGACTTCAAAAACATAAAGGCTCTAAAATCAAAGGCTTCCTGTTATAAATTCATTTCTACACCTCAGGTACTTGGAGGCAGGGGGAGGGAAAACACTAAGATTCAATGAAAAGTGGCTGAAAATACTCTAAAAATACTCCGCTTGTGGGAGGAGAACAAACTGCATGCTCTCGAAGGGCGGGTGGAGAACCGCTTCAGGTTTGCCTAGGATTTTAATATTTTCGTCGTTCGTAAATCTTCAGTGCTTTAAAAAAATTTGTTTTTTAATTTCGAGGCTTGTTGAGAACTAAGCGGATGAAAAGAAATTTAAAATGCAGATGGATCTTTGAAATCTGACCTTATCTTAAAGAGGAGAAAACCCAGCTCTGAGACGCTGAGGGATTGGGCGTGGTCACCAGCTGGTAACAGACAAAACAAAGAGAGAACTCAGGCTCGTGGGCACCAAAGCACAGCCTTTCTTATTCTTAAAAAAAAAAAAAAAATCCTGACTACAGAAGCAATGTGTGTTTATTTGAGAAAATTCAGAAAATTCCTAAATTCCCAAAAAGGAAGCTTGAAATCACCTGTGACTGTAATACCCTCAGACAACCCCTTTGGGGTTGGGCCTCCGCTCTCCTTTCCAGGCCTTGATTATCTACCCGACGATACAGATCTGCGTCCAGACGCTATAGAAGATACCATGGATGCCCCACACAGCTGGGTTCACCTGCCGCTAGGGTGCCTGATCTCCACCCAGCTCAGGCCCTAGACCTCTCACTTGTCACCTGCAGGCCCTCTGCTGCCCTCGTAGTTATGAGGGAGGCTGGGAGAAAGAATCAGCCTTTCCAGCCTCGATAGCAGAGGCAGGCACAGAAGATAGGGCTTGGGAATGAGTAATAGCTGGGCAGCCAACAGCAAACGCTAGATGCTTTTTAAAAGGATGGCGATGAGATTAGATCTGGGTTTTCGAAAGACCCTGTGAACAGTGAGGATGGAGTCAAGATCTCTGCCTCCCAGGCCTGGCTGAGCCCCACTCCCCATTCATGTTTGGCTGACACCTTCAGGTCTCACTCCAGTCAGGCTCCTTTGGGAACCCCCACCCCCCACCCCGCAACTCTTGAGTCTGGCACAGTCGCCTTCTTTGCCTTTCCCAACCCGAGTGCCACCTCCCCAATGGCACTCTTCGCCCTGCACTAGAATCATCCTTCGCTCCCCACAAATTGCCGACGGTTGGTATGCGTGTTGACATTTTAAGTTTTAGCCACTCTGGTGAGTGAGCAGCACTGCGTCATTGTGGTTTGAATTCGCACTGCCCAGCACCAGGTAAGCGCTCCATCTTGGTGCGCCCCTTATTTAACTCCAATGACAGACACGAGTCATTGCTCTAATTTACAGCACCATTATTTTAAATCGCTTTCTTGGTTCCCATACTCTTGTGCTCAGCAACTGAGATAGTGCTCTGATGCCCGTGGCTTGAGTAGAGTCCACACACATGCAAGGACCATTACATCAATGAGAATCTCATCATTACACCTAGTAGGGTATGAGGCTGTGTTTACCTGATGTCAAATCCAGATTAAACCCGATCATTCCCCTTAACCTTCCCATTTCCAAAGGGCCAGATGTTTGGTGTCAGCTCATCAAAACATCTGCTGGCTGAGCTGAACTTTTTGGTTATCATTCTCGGATTTCATGTCGAGGAGACATGATCTCCACGGGTGGACACATCACACGTCACATGTCACACAGGGGAGAGCCATCCCCGGAGGAGCAGGGGTCTTACTGAATCAGCAGATGCATGGAGCCCAGAAAGCACAGCAGGAAGAAACAAGCTTGGTGGGCAAGCATTTCCAATCACAGTAAACGGCCTTCCGCATATCTTTTATGGATTTTTTAATAATTAGGGTATTAAACTAAAAGTCTGCTATTTGATCAAAATACATAACACTCAATCGGAGCCCATCCACGGCCAGACAAGCAGGCAGCACATACATATGGTTTCAAAATACAGTTGGAGCTGCAGCGAATAAATGGAATTTTGGAATGATTTGCTTTACAGTTCCCTTAAGTAACATTATCTTGTTAAAGACATTAACCTCGGGCCTTTGCTGTTATATATTTGCTTTTATTGTTTTCATCCTGGGAGCAACCTGTAGGAGAGACACTCGTCAGCGAAAGAGGGGTCAAGGGTCATGAAAACATTGATTTTCAAGGTGGCTGAATGGCCGTCTGGGGAACACTCGCCAATTATGGAAAACAGACATTGCCTTTCAGAACCTCCTTTATAATTTGAAAAAAAATTTATGAACTCCCAAACATTAATAACCATTTCATAGTTTTGCCCAACATGAGACGGCCTCGAGGAAATGCCTCCTCTGATGTTGCTTTTCTTGGAAGAAAACTCTGCAGTTAGGCGTTTTCACCCAGTGAGGCTGCGGCTGCCCCACGGCCACCTGGGGGGCTCATTCTGCAGTGGAGCAGCTCTCCCACCTGTTCCCCAGGCAAGGCTGCAGCCCCCACTGTCAAAGTTATTGAGAAATGAACCTCCACTTTCTAACATGGGTTTCTGGGGTGGTCTCCCCAGACAGAACATGGCTGAGGGCTTTCAGGCCCCTGTTTTCTCTTCTGTAAAATGGGGGATCAGTGAGATTGCTGGGAAGATTCTAGACAATGGGGTAAAGAGCCCCTCGCCATCGAAGTCATTTTTACCTGCAGATGATATTTTGGCTGCTCCAGTTGGGGAATCTCTGGACCTCATTCATTTCTTTCTTGATTTTGGATAAAGAAAATGGCACAGGTACCATTTCTGAGCATCTGTGGTCTGTGTACCAGGCACTGAGAGATCGATTACCTGTCATGCTAACAGCTCTTCAGTGTAGGAGTCGTGTTCCCCATAAGGAAGCTGGGAGGTGAGGTGACCCACCTGGGGTTGCAGAGTGGAGTTTCACCCCAAGTTTGTCCCACCCCAAATCTGGGATCTTCCCACGGCAACACACTGTCTTCCACCTGCTCATTCCAACAAGCTGCCAGCTTTTTGGAAATCTTCTTTATTTGGGATCCAAGTCGTCAGTAAGCCTCTGGGGGGCCATGTGTGAAAAGTCCAGGGAAGTGTGGCTCATCATGAAACCCTAGGCCCTGCAGAGCCACCAGATCATAGCCAAAAGGTGGACATCCTAATCAACTCCCTCTCCTGCCCTGCTCTGGTTCCATGAGGATATTCCACAAACTCACATCCAGCCATTTCTACACTCCTTGAAATCATCTCCAAAGCTCAAGGCAGATTTTGCGATGTTCTGAGATAGAATTCATTCCCAACTATGCCAGGGCACATTCTTTCCCTTCCCTATAAAGGCCAGCCTCATGCAGGAATAATTTGGAAGACAAAGTAGACAGCAAAGTAATCCTTGGAAAGGGCCTTTTTCGAGGAGTCTGTGCAGGCTTTGGCTCCCTTGCCCCACTTCCCCTCTCCGTCCTTCCTTTTCAGGCATCAGAGATGGCTGGCCTGACTTCCTAGACAATTGGAATGGTCCGTCTTGGGACATCATCGGGGTCTTAGTGACTAAGAAAGATTTTTGAAAACCTTGTTGATCCCGCTAAGATATAACTCTTAAAAGTATAAATTGGCTCAGCTTTTCTGTAAGGCGATTCAGCAATATCTACCGAAATTACAAGTGTGAATAAACAGTGACTGGAATTCCATGCTGCAGAGAGATTTAACTCTGAGATGTTCACTGCGGTGATGTTTACCTAGCTACGCAGCCCCCTCAAGGGATTCAGTCAAGAGATGGAGACCAAAACGCAGAGGGAATTCTATCCAGTGAAGTCGACATACGTTCCTGCTCTATTATGGCATGAACAATTACCAAAGGTGCTTTCAGTTTATCTCTTTATCAATGTGTGTGTGTGTGTGTGTGTGTGTACGCAAAGGAGAGATTTGTGTGTCTCTATGGGTAAGAATACAGATTCTGCCGTCAGGCTAGCTGAGTTCACATCACAGTTCTATCACTTACTACCTATGTGACGTTGAGCAGGTTATTCCACTTTAGTTCAGTAAAAGGGGGATGATAATAATGCAAACCTGGAAGACTTGTATAAGGACAAATGAGATAATTATGTAAAGCTCTAAGGAGAACAAATGCTAAATAAATGCAGCACAGCATGTTTTAAAAACATATCAAAGGCAGGACCAAAGGACATTTAAATATTAAAAATAGTTATCTCTGAATGGTGGAATTATCTGCAATCTTTTATCTTCTCCCTTCTCTGATTTTTCTGCTGTGAACATGTAACATAGATGTGTAGGAACGTGAAAACTTTTATCCTTAAGTACCAGAAAGAATAAACACTCATATCCCTCGGACACATCCAGCTCCGTGAGCAGAGCTGGGCTCAACCAGCCAGGATGAGAAGGTAGCTGTCAGCACAGGAGATAAAAATGACAGGTGTAAAGGGCAGGCCAGTGGTGTCTTGAATATGTCACAGTGAAGTCACCTGCCAAAGGTCCCACACTGGGAGGATGGCAATCTGGGGCAGGAAGCCATCATGAGCGATTAAGTCTGCACACGAGTCAGGCCCAGCTGTGCGACTTCTTACCCTCCATCCTAGCCACTAGGCTGCACTGCCAGCTAACAAAGCACAGGGCTCGGAGCATGGTCTGAGGACTCCAATCTGTCTGAGTTTGGGTCAGGCTCTGCCACTTCTTAAGCTATGTGATGTTGGGCAAATGTCTTGACTTTTCTGAGCTTTGGTTTAATTATCTGAAAATGGGGGAAATAGTAACAGCAATTTCATGGAGTTGATGAGAAGATTAAATAATCAGGCGCAGCTAAGCAACAGGGAACAAAGTGGGAAGTCCCCACCCTCACGGAGCCCCGACATTAGCAGCAAGGCCAATGGTAATCACAGGATCACCTACATTGATGTAAGATTCAAGGGCTTGTCTGTTTAACAAATAGTAATGAGTGTCTGTCTGTTCCATGCCAGGTATTACTCCTGGCATCAAGCGTACAGCTCTAAATAAGAAGATTAAAAGTCCCTGCCTTATGCTGATGGCTCGTGAAGTTTTCTTTCTGTAGGTTATGCATCAGTTAACGTCTTACTTTAAAGAAATCCCTGCCTTTTAAAATGTTAACAATTTGTGAATTTGTATAGAGCACGTGAGAGTTCATTGCTCTAGTCTTTGAACTGAAGGTCTGAAAACTTTCAGAATATACCATAGGGGAAGGTGTGAGATCCCTGCCTTAATTCTAGGGGTGGAAGGGCAGACAATAAAATAAATTAGAAAAATAAATAGGGTGCCAGTTAGTGGTAAGTGGTGTGGAGTAAAATTAAGCCAGGAAGGGAGATGGAGAGAGCCAGAGAGGTGGTTTAATTTTAAACAAAGCAGCCAGTGATGACCCCATGGAGAAGAGTGTGTCTGGGCAAAGGCCTTTGTGTTCTCTCTTGCTCCCCCGGCCCAGTGCTCTGGGACTGGCTGGTGGACTGTATCACCCAGGCCCCCTGCCTTCTGGCTTCCTGTTGGGTTCAGGCAACAAGAGGCAGCAGGAGGGGATCAGAGGCAGGGGAGAGAGAGGTCAGTGTGTTTCTTCCCTGCCTCAGCAACGTGTCTCTGCAGGTGGCTATGTCCCCAGCAATGAGAGTCTGTGGCTCTAGTTCTCAGGGACACGGTCTCTTCCCCTTTCTCCACCAGCCTCAGGAGTGGAAATACCTCTCTGCTCTCATCCCAGAGAATCTCACTATCCCTTACCCTCTTCTACCTCTTTCATTCAAACTTCGTGAGTGAATCCCATCTCTTGCTGGGACCCTGAATGGCAAAGACCCGAAGCAAGTGAGGGAGCAGACACAAAAGACATCAGGGAGAATGCATTCCAGGCACACGGCAGCTAGTGCAAAGGCCCTGGGTGGGTACGTGTCTGGCACATTCGAAGAACAGCGGGGAGGCAGGTTCAGGGGGAGCGAGGTACATGGAACTCTGAGTGGGTAATACACAGCTATCGAGTGCAAGTGGTCACGGAAGGCTTCGTAGAAGACAGAAGTCTGAGAAAGAGAGAGACGGGAGGCAGGCAACGCAAGGGAAACCGTGCCAGTCTCATCCAGCTGTCTGAGGATTAAATCAGGTGGGGTGCACGTGCTGAGCGCTCATTAGCAGAGCTGGCATAGTTAGGTAGCAAGGCAGAAAAGGCGGTGGCGTAGGGCCAGGTGAGGGAGGCCTGGGAGGCCAGGTGGAGTGTTCCAAACTGACTGTCACAGAGCAGTGACGTGTGGAAGTGGGGTTAGAGACGAATGGCGGTCTGGGGCAGGGAGCTATCATGAGCAATTAAGCCCGCTCACGGCTGTTGGCCAAACCCAGCTGTGAGGCGATGAAGTCAGGGAAACAGAAGGGAAGGGCCTGACTCGAGACACTTTTTCTCAAGGAAAGAATATGATGACCGAGTGCGTGAGCCTGGGGAGGGTTGGGAGAAGCAGACTGTGTCGTGAGTCAGCAGGGTACCCGGGTTCCAGGTAGACAGACTGGGTTCGAATCCTGGCTCTGCCTGTTTCTAGTTGTGTGAATTCCCGGGGTCTCCCAGGGCTGCCCTAATGAAGTACCAAGTGTGTGTGTGTGTGTGTGTGTGTGTGGAGGGCCTTAAACAAGTTCTAGAGGCCAGAAGTCTGAAGTCAAGGTGTCAGCAGGGCTGGTTCTTTCTGGAGGCAAAGAGGGAAAATCTGCTCATGCCTCTGTCCCAGCTTCTGGTGCTGGCCGGCGATCCTCGGCGTTCCTTGGCTTGTAGCCTCATCCCTCCCATCTCTGCCTCCATCTGCTCCCTCTGTGTCTCTTTGTGGTTGTGAAGATTAGGTGAACTCAGGCCTGGAAGAGGCTTAGCACAGTGCCCAGCTTACAGAATGCCGTCAATAAATGGCATCCCTGGAGGGTACTAGACTTCCTGTGCTCCATGTTTTCTAAATGGGTGTGTGCCAGCATTACCTTCTGCTGGCATTTTCCTCAACTTTAGACGGGTCGACACTGAGACCCGAACCCGCACCCAGCTCAGCGCCTCCTCTGCACAGCTCAGGAATCCTTCTTGCCTTTACCTCCATGGCTGGAGAAAGCAGAGAGGAGGAGAGGAGGCCCACCGTACTGTCAGAGGGTAGGGAGGAGGCAGCCCCCGAGCCGCAGGTGTGGAGGGTGCAGCAGGCTGGGAGGAGAACACTGCAGACATAAAGTCCTTTCCAGCTTCAGGTTTTCCATTCTGGACTCCGAAGGCCTGTTCCCCAGGACACAGAGGAAAGCCAGGTAAACCCTGCTTCTGTGGGCTGGCAGGGAACCTTGGTACCACGTGTGACAGAGCATGGATGGAAAAAGGCTCCCTGCATTCAAACACGCCGCTTCAAATGAATGTCTGGATGAGGCATGATGGGAAGCAGGCTCGGGCGGCCCGGCTCCAGCCTAGCGGACAAAGGACCACAGTTTGGAGCTGAATTGGGCATCAGGACCCGTGGAGCCGAGCCTGCAGTTGGTGGGTGGGGAGACTCAGATCCTGAGAAGAAGGAAGGTGCCCAGAGGCAGGGTAGCATGGATGCCCTTTGACCCCTGCCCGCACAGCCTCTATCGCTCAGCAACTCCTCTGTAACCAGAGACTAGTAACCATCCTTATTGGCAGTCATGAGGTTGAGGGTGAGGGCTTTCTAAAACAGCACCTGACATGTAGAAAGTTCTCCTTAAACATGAGTTATGATTATTTTCCTTAGGTTACTGGAAAAGCTGGAACGGGAACCCGGGTCTCTAGATTTACCTCCCCCTTGTCCCCCGCAGCGCTCTTCCAGGGACCTAAGATGCCAGGCCAGTTAATTCACTGCAGCCAGAGGTAGTGGTGAGCTAAGGTTCCTGGACTTTGTCACTCCTCCTTCATAAGCGTTTAGAACACAGGTCCGCTTTGTCCCGTGCATCTTGTAAGAGGCTGGGGACACAGCCTAAGGCCTCAATGGCTTCACTGTTTGGCAATAAGGATGCCGGGATAGGGCCCTGCTGAGGGTATGCACAGCCAAAGCACAGTGGAGCAAGTCAGGAGGGCTTTCTGGAGGAAGAGACATCTAAAGCAAATCCCTTAAGGTGCCTGGGAGTCAGCCAGGCACAGTGTAGGTGTATGGGGCCTCACAATGCCAAAAGAACAAAGAGTAACCCCAGGACACTCGCTCTGAGACATTTTCTCCATCGTGTTGAAATATACTCTGGTGGGAGGAGAACATTCCAGCCAAAGGACCTCCCCTCACACCCTGAGTCAAGGTTGCCCAGAGCTGGCGCTGGGCAATCACCCTCAGTAACAGCTCCAGGGAGGTGATGTGAAGGGCATTACCCCAAATGACAAAAAGTTAGTGGTATTACAAGCCAGGCTAGCAAGGTACAGGGGGTGGGGACAGGGTGACACAGAATTCTAAGCAACAGTGACAGGGAGAAATGCAATGAGGGTCAGAAGACACACTGAGTTCAGGTCTTACTTCCTAGCTGTGCAGCCTCAGGCAAGTGACTTAATATCTCTGAGCTTCAGATTCCACCTCTTTAAAATGAAGACAAATTAGGTACCATGATGATTATGAAAAAGACACTATATTAGTTGAGATAGTGTGTATGATAGAAAAACCCGAAATACTCATGGCGATTCCTCTCTCACACAGTGACCTGAGATAGGTGTCCAGCCCTAGCTTAAATGAGATCATGCCAAGCTTGCGTCACTCTGACAGGCGGTTATGGAGTGTGCCCTGAATGGCGGCCAGTGCTATTTTTACACCTTCACTGGAAACACCTGTATTGTGTATAACAAACCACCCCAAAACTTTGTGGCTTAAAACAACAAACATGTATTTAGGTCACAGATCAGATTTTTATGCAGAGCTCCACAAGAAGGCTTATCTCTGCTCCACTAGGCATCAACTGGGAAGACTGGACTGGATGCCAAAGGATTTGATTCCAAGATGGCTCAGCCCAAGGCCGGCTGGGTGGTGCTGGCTGTTAGCTGGAAGTCTAGCCCAGCCGAAGACTGCTGGCCTTGGTTCCTCTCCACATGGAACTCTTAATATGGGCCCCTCGGGCTTCCCCACATCATGGTATCTGAGCTCCAAGAACGAAGGTCTCAACAGGACCACACAGAGCTGGATCTGCAATTTGGGCCTACTCCAGGAAGTCACATAGCTTTACTTCTGCTGTAGTCACAGGCACATCGGGGTCCAAGAGGAGGGGAACAGAGACCCCGACCTAGGGGGTCTCTATAAGAAGAGTGTGTGAGATGGGAGGTTTTGTTGCAGCCATATGGGAAAAATACAATCTATCAAATGCCTAATAGAGAATCTGAAAATGAGAGGGGGATGTCTGGATGCAGCCTAAGACACCATCCTTCCTTCTTCCTGAAATGGCGTGGCCTTAGCTGGAGGTCAAGATCACTCTCAATCCCAAGTCTATGCCCCGATTGGGGAAATAGTGAGGACAGAATGACCCCAGGTGCAGTCGAGCCAGACTTACCAGCCTAGAACTTCTACAAATAATCTCACAGAACATCTAGACATCCAGAGACAAGGGTTGCTGACCTTCTGTTTCTAGAATGGCTTATCTTATTCAACACAATACACCAAGACCCACAAATGGAAGACTAGACCAGCCTCTGTAAATAAGCATTTCTGGCTCCAGTTGTCCACTAAAAGTCACCAAGGATGGTGTAAAGCAGAAAGATAAAAACTGACCAAGGGGTGAGTCCCTCTTGAATTTTTCTTTTTCCCTGCATGGATTTCCTGCTTTCCTACTCACTATAATCAGAATATATACAGGCTCATTTTTAAAGAGAGAAGACACCCAGGATAATTTTGAAATATAAGCTAAGGACAGGCAGCTACCTCAGAGTCCAAGGCTTTTGCTCATCCTAACTTGTGAGGGGTTTAGGGGATGAGGTGTCCCTCAAGTATGGCCTGGTCTGCTAAGCCCCCAGAAGCACCCTCTGCTCTTCCCATCAACCTACCAGTGTGATGAAGCCTATGTCATCTTGAACTTGGTCATGAGTCAACCTAGGGCTTCATTTTTCCTGATCTCCCTCCATTTGGCCCCCTGGAGCAGGTGTTCTCCGAGCTCAAGGTCTCTCTGCTTACATAACCCTTGTTCCATTTGGAAGGATGAAAAATCTCCCTGGGGTTTATTGTAAACAGGCTTATGTTCACCCAAACACAGAGAGGAAAGGTCATGGATTATTCATGAGCCTCTCTTCCCCTGCTTGGCTCTCTCCACCCCCCACCAACTGCAGACACATCCCCCCACCCCGATATCTTCGCAGTGGCCTGGACCTGAGCCCAACCTCTCACCAGGCCATCAGGACACAGAACCCAGTGACGGGGGCCGGGGCCCATTTGGCAGCCCTGATGCTTTGGTGGAACCGGTTTTGGGAACCATTTCCACTGGGCCTCAAAGAGGAGGAGAGAGGGAGTGGGGGCAGGGAGCGGGGGAATTTCTTGACAGGCCGCCATGAGTAGAGGCTTGCTCACGGAAAGACAATCTTTTATGATGACAGAAACCAAGCCAGGAACTCATGGTGAGGGGCCAGAATGTTTCATGCAGCAGAAGGAGGGCCTGTTTGCTCAACAGGCCACTGTAATGCCAGCAACATCCATGCCCTAACTCTACTGTGTATGGTGTTTGGGTGGTATTTTATACAGAACTTCCTCTGAGATAGCATTATCAGGCCCATTTCACATGTGAGAAGCTGAGGATGGGGCTCAACAAGGAAGACTAACTAGTCTGAGCTCCACTGGGCCTCCGCTGGGGCAGCGTGAGGACCCACTTCCAAGATGGTGTATTGGTGCTGACAGTTGGCCGAGGGCTCAGCCTAGGTGAAGGTCCTCAACCAGGGTGCCCCATTTGGAAATCGTTTCATTTGTCACAATGATTGGGGTCCCCAGTTAGATATGCTATGTGCCTATAGACGGAATTCTGTGATCCAAATGTCATTAAGAAAGACTGGCAGGCAAATACCTGGCTCTGGCTCCCAGACCTACAGCAACAGCATCACCAGGGAACTTGTCAGGAAATCAAAATCTCAGGCACTACCCAGACCTCATGAAACTCCAAGGGTGAGAGGTGGGGGTCGGGCAGGCGCAGCAGCTGTGTTTCAAAGCACTGCTGATGCTGCTGATGTTCCAGATGGAGTTTGAGATGCCCTGCCCGAGGCCAAGGTCTGCCAGCCTCTTCTCTGCAGACACAGTGCAGCAGCTTGAGGGAGGCTTCGGTGGGTTTTTCCATCAAGTGGCTCCTAATTCAACTGAAGAGAAGAGCCAGATGGATGAGCTCACCCTCTAATCCCCATCCTTGTCCTGTGGGTCTTTGGAATTTAGTGTCCATCCTGCCCAGACACACAGAGGGGTCAGGGCATGCTCTGAGGCTTCCCTCAGGCTAAACCAGTAGGACGTGCTATGGGGCTCAGGATGCCCATGTGTGTACCCTGAAGGCACCTGGCAGACCCCGTGCTAAAGCTTGAAAGCTGGCCCTGGTGGGAGCTGGCCACCCTGGGTGGGAGGGTCCACACAGCTTAGGGGGAGGGTAGGAGTCCAGACCATGAGGATGGCTTGGAGGGTGTGGGAGAGCATAGAGGCAGAATCTGAAGAGGGCTGCAAACTCTCTCCTCACCACTGGTAGCTCTGAGCAAGTTAGCCAACATCCCTAAGCCACAGTGTCCCCATCTATGAAATGGGCGAGCCAGCCCTTCCTTATTGGGCATATGAAGTAATTTATCCGGAGGACATTTTCAATGAACACTTCCATTGTGCATTATTTACCTTTATTTCTTTGCCTTTTAGTGTGAAGATGCCCTGACCTGCCTCTGGCTTTAAAGGGAAGCACAGAGCAAGGAAGTAACATACCTGGGGGTCTCCAGCGTGGTCCAGGCATCACCTTGGTTACCACGGAGACTGGGCCTGGGGAATCCCTACAGCGGGGAGGCCTCAGTGAAGGCTGGTGGAGGAAGCAGCTAGTTCCTAGGCATCCTGCATCCTCCTGTCCAACCCACATCATTATCACACACACATTGCCCCAGGTAGGGCCTGACCCCAACCAGCACCCTGCTGTGGGCACTCTTCCAGATCCCTGTGATGTCATGATCTAGGGCCCCAGAGGTCCCTGGCACACCCCAGCCTGGGTGGACACAGCTCACAGGAGGTGGGAGAAGAGAGGTGCTGTCCATGAACTTGGCTAAAGAGGGTGCGGGCAGTTGCTTGATTCCATGTTTTATTTTATTTGTTCTTTTGGGAAGATGAAAGGTGCAGAATCATCCACATGGATGAACAAGCCCTACTCCTTGTCACCTACTCAGATGGGAGCTGGGTGGGCTGCTTATTCTCCCCAGCCTCAGTTTCTCCATCTGTTAATGGGACTTATGAACTTTCATCTGTTAAGCCCTACCATGTTACCTAACAGGCTAGATGTCTGCATTCAGACAGCCTCTGGTTGCGGTCTCGGATCCACACCTCACTCCGGCTGCTGCCAAGTGACTAAGGAAAAGTTACTCAGCTTTGCAAGCCTCAGTTTCCCTGTCCGTGCAGGGGTGACGATGGTAACCCCTGTCTCAGAGAGGAACCGTGCCAAGTGCCAGGCCTTAGAAGTGACTCACACGACAGTAGCAGCTGCCGTTGTTTCTACTGGAATGATCCCTCACTCTCGCTACAGAATGCCCAGGCTCTGCGGACTGGACTCCCGCCGGACTCAGCCGTGTCCCAGAGTGAGCTCTCCCCTCCCCTCCCTAAAGGACTGGAGGGTGGCCACGCTCTTTACCCATCCTCTATCATCTCATTGTCACACAGCCCCCGCGCCCTCCACTCCCACCCTGACTTACTTCCTGGGGTGGCTAGTCTTCTCGGAATGTGCCTGGGCTGGGGTCACCTGAGTCTTTGCTCATCCTCCATAACGGCTTCCATAAACACAGGAAATGCGGTTTTATTCCCCAGACACGACTGCACGAGACTCTGCTGGATGAGACATACTCCTTCCAGGAAAAGGCCCCTGAATCCACTCTCAAAGCTGACTCCCACCCCTTCCCCGAGCAAGGCCAAAACCTGGCTTCCCAGGAGGGAACTCTCCAGTTTGTGGGGTTCTCTAAAAATGTAGGGGGCAATGATGTCATGCTGAGGTCACACTTTGAGGATCGCAGTCCTCTATTCTTGACCGTTTGGAACTGCCAGGTCCCTATGCGGGGAGGACCCAGACAGCCCTAGGCACTGGTATGGAAAGGTCCACAGGCCTGGAGTCAGAAGCTTTGTGACCTTGGACAAGTCACTGTGCCTCAGTTTCCTCATATGTCCTAAAAAGGTAATAAAAGTACCTGTCTGGGAGAGTTGTCATGGGGATTAAATGAGGGGCGTATGATGACTAGTGATGATGGTCTGGGTAAATGCTTTTTGCCTGGATGGATGAATGGATGAATGGATGAGTGAATGGAGGAATAGATAGACAAATGGTAGATGGATAGATGGGTGGGTAAATGCATGGGTGGGTGGGTAGATGGATGGATGGCTGGGTGGGTAGGTGGATAGATGAATAGATGGATGGGTAGATGGATGGATGGGTGGGGGGGTGGGGGG
>NW_006494614.1:61142829-61152845 GCF_000325575.1 Pteropus alecto
TTCATGGTGTTATGAAGGAGAAGAAGAAACGTGCTCAGAAGTTTTTAATTTTTGTTTTATTTTTATACTCGAGGAAATGCAGTTTTAATTCTTGGATGAGAGAAGGAGATGGAGATAGAGGCACTGGCAATACCTGGCAGAGCCGCTGCCCCGAGTGACTGCCCCACCACCCATGTGTGCATGTGTTTGTGGAAGAGTTAAATCAAGAAGAGCAAGTTGCATTTCTGTAGGGGCTCCACCTTATTAAAACCTTAAACAGAGACATCTTGATAAACTAAGTTGGCCTCAGAGGCAAAGTAATCTGATACCAACATAAAAAATTGAAATAAATTAAAAGTTGATGTATGAGTGGTAGACAGAGGGATGAACAGATGGACAGGTACCAACCAGATCAAGCAAGAACAGTAAGGTATAAACTGAAGAATCTAGGTGAGGTTGGGTATATGGGCTGTTGCTATACACTCCTTTTAACTTTTCTCTATGTCTGAACATTTTCATAATAGAAGCTCGGGAACACAACGCCCTCCCCCGCCCCCAGGCTGGCTCTTTCACAAAGGCCTTTTGGGCCCAGATTAGTGGAGCCGCTTCTCTACCCTCCACAGCAGCACCCAGGAAGGTACCAAGAACAGCACACAGAGGAGAGCCTTGCACCTGCCCAGCTGTGGAGCTCTGACAAGCCGGCTTTGTGCCAAACCCTGCGGAGGAGATGGTGGGTGAGGGGCATTCGGCCTCTGCCCTCAACAAGTCCACCCTTTTGTAGGGGCACCTATGCTCCTGCAGCTCCCTTTCCCCCAGAGAGATCCATGGTCCCTCCTTCTCCTTTTTATCTGCCCGGATATTTCTAGATTCTGATTCTGCCGATCAGGTTACCAAGGACCAGTTGCATTTCTGTAGGGGATGCACATGTACATTGTTAAAAATCTTAAACAGAGGCATTTGGGTTATATAATTGGACCCCAGAGGTGAAGTCTGATGTCTGTAAAAAAAATTTTTTTACTTAAAAAAGAAAGAATTATGAACTGAAGCAGTGACAGAGGGATGAATAATAGATGGACAAATACCTGATAAATTAACTTCCTGAGCACTTACTGTTGCAAGACTGCTCTATGTGGCTTACTAATGTATTTTATATTTAAAGAAGCCTATGTGGCTTTCTGATTATGATTCCCGTTGAACATATGGGGAAACTGAGGCACATTAAGAGTAATGTCCAAGGACTCCCAGTGGATCTGCATCAGAGCTTGAATTTGAGCCTAAGCAGCTTGCTGTATACTTGATGTGTCTAGTTTCACCCAATATTCAAGGTTAACTCAACTTCTTCCTCCTCAGGCTTGTAGCTGAGCTGAGAGCACAGCCTGGCCCAAGGACCTGCCCGGGTCCAGCCAGAAGCAGTGCCCTGAGTGACTTGAGACTCTCTAGAGCTCCATCACCCCACCCTCCCAGCCAGATCTGAGCAAAGCTCACCGGTGAAGCCAACGCCATGCACCCTACACCAAAGGTCAAGACCCCAGAGGACGATGACAGGTCAGCCCTCCAAGTGGCCTGGGCCCAGGGACCGTGGCCCTGATCCAGCCCATGGGCTCCAACCACCCTGACGAATCTTAGTGGCAACACAGACGTCAGAGAGGTTTTCTTCTCGGGCAGTGAGGGGAATGCTCAAATGTGGGAGGTGAGTCACCATAAAAACCCATAATAATAATAACGCCAGGCATGGACTCTCTTCTCTGCCAAGCAAAACATATGGCGGGGGCTGTTATTTCAATTTATAGATCTCTCAGGCCGTTTATGAGGCTGGTGGTCTGTATCTTAAGTGGGCAGTATGGTCAATTCTATTACATCTGGGCTCATTCCAAGCCTCAGTGGTTTCAAAGAAAAACCAGCCCTACAGAATAACATTGCCATGCCCGATGTCCCCAGATACAATTTTCTTCGATGACTCTTTAAATCTACCCGCTGTTTAGATGGCCATTGGCCCAAAGGCAGTTCTTCAGCTACAGCCCGGCCACCCTTCCCTTAGGTAGTCCTGCGTAAGCTCAATTCAGCAGTTCATTTCTCTTAAAGGTGCTGGCGAGGTGGTGGGTGGGGGTCTCTGCTCAGGGAAAACCCTCTAGCTCGAACTTTCTCTTTCCTGGCTGTACATTAGAATCTTCCAGGGAATTTTATGACCTAGAGATGCCTAAGGTTACTCTCAAAATTTTGGATTCAGATGGTCCAAGGTTGGTTGCAGGAAGTGGTATTTACAAATAATCCCCTCCCAAGTGTTGAAAAGGGGGCGGGGAGCGAGGAGAATCCTGGCTGGTTCTAACTCTTGGGCACAGAGTCACCTGGGAAAGGGCCAAAGATGAACATCCTCACTCTCTGGCCAACATCTGACTCAGTAGGTCTGGGGCGGGGCCCGGGAATCCATATTTTTAAAAAGCAGCTTCTTATGCAGGTAGCAGGAAGCAATATTCAGGAAACAATGTTTGACTGGGGTGCCCCTCCCTGGCCTTGGAAGTGTTCCCTGCAAAGGAGGGGGACATAGGCTGGTACCAGTTTCCCTGCTCTCATCCTAGCCATCCCTCCTCCAAGTCCCTCTCCTTAATCATCCTTAAGAGAGTGTTTCCAAGTGAGGTCCTTGACTACAGCACTAGTATCACCGTAGAACTTATTAGAAATGCAAATTCTTGGGCCCTGCCCCAGACCCACCAAATCAGAAACTTTGGGGTGGGAAGCAGCAATCTGTTTTAACAAGCCCTGTGGCATATCCTGAGGCAGGCTGCAATCGGGGAACCCCTAAAGGGGAAGGAGGTGAAGACCAAGGACCCAGGACTTTCTGAAGACCCACCCCCCACTCACTAGCTGTGTGATCTTTGATAAGATGCTTACTGTTTCTGACCCCATTTCTGTGAGAGTACATTGATTCTTGATCTATGTATAGCCCTTTAGAACTGGGGTACCTTCACCAATTTGACTTCAGATTTTTAAGAAGCTCAAATCAAGGGACCTAGGCAGGGCAAGTTTTGTTATCACCCCCTGAGTTCAGATGAGGAAACTGAGGATCAAGGAGCAGTAATGGGGCTTGACCAGATCCACAGAGCTGATGATGAGTGGCCTTGGTCTGCTGCCCAACAGGTCTGAGACACCCTCGCCCACCTTGTGGGGTCAACCCAGGTCATTCTCAAGTCCATTGCTTGCTTTCTAGGTTCCTGCCAGTGGCACAACATGACTCCCAAGGCTGAGGGCTGTGAGTGGAAATGTTGAAGGTCCCCTAACGCCAGCAGCTAAAGGACAGATTGCTTGGAGCCCCCAAGCTGCACCTGGGATAGGGTGGGGTTGTAGGGGCATTGCCTTCAATGGTTTCACTCTAAAATGATGGTGGTGAATCAGACACGGGGCAGGGGAGTGAGTAGAGGGGGTTGGATGGGTGGGGGTTTCACTCTAAAATGATGGCGGTGAATCAGACACGGGGCGGGGCAGGGGAATGAGTAGAGGGGGTTGGATGGGTGGGGGTTAATCTTTGGGATGGGACCCCAGGTTCTCCTGGAGAGTGCACGTGTCCTTTGGTGTTGTAGCATGTGCTTTGTGCTCACTCGTGAGGACCCAAGAGGCACAAAATTTAAATGGATTCCCAAAACCTTAAAATTAATATAAAAAAAAATCACCAATGAACAAAATTTTGAAGTACAGACAAATTCTGATCCTGAACTTGCATAATCCCGCCACACTTGCCACACCTTATTAACCTTGGCCCTGGTTCCAATAAAACTTTATTTACAATACAGGCCAAGCAGCAGATAGTAGTTTCCCAGTTTGTTTTTTAATATTATACTAAAATATTAACTTATCTTGATTACCAAGAATTTTGGAGCACCCCTAAATTTTGCATCCAGTCCTGTCACTGCCCTGCCAGACGAAAGCCATGAGGAGCTTGGTGTCCCAGTAGCCCCTACGGGTCCTTCTGCCCCAGGTGGCTCCCCATCCTTTCTTCACTCAGGAAGACTGTATATTTGCAGTGAACATTCCCGAGCACATTGCTGCTGACGGGGCAAAGCCTTTGCCAGGGGTATTCGCATCAAAGTCTTTTCAACTTTAATGGTGTATGACATTTTTGAGACAAAATATGGTTCAGCTAATCATATTTTAATGGCTCTACCTTTATAAGTGGCCTGACTTGGAGTATATACAGTAATATTTTAATTTCTTAGCTCTGATGAGCATCATTCTAACAAGGTATTCAGTTTCTCCATTTATAAATTTTGCTCCCAGATGTTGGATGCCAGGGAACTCTACAGAACAACTATACAAATATAATATTTAATATTGGATGTCAGTTTGGGTGTTCCACTCAATTTCCTGGAAAGAGCTCGAAACTCCTCTTATTTGGGGCAGAATATCCAATCAGTTCCATACTCTGAGGCCCAGCCTGGATGGCCATGTAATACCACATAACTAAGTTCTCTAATTTCTGAAATGCAAATTTGGAGCAGATGTAGGAAAAGTGTGTCATTTATTTCCAAATGCAGCAGTTATCAAACTGAGCAACCAGGAGGAATAGTTAGCAAGGGGCCAAGTTCACAAGCCAGCCCTCCCCAAATAGGAGACTTGCTGGGCGATGCACCCTGTCCCTTGCAGTAGGGCAAGGGCCGTGTGCTTGGTGCCTCATATCAGCTACTGATGAAAGCAGGGCGGGGAAGGCTAAACCAGACTTGCTGACCTGGGACGTCTTTTGCATTTGACCTTGAACTTAAAAAAAAATAATAATGAGATGCCATGGCAGGAAGGTGGACAGCAGACAATCCCACCCCTATTTTAAACATAAGTCCTTCAAAGCACAGAGAGTGTCTCTAGTTACCCAGTCACCCAACCTGCCTAGAATTCAGGCTCATTAATTTCCTCAGTCCAGCTCGCTCTCAATTTTGCGACGAATTGTCTCTGTGCGACTCAAAGGAGTTTCTCTTATTGGAGATGCTTTCTTAGTGACTTTGATGTAGGCAGTCAGCTGAGCAGCATCCCTTGGGGTGCAGAAGCCGCCGTGCAAAACCAGTGCTGGAGGAAGCTTTGGGACCTGGACGAGCCTTAGTGTCATGGTCAAGGGAAGGACATCCCTGAGTTAGAGGGCATCTTTCCAGGAATGTCACTCATCAACTCATCTGTCCTTTGGTTTCCACATCCACAGAAGGGATGCATGTTACCAGGAGGACTCCCTCTAATGATGCAAACGGGGTAGAGGGACTTATGAAATCAGGTACTTTGAGGGAAATGAGGGTAAATTCCTGACATCCGGTACTACACGCTGTTCTTGGTCCAGGGATAATTGAGGTAAGATGACAAGTGGAGCAAAGCAGGCTCTTCTGAGGGACCTAATAAGGACACCAGTGACTAGGAAGACAGGAGGTCTTGGGTCCAGTTCCAACTCTCGTGGGACCTTGGGTGACCCGTGCCCCTCTCTGAGCCTCAACTGGACACTATAGCTGCAAAGTACCTTCCAACTCTAAGGAAATTTCTCTCTTGCCTAACCTGGATGAGCATAGAGGATGCAGACAAAAGCCCCTGATCTTTTTCTCACCAGGAGAGAAAGGAACGTGAGTTCTTTGCGTGTTTGGCCCCAAGTAGAGCTTAAGGAGTCACAGCTGTGATGCGATAGGGGGGAAGTGTGTGGGTGGTTCTGGCTTTTCCTGCCTCTTTCATTCTTGGTCAAGCCAAGTTCAGGAGCATCCTCCCTCTCCCCTTGCCAGAGTATTGAGTCACCTCCCTCTTTTCCCTCCCGTCCCTTTGTCCCCTTCTTTCCAGACACCAAGAAGACTAACCTCTGCTGCAGGGAGCCTCACTATGGGAAGCGAACCCCTCAAGTCTCCTTTTGTCTGGGGGGGTCGGCCGTTAATTGGATTGTAAAAGATGATCCCGCTGCACAGCTGTCTGTGAAGCTGGGCCCCAGTGACACAGGATAAATGAAATGCAGACAGTGGGGCGAGGTTACCTGCTGAAACTCTGCGCAAGGCCCAGAGCCCAGAAGTCAGAGAGGAGCAGAGAGGCAGTAAGGGACCTTACCCGAAGTCAGTCCCCCAGTCAGCTGATGAGACCGTCCCTCCCCCGCAGGTCTCCTCACTCCCATAATGCCCAGGGCGTCTATGAAATCAAAGCTGCCAGAGCCTCTTTCCCACTCTCTCTAGTTAGAACACTTCTCTGCTCCCTGGGGCCTCTCAGCAGCTGAGCCAAGGGCACCCTGCACCTTTGATCCCATAAGGCCCTGCCAGATTTGAGCCTCATGTTCCAATCCTGTTTCCAGCCATTGGTTTATTCACTTAGTTACTCATCTGAGCATCGCTTATGTACTGAGGATCTCCGACAATCCTGGCTCTAATCTGAGCACTAGGAATAAGCAGGTGGTGTGGACAAGACAGCAGCTCTCTCCCACGTTTGCCATTCCCCTTCATGATGATAGAGCCCTGTGTTTAGTTGGGAGCTTAACGAGAATTAAAGTTACATTTCCCAGCCTCCCTTGCAGCTAGATGCGTCCATGTGATTACATCCTGGCCAATCAGATTAAGCAGAGTGTGGCAGATTTCCAAAGTCACTCACCCAAGCCCCTTGCCTTTTTCTCTCAGAGGTCTTCTTTCCTGCTGCCTTGAATGCAGATGCGATGGCTGGAGCTGAAGTGGCCATATTTTTGAGCAAAGGTGACTTTGGGCAGAGAGACCCCACTGGTCGATTAATAAGACAGAAAATGTTGTGTCCTTGAGGACATTACTGAGTATAGGTGCCACACCAGCACTGGGCTGCCTTCCTCCAGACTTTAGTATGAAAGAAAAAAAAATGCCTTCTTTAAGCAACTGTTACTTTGGGTTTCTATTGTTTCTAGCTGAAGATAATCAAAACCTGTAATATAATAATAATATCATATACCAGGTAATGGTGTATACCATAATATACACCAGGTAATGACAAACCCATCAGGGGTATGCAGCATTGGCTACTCAGAGGAGCCCTCCGGCCCAGTCTTGGGGACCAGAGGAAGCTTTTCTGAGGAAGTTGTACATGGCTGTGACTTCCAGGGTGTCTTGGCCTGGGGAAGGCAGGTGCCGGGGCATTTCAGGGAGAAGGGAGGCTAGAGGAAGCTCAGTATGGTGTGTTTAAGGAAGCACTGGGTCCTTCAGGGATGTGGGGACCCCCTGCTCTGAATCTATGAAATGCAAGTACAGCAGCCTTAAATATGTTATTGATTTAAAGGGAGTGGCTCATTACTTACAACAAAATGCAAGGTCATTTTGCTGTCAGGGTCGAAATGTTACCTCTGATTATAAGTCTAGTAAAAACCTGATAATAGGCTCATGCAAAAATTCGTAACTGTTGATCTTAGCCTCAGGAATAGCTTCTCAGATCAGTTCAGACCTTGATGACCTTCATTCTGTCTCCTTAGCCTTGGGGTCCACATGTTCCTCAGCCAAACGGTCAGCACCCTCCTCTCCTTATGTTCAGACGGTCCCCTTCTCTCCTGAATGCCAATAAGTCCCCAGTGCACGAGTGAAGAGAGGAGCCAGAATAAAGCCACCCCACTGCCAGGCTCAGTGAGACTGATGGAGTCTTTGGCCCTCGGAGAAGTGACACCTGATATGCCGATAGGCCAGCTATGGAACAAAAGCAGGCTTTCTAAATCTTGTGGTCATCCCTGTGTCCAGCTCTGTCCTGGGACACTCCGAGGTGTTCTGGGAAAAGAGAGCCCAAAACAGCCTGGAATGAGGGCACAGGAAAGAAACTCGAGAGAGGAGAGGCAGAGGTCGGATGGATAGTAACACTGACTTTCCGAGCTGAGAGCACTCTCCAAGAAGTAGCCTGTATTGTTCCATGTCAGCCGCTGTGGTCCATTCATTTGAGCAAGTTTCCTCTCCTTCTAAGTCTGTGCTGTGCGGTCAACATGAAAAAGCTGAGCTGGGTGCTGCCACCTCTGGGGGCAGAGGCAGGCACTATTCATCGTTTTACAGATGAGTAACTGTCCCATAGCTACTGAGCATCAGAGCTGGATGCAGCCCACACTGACTCTAAAGCCCATGCTGCTGCCCACTGTGCCAGAGTTCTGCATAGCTCTGTGCATTTGAAAATGAAAATGAGAATGGCCAGTGCGTATTGAGAACTCAGTATGTGTTCAACCACTGACCCTCAGGACCAGTGAGGATGTGCACCTGGGGCCTCTCCAACAGGTCGGTGGAATGCATCAGACATAATGACAGGTCAGTTGCTATGCTAGAAGTGGCAGCAAATGAGTATCTGGCAGAGACTTTCAGTCTAGGTTGGCTATGTGATACTGCCCAGAATCTGGGTACCAGTCCATCCAGTGGCATCATCAGCTGCTGGCATGCTTTTAGTCACTCAGACGGAATAGAACTTTGCTAGTATTGTCCACTTTCCCATCCCTTGTTCTGGCTATTGCCAGGTAAAGTTCACTATGTGTGGGACCATTATAGACAATCACTCATCTGAAGAGATTTAAAGAAGCACCAAGGAGTCAACATGATCACCCCATCCTGCTGCCCCCCAAGGGTCATGCAGTGCAGCAGAGGGTGGCCAAGTGCACACTGAGCCTCGCCAAACTGGGGATTGCAAGAGGACTCAAGATGACAACTGCCCTCAAAACTTCTCAGGCCAGAGGGCAGCCAGCCACGTCCAAAGTCACACTCAGTGCCACGTGGTATGAGCTGTCTGCAGGACCTCCAAGGGCCACCACCTGATGCTCTTTGCACAGATAGGTTCAACACTGTCGAGAAGCAAGCATGCATGCCCGGGCTCAGCCACCTCAAATGAGTTTTCCTCTTGTGAGTTATTACATTACCTGCGTATTTAACCAAAAACGATGATCTCCTCACTGGTTTCGGAGGACGTATTTAAAGGAGGTATTTCCATTCTGTTGTCATTTAAAACTAAAAATCAAGCCATCATTTTTGATGTTCAGGTTGTTTCTTCTGCAGAAATACACACTGGTGTATTACAATCATTTTTCCACCATTTGTAGGTATGTTTATTTGGTTTTCGAGTGTGCTTTTCGCTTAAAAATCAGGATCACATGTCTAATCTCAAAGGGTAGGCTAATCCCAGCTGGGATGCGAATTTGGCAAACATTCCGATTGGTTTCACATCAACAAATGGCTTCCATGGCGGGAGGGAGGGTGATTTGCAATTTTATACATTACAAAAGATAGCTTTATGTTGCATCCCCCATATTGTTAGGAACAAACTATTTTCTTATTTAAAAAAAAAGAAAGAAAGAAAGAAAAAAACGACAACCCTGCCCTTTCATGGGAAAACGAGTTGGGCTCTGTGCATATTATTCCACATGAAAGCAGTTTTGCCTTCATTTGCGGCTGCCTGATTACAAAGACAAGATCTTTAATTAAAATTGGTTTGGTTATGTGTATTTCTTTCAAAGAAAACCATCAAAATAGCATTTGTGACTCATTACCTTCTTAACAGGGATGTTATCCTATTTGTCTCCTTATTTCGCCCATTTCGATGGAGACATTGACCTTGAATAACAGGTATGATGTGCCAACAAAGAGACTTGTCTGCACCCCGATGGTGGCTTTCTGGCCCTGTGACTTTGACCTGGGGAGTGGGTTTTGGTCTGACGCTATTTTGACGGTATGCAAACCTCCAGGTCTTCAGCAGGGCAGAGCTGAGGCTCTTGCAGACCAGCCGTCGTCTTTTGGGTGGGCCCTGGACTGAATGAAGCGAGAGGGAATGCCTCCACTCAGCTTGGCTGGAAGGCGAGGGAAAGCAGGGGCTGATTTTCTCATTAGCCCCCACATGCCCAGGGTGGATTTGGGATCACATGGCTTTCGGGAACTGTTTCCAGCCGAGGAACAAGATTGCCTAGATCCGAAAGGCTGTCTGACATGTTAGCAAAATTAGTGCTTAGCAATATTTTTGAGAATTCTGTGGTTTGGGTGTTTTGTGTTTTTTCCCCTGCCAAAACAAGCTTGCTAACTTCTTTGCTTCTCTGTTTGTTGCAAAGAAAAGCAAAGGGACTCCAAATGATTTGCACA
>NW_006494614.1:61152856-61167876 GCF_000325575.1 Pteropus alecto
TGCTGACAGCGTCCTGCACTAGCACGATCCTGGAGACACATGGACAGGAGATGAAGCTCCAAGTTGTCTTTTAGTAACATGGTGACTCTGGCTCACCTAATCCCCGGTGCTTCCCACCTGATCCCAGCGGCAGCTGCTCCTCCACGCCTCCTCTCCCATGGCCAAGTGCATTTAAAAATTGTATGGGGTGACTTTGAATCTGTGCATGGTATCTTCCAGTCCTCTCTCCTTTCCACCTGGGGGATACTAGCCATATTCCAATTCCTCGGGCAAGTAATGATGACAAAAGCTAATATCCAATGAGCGTATACTATGTACCAGGTCCTTGTCGAAATGCTTTGTATTCACTGATGTGTTTAACCCTCACAATAACCTGAAGCCATATTGCTGGAATCGAATTCTAGCCCTGCTGAGCTGTGTGACCTTGAGCAAGTTACTTAACCTCTCTATGCCTCAGAAAGATTTACCCATAGGGAAAATGATGTGACTGACCTTATAATGTTGTCAAGTAAATGGAATTAAACATGTAATACTCTTAAAGGGAGCAATAAATACATAATAAGCACCACTCTGACATGTTAGTAATTACTATCCCAAGTGTCCTAAAGCAGAGTAATTGCCCAAAGGCACACAGTAAATTAGTAGCAGAGCTGGGAGCCCAGGCTTTTGATCATGACTGTAGTGCTGTATATAGAAATGGTAGCTGAAAAATACCATCGCTGTTTTCAGGGTATTTGCATAAAACGACTCCTTACACAAACATTGTTCATTGGCTGCTAGGAAAGAGCTGTGTGCAAGGGTAGCAAATACTAAGTGTCCTGGAGGGCAAGACCCATGTCTACCTGTGAGAGGAGGCAAATATTAACCAAGGAGTGTTTACCCCTGCCCTACCTTCTAAAAGAGAAGCTTTATTTGCCTGGCTAGTTCCTGAGCTGGTGTGTGAAGAGTGGGCAAGGGAAGAAAGAAAAACTAGCTGGGCAGAAAAAGGCAGCATTGTGTGACAGCCAATGGATATAACCAGCCAAATGTCCCTCGGTAGGGGGTGGTGACATAAACTGGAATACTATGCAACTCTCAAAAGGAAGCTTGTCATGTCCTGACATGAAAAGAGTGCCAAGATATATTGTTATGGGAAAAAGTCAAATTGCAAAAGAGTAACTTTTATGAAGGGGGAATAATATCACATATATTTGCATTTTCTTTTATGTACATGAAGAAACTGGAAAAATAAAAATGGTTACCTATGAAGGGGGTGGGGACATAAGGTGCTAAAAACTGGACAGATGAGGCACAGAGTTGGGAATGAGTCATATATACATACCATCTAAATATACATTTATGGTGAAAATATTTGTATATACAGTGTATATATGTTATATGTGTATATATTATATATTGTATGTATTATAATGAATAACTACATGTATTCAACTATATATAGGCAAATGTGTATATACCTAATAATAGAGCTTCAAAATATCATGAAGCAAATTTTATAGTTAAAAAAAGGAGAAACAAAACACTCCACAGTCATAATTGGAGATTTAGAATCCTACTCCCAATAACTGATAAAATGAGTAGACAAAAGAAATCGGTAAAAATATAAAAGATTTGAACAACACTGTCAGACACATAGACCTAATTGAATTTACAGAATACTCACTCAACAACTGAAGAATGCTGACTCTTTTTGAGTGCACATGAAATATTCACCAAGACAAGACTACATGCTGGACCATGAAAAAAGTCTCAATACATCATAAAAGACTGAACATGCAAAATATCTTCTCTGACCATGATGGAATTAAATTAGAAATAAACAACAATAAGATAACTGGGAAAATCTCAAAATACTTGGAAATTAGGGAATGCTCTTCTAAATAACCCATGGGTCACAGAAGAAATCATAAAATATTTTATAATGAATGATGATGAAAGCAAAGCATATTAAAATTTGCAGTATGCAGCTAAAGTGATCTTTAGAGATTTATAGTTTTGATGCTTATGTTTGTGGGTAAAGAAGAAAAGTTTGAAGTTAATGATCCAAACGTTTATGTTAGATAGCTGGAAAAATAAGAATAAGTTAAGCACAAAGTAGAAGAATGAACTAATAAAGATAAGGGCAGAAATTAAGGAAATAAAAAAACAAGTCACAGTGTTTCTTTGAAAAGATTAATACAACTGATAAGCCTCTAACTCAAATGATCAAGCAAAAAATAAAGAAAACACAAATTATCTGTATCAATTGAATAACAGTATTATTATTAATTCAGGGAGGGGGGAAGGATCATGTTTTAAACCAATGCTGCCTGAACAACTGGATAGCCTTAGGGAGAAAACAATGAAACCTGACACCTATCTGACATCATACACAAAAATTATTGGAGATGGATTACATATCTAAATGTAGGCAAGATGTGAATACAAGTCATGATTTCTTAGAGAAGACACGAAAAGCACTAACAATTAAATTAAAATTGCTAAATTGTAGTTCACCACAATTAAAAACGTTTACTCTTCAAGAGATACCATTAAGAAAACGAAAAGGCAAACTACAGATTGTGAGAAAATATTTGCAAAACGTGTATCTAACAAAGCGCTCAGATCCAGAATACAGAAACTCCTAAAATAATAATAATAAAAAGACAACTCGATTTTTAAATTGGGTAAGCTATTTATACAGACCCTTTATAAAAGAGACAAATAGCCATTTATCACATGGAAAGGTGCTCAACATAATTGGTCATCAGAAACGCAAATTAATACCATAATGAAATAGCACTGCACACATTAGAATAGCTAAAGTTAAAATGACTGACAACATAAAGTACAACCACTTTGGAAACCAGTCTCATCAAGTCAAACGTATGCCTACCCTCCAACCCAGCAACTCCACTCCCAGGCATTTACCCAAAGAACTGAAAACAGATGTCTCTAAAAAGGCTAGTACAAGAATGTGCATAGCAGCTTTATCCAAGCTGCCAAAGGACAAGCCAACTGTCCTCAACAGGTGAATGGACATGCACATTATATTTAAATAATGGAATGAGAGACAATTAAAAAAAAAAAAAAACTTCTGATGCAAACTGACGCTCAAAAGCATGTTGGCCCAAAGTAGCCAGACACAGAGTACATGCTCTGCGATTCCACTACATGGAATTCAAGGACAGATAAAACTAAACCACAGTGATAGGAATCAGAACACTGATTGCCTTTGTGGGGCCTGAGTGGGGAGCTGACTGCAAAGAGGCACAAATGAGCTTTCTGGGATGATGGAAATGTTCTCTTTCTTGGTTGTAGAGGTAATATGGCTATATAATTCATCAAACTCATTGAACTGTACATTTAAAATCTGTATATTGCATTGTATATTAAGTATTCAATAGAAAAAATACAAAATGAAAAAGACCCTTGGCCAAAACCCTTTGTCCCCGGTTGTCAGAGGTTAAGGACCAGAGAAGAGGGTGGGAGGGAGGTGGATGGGTTATGAAAGGGTAACGCAGGAGATCCTAATGGTGGTGGAACTGCTCTGTGTCTCGACTGTGCTAGTGGATACACATATGTACACAGATGACGAAACACACACACACTCAGATACCAGAATTAGACTGGTGGGTTATGTCAATGTCAATATCTTGTCATAATATTGTACTATTATTTTTCAAGGTGTTACCTCTGAGGGGAAACCGGTTGAAGGGCACGCAGCATCTCACTACTACTTCTTACAACTGCATGTGAATCTACAAAACATTTAAGTTTCAAAAACAACTGTTTCGCCCCTCTTCATTTCTTTCTCTTCTGCTAGCTGGAACGTAGATGAGATGGCTGGAGTCGAAGCAACCATTCTTGGCCATCAACTAGACCTTTCTTGCAACAAGATGGGAGGGGGCAAGTCCCTGAGCACTTCACAGAGCAAAGCATACCAGGACCAGACTATCTCTCACTGTTTTCATCAAAGAGAAACCTTTAACTCATTTAAGTGCTTGCTACTCAAAGTGTGGTCTATAGACCAACAGCCTTGACATCACCTGGCAATTGGTTAAAATACTATCTCAGTCTCCACTCCAGACCTACTGAATCAGAATCTGCATTTTTAGCAAGATCCCTGGCTGATCCATGTGCAGATTAAAATTGAGAAGCACTGATTTTAAAAGTAATTGCTATTATATATTTGTTAATTTTCAACCAATCCTAATTCTATTATAAATAACTTATTACTAATTTTAATAATAATACTCCTTAGAGGTTTAGCAGTACTTTTTTTCACTGAGAGCTATTTCTTAGAGAAGGATGCAAAGGAGCAGCATCTTTTATGTACGAGGAAAGGGGTGATCGATGCTTCTGCCCACATTCCCTTGGCCTAGCTGAGTTTACCTGCAGCTGCAGATGCACTTCCCAGCTTGCTGACAGCATCCCGCCTCAAGCACCTGTGCCTCATCCTCCCTATGGGGGCGTGGACCACTGGAGAGTTAGAGTCATGGATAACTGCCCCAGCCCTCCCCACTCCCAAAGGGCGACTCCACCAGGCCTCTCAGAGAGTCTCCAGTGGGATCGTGCTCATCATGCGTTTGTATGTCCTTCATTTTCTTACCTTCCTCTGTCAGGACATTTTCTTATCTTCCTCTGTCCTCACTCCCTCATTCCTACTTGCCAGAATCTCCCCCCAAGTAAACCATCCACACCCAAGTTCTTCACAGGCTCTGCTTCTCAGGGACCCAAATTTAGACACCTTGAGACAATGAGTCATGAATCCCAGCTCGTGAACACAAGGGAGTTGGCTCATCTCACCCAGGGGACCACAAAGACCTGAGATCTCGCCTGTCTTAACGATGGATGAGTGGCTTCAGCTTAGAGCAGGGGTCGCCAACCCCCGGGCCGCGGACCAGTACTGGTCCATGGCCTGTTAGGAACTAGGTCGCACAGCAGGAGGTGAGCAGTGGACAACCAAATGAAGCTTCATCTGTATTTGCAGCCGCTCCCCAGCGCTAGCATCACTGCCTCAGCTCCACCTCAGATCATCAGGCCTTAGATTCTCATAGGAGCACCCGTCCCTGGTGCCAAAAAGGTTGGGGACTGCTGGCTTAGAGAACAGGCCGCCCTTTGGGAGATTACACCAGGAAATCACACAAATTCCTGACATACGCTGGAGAGCTGGCATTTCTCAGAGGGCTCTGTCTTCATCAGAACTGCCGCCCAGCACATCCGGAAGCCTCCTTCCTGTCCAGCACTCCTTTACTTACATTTTGGGTCATGTCGGTTGTTTTTAATGGGGCTAGGTAGACCAAAGAGCAAGGACCCCTGAGTCTCCAGCAATAAAATATTGACTTTGACAAGTGTGTTTCCTCGAATGACAACGGACACGCTGGCCCAGTCAGCTCAGATCAACATGAGGTTCACACTGTCACTCTGGCTAAGATGGTGGCAGGAGTCCTCAGTCTTCGCCTCATCCTTGACCTCCCTTCTGACCGCCATGCGGGACTGCCAGCCCCATTGAGGTGGCAGGGAATGTGGCCCCCTCGTCCTGTGCTGGGACCCATTTTATACGGCGAAAAGAGCAGCAGCACTTTCATCCGAGGAGAGCCGCGTAATCACCAAATGCACATGAAATCACTTAAGCTCTGGGAGCCCGCAGCCCCCTCAGCTTAATTACACAGTGGGGCCGTGTTCTGCTGAAAGCAATTACGTCTCAGATCTCCCCCCACTGCAGGCACACGCGCACACCCTGCCCAGCCAGGCTCTCCAGGAGCCGCCAGGCCAAACTTCTCCCCGCCCGCCTACCCGCCCTCTCTGATATGCCTTTTGCAGGCTGGAGATATTTTCGAATTAGCTATGCGTTCAGGTGATTCCATATTCCAAGTGTCCAGAAGAACAGAGCGTGGAGTTTCTTTCCCTCCCATCCTTCCTCCGAGCCACTGAGCTCCCTGAATGCAACCAAGGCTGTGCATCTCTTTCATATCCTTCCGAAGCCTCTGACACCATAAATCCATCACCCACATGTTGTCTTTCTTCCCGAAGGAAGTAGCTTTGCCAACAGAAGCGTGTTGTGAGCCTTCTATATCATCTCAGTTGGAGTAAATAGCCAACGCTTTCCTCTCTGACAAACAAGTTTGCTGTCATCAGGAGAGCTCCCTGCTGGAAATCAAATAAAGGGTTTGTCCA
This sequence comes from Pteropus alecto, assembly GCF_000325575.1. Taxonomy (NCBI): domain Eukaryota; kingdom Metazoa; phylum Chordata; class Mammalia; order Chiroptera; family Pteropodidae; genus Pteropus; species Pteropus alecto. Next base: position 61,159,016 of record NW_006494614.1, read on the forward strand.
GACAACCACGGCCACCGTGTGTGAATGTACCCAGAGCTGGCTAATGAGCAGGCCGTGCGGTCCCCACCCTCCCAGATCAGCAGCCCTGAAAGGCCCCCTTTGTGATAGGGGAGGGATCAGACACGAGTCACAATGCTCTCTTGTCAGAAGGGCCTCCTGGACCTGCCGTGAGGAGGCCAGCCCGGTGGAGCGCTGCAGAGGAAGGGAGCAATTTTGCGGTGGTTTCCATGGCCCAGTGGACCTGGTGGAGGCTCTCATGTTTCCGGGCCTGAGCTGGAGCCTGGGCTCCTTCCTCAAGCAGATGCAGTCTCAGCCTCAAGGAGGCCAGGAGTGCAAGGCGCAGGGACATCGCCTCCCTGGAACGTGCCAGCCCTGAGGTGGGGGGACACTGGGAGGCTGGATGGGGCTGTGCCTGCCACTCTGCACTGGCCAGACAAAGCAAGGATCCCCAGGAGGACGAAATTCAAATCTGCAGTTACGGGCGATTCCCTTCTTCCTGTTATTCTAAAACTAAGTGCTTCACACATTTGAGAAGTATTATTAAATACAGGCCTGCAGGATGGTCTGTGGTTGGGGCTAATTTCTTGCAGTTTGCGGAGCGTCTAGTTATCAGACCCTTCAAGAAGACCTGTCAGAATTGCTTTGACTGCGCAAATGCCACGTGCAAACATTCAGCCGGCTCTCCTGGTCTGCGGCTCTGCACGGGAAATGTGCAATGTTCATTTCTTTAGAATTTCTCCCAAGGTCTCGGTTCTCCCCTTGATGGCATCTGAATGTGAACTCCAAAGCAAGAGCATGACCACTGAAAAGCCAACTGCATGATTATCGTTGTTCACTCCAGTGGGATGAAAGTTGGAGATTTTAAGTTGTCTTAAGGCTACCCCACAGGCGAATCTATAATTGATTAAAAGGAAAAAAGTCTTGGCATTTAAAAAAATTCTTTTCATGTTTCTCCAAAGCATTTGACAGACACAAATTCTCGAAACATTCCAGAGGAGAGAGAGGAGGCATTTTGGATAAGGAGATGCATCCTCAAGGGTGAATGGTTTAAATTTGTCAAAAGAGGAACTTTGGGTTGGCGCTAAGGCTCCCGGTTGTGTGTCCCACCCCCAGCTGTCACCCCAAGTCTGACAGAGAGACAGAGAATGACATTCTATGATGACATGTACTCTATAGACTCTAGGGAATGGATCCTGGAGCCAGATGGTCTGGGTTTGAATCCTGGTCCTCCATGTACTAGCCACCTGACCCCGAGCAAGGCACTGAACTTTGGGGACCGCAGTTTCCTCATCTGTAAAATGGGAGCAGTAATAGTATCTAGCTGTGTGATTAAAGGAGTTAATACGTATAAAGTGGTTAAAGGCTCCTGGTGCGTAATAAATGCTCAGTAAGTGTCGCTATAATTATCCTCTCTCCTGAGTGGGTGTGATAGCCTTGCCATCAGCCCATGGGCATGGTCCAGCTCTAATAAGTCAGTCCACATGTCGATTTTTCCAGTAGCAGAAAAGCCAACAAATGGTCACGGCTCTGATTTTTTTTTTTTGTCAAACTGACAAACTCAGACATGAAGAATGATCAGTTCAAACTTTGATTTGTCAGCCAATCTCTTAAGGTAATTCTTAAGAGAAGGATAGACTGAGCGGACAGCTCCAACAGAAGACATAGTGGCCTGCCCGGTCCCCATATCCCTGAAGGAAGGAGGGACACAGCCAGGCACAGCGTGATCGGCTCTGCGGTTTCAGATTTATGTGTGGATATAAACAGGCTGCAGCACCCAGTTGTTCAATCACTCATCTAAGTGTTGTTTTGAAGGTATCTAGTAGATGTGGTTAGCATCCGCAGTCACTTGGCTTTAAGTAAAGGAGATGACCCTCTGGAATACAGGTGGGTCTCATCTAATCAGGTGAAGGCCTTAAGAGCAAAAGCGAGGCTTCCTGGTGAAGAAGAAATCCTGTCTCGAGACTGTGAGGTCAGCTCTTGCCTGATTTTCCTGCCTGCTCTACAGATTTCAGACTTTCCAGCCCCCACAATGGTGTGAGCCAATTCCTTGAAGTAAATCTTTTATACACGTGCAGTTTCTCTCTTGTTTAGGTGCATGTCATTCTGGACCTTTATGGCAGCAGCCACGCCCATACCCTGCTGACACATCTTCCATCCTCGCCTTCTCGCTTCACATTCTCATTCTGCTTTCCAGGTGTATGAAGTGAAATAGTTTTCAACTACAATTTCTAACATCTAACTGCAGATGAGGGTCTTTGAATGGCTATTGCTGGTTGAATAGTGGCCCCCAAAAGATATGTCCATGTCTAACTCCTCAAACCTGGGAATGTGACCTTACTTGGAAAGAAGGTCTTAGCAGGTGTAAATTAACAATCTTGAAATGAGGTCATCCTGGATCAGGGTAGCCCCTAAATTCCATGACAATGACCTTCTAAGACGTAGACAAGAAGACACAGAGAAAGAAGAGGAGAGGGCCATGTGAAGACAGAGGCAAATTGGAACGATGCGGCCACAAGCCAAGGGACACCCGGAGCCACCAAGAGCTGGAAGAAGCAGGAAGGATCCTCCCCTAGAGCTTCTAGAAGAGACACAGCTCTTCTGAGACCTTGACTTTGGACTTTTGGCCTCTGAGAGAATGATTTCTGTTGTTTTAAGTCAATCCGCTTGTAGTTATTTGTTTCAGTGGCCACCGGACACCCATGCACTGGGGTTAATGTCTTCTCTTCCGCCTGAGAGACCTTTGTCTCCTATCTGCTGAGGAGTACAGTTCCATGTAAAAAGCATGGGACAAGTGGCTTAGGGTATTGGTACCAGCCTCAAAGTTCTCAGATCCCCACGTTTTTCTGAATGCACCGCCCACCCATTGGGGTCACCCTGAGGACACTGGTCCACATCCCAGGTGACCTCCTCACCCCTCTCAGGCATCCCTTCTCAACGCCTGGGGCCTGGGTGTGAGCAGCGACTCCCTCCACCTGGGGCTTAGGTGACGCTCCATGCCTGCCTCTTGGTACATGAGGGTGGGTGGTTAGGATGGACGAAGCATTCTTGCCTCCTCAAAGCCTCCGGACCATCAACGTGCCACAAACTCAGAGGGCCCATTCTGAAAGTCAAAAGCTTTCGCTTTGCGTTCTTACCGTAGCATCCTAATCCTTCTTATGGTGAACTGCCGCCTCAAGGAAATGCAGAAGAGGCCAGACGTTAACGCATGTTCCGTTATAAATCCCGTGAGACTGCTGCAATGCAGACCTAAACACAGAGGCTTCAACACACAGAGCTTCAGTGTCTCGTGCTCGCATACTCAGAAGAGAAGTGCAAGCGAGATGGGGATGGGATGGAGTGGAAGGGTCACCGGGCTCTCAGACCTGGGCCCTTGACCCGTCTGCTCCACTCCCCTTTGCACACCAATCTTTATGTCACGAGATGGCTGATGAAGCTGAGGACAGCAGTGGCAGCTTTTCCTGTGCCAAACAATTCACTTAGCCTGGCCCATTCAATCCTCATAGCCCTCCAGAGTTGGCCCTGTTTCACAGAGAAGAAAACAGACATGGTGGGTGGTGTAACTTGCCCAGTCACACAACTAGTAAGTGGTGGAGCAGGGGTTTTAACCCAATCTATCTCAGAACCAGAGCTCACCACAACTACGCACAGCCATGAGAACCCTCCTGTGTCTTGGCTGGGCTTCTCAGAAAGCTGCTCTTCCCTAATGAAAGAAAAGTGTTTCTTCCACATCCTCCCTTCTTTCTTGCTTGGAATGTGGGAGGAAGGGCATGATGTAGGATCCTCAGCTTGCTCCTCCTAAGCTGTGTGACTTGGAGTAAGTTATTCATCTTTCTGAGCCTCAGTTTCCTCTCAAATAAAATGAAGATGAATGAAACACCTTTCTGACACGTAAAGCTCTTAGCGCAGTGCTGGCTACACAGTGACAGCTCAATAAAAACTTCTGTTTGTTTGGGGCCTGACAGACCCAGCTATCCAGAACAGCTTGTCCAGATTGGCCATTAGAGGTATTATTGTGAGACTAAAGATTCAATGTCACAGAAATGAGGTGGACTCCCAAGATGGGCAGTTGGCTGCCATCAAAAGATTATGAGAACCACATTACAGTGTGTCTTCTCAGGGACCTCTGCTCCAGGACCAACAGGTGCAGGCTGTGGGCAAAGAAAAGACAGCAGTTGTTTTCACAGCTACCTGATTACAATACCTAATTTTTTTAAATGTCAGCCAAAGCCCAACTAAAACACAGCTCTGATGAAATATATATCTAACCTTTACCTCGTATATACTTATATATTCATTTTAGGAGCTGATGCCTTAACGTAAAAATAAACCTGATACCTCAATCTGGATGGAATGATCGCAGACCAAATTTACCATGATATGGAACTAATTTTTAAAACACGTCTCTTAACGTGGGGTCCATCAGATTCAGAGAGAAGAAAAAACCCACTAAATTACAGACGTGTTTCCAGGTGGAATACCCTCTGCCCCAAGCACTCAGTCTTTCTCTTTCTCCTTCAGTGATTGCTAAGCACAGAAGTTAAATGCTCTTTCTCTTTTCATGTTAAGATATATTTGTGGGTCTCAACCTTCGAGACAGGAACCTTCCAGCCTCTATCCCTCCACCACTTGTGAGAATGCACTGAGGAGCAGAGTGCCACAGGAGTCAGAGAGGGGCTGTGGAAAGGCCATGGGCTTCTGTATAACAAACCGCCCTGAAATACAGTGGCTTGAAACAACAGTCATGTATTTCACTCACAAATGGGCAAGGCTCAGCAGGAGAGGGCATTGTCTCTGCTGCCTCAACTGGGAAGATGCCCTGGATTTGGAGGATGCACTTATAAGACTGTGCACTCACATGGCCGGCAGGTTGGCTGAGAGCACAGCCGGGGCTGTGGGCCGGGGCTGGGTGTCATCTCCATGTGGGCCTCTCCCCAGGCTGCTTGGGCTTCCTTGCCGCATGGTGGCTAGGGTTCAAGAATGAGTGTCCCAAAGTCTCAGAAATCATATCCCGTCACTTCCGTTGTCCACTCTGGTGAGGGAAATCACAAGAGCCTGCCCAGAGTTAAAGGGAGAGCATAAGTCAGGTGACTTGTCCTCACCACACCCCAACTGTTGACTTTTCATTGAGGGTTCAATTAAGAGCCGCATGAAAAGTGCCTGGCACTTAGTAGATGCCACACAAGAGTCAGAGCTTGTTGGAGCTTCCTTTGCACACATTCTCTCCAGATTCCTGAGGTCGGGGCCCGATCTGTCCCTGTGTGCCCATCAGCATCCCACAGCAGGGGTGTTCCTTCCATGAGGAGACAGGACCAGGACACTGGAGCCAGACATTGAGTACTGAGAAAGTGACCTCCGAGGGAACAAGACAGAACATTTGCTGCCCTCAGGACATCAGCCTCCAGACAAATAGCATAACTGTAGACAGCGACAAGTGAGTGAAGAAAATAAAATAGGCTGTGTGTCGGTGAGGGCCCAGGCAGGAGCCTTGTAGACGAGGTGGACGCCTTACACATGCAACACTTCAGCTGAAACCTGCTGGAAAGCAGCTGGGCCTGAGGGCACCTGGAGGCAGAGCCAAAGATGAATCTACTGGGCTACTTGCTCTCTCTAAGCAGCTCTGGGTCCCTCTCACCCCCTCCCCACCTTTCCTCGGGCTTCGAGAAGGCCTGGAGCGAAGGGCCGAAGAGTGGGTGCGGTGAGAGCTCTGGCAGTCCGGTCTCACAAGGGCCGCTGTGGGAAAGTGACTCACCCTCTGTGCGCCTCAGTTTCTCATCTGTAGGATAGAGATGGTGAAGATAATAATTTTCTGGCCTCCTAGAATTGCCTAAAGACATGGGTGCTGTCTGCTCCACACAGAGGACCAGCCTCTGGAGGTTCTGACTGGCCCGTCCTGAGACTCAGGGACAGATGGGGTCACAGAGATGGAATTCTATTCCCGATGCTGGAGGCTCCCGCCTGCAACTGGGCCCCAAGAGACCTCAGCAGGCAAAGCCACCTTCGCACCAGACTCGAACCCTGAGTCAGTCAGGGAGCAGCTGATGTTGCCGCCCAGGCTGAGCTCGCTGGTGAGCGTTTCTCGGAACAGGCTCCGCTCCCTTCCCTCAGAATTAGCAAAACCCAAACCCTACAGTCACTGACACACACACACACACACCCCCCATACCACATACATACACAATGCATACACACGACACACACAACACACACACGCCATACCACATACACACAACACACATACAGATAACATGCCACATGCATACGCAACACATACACACAACACACACAACACACACGCCATACCACATACAACACACATACACACAACATATATACCACATACATACACAACGCATACACACGACACCACATACACACACACACACACACACACACAACTCTAGAGCCCAAGCCCTGTTTCCATGCTGGTGGGATGGTTTATCCATTTAAGTCATTGAACCCTTTCTGTTGGTTTCATGAAAAACAATTTTCTGTTTGTTTTAGCCACATTGTTGTTTAAAGGAATGAAATAATTAAAACAGGAGGAACTCTATGTAGGCTTGGATTTTTCTTTCTGAGCACATAAAATGTATAGATATGATGTCTATTTTTTCAACCAACACAATTTAATGAATTATATTCATCGCCCACCGATTTATTATGTCATATCTTTTATTTAACAAATACATATATATGTATACATACATATATACATATATACACACACATATATGTGTTACATATATATATAAATAATATAAATCTATATTAGTTTCCTAGGGCTGCCATAACAAAGTCCCACGAACTAGTGGGAGATGCTTAAAACAACAGAAATTTATTCTCTCACATTTCCAGAGGCCAGAAATCCAGAATCAGGGTGTCTGTCAGATGGGTTGGTTCCTTCTGGAGGCTCCGGGGGAGAATCCATCTCACGCTTCTCTCTCGCTTCTGATGTTGCTGGCACTCTCGGCGTTCCTTGGCACGTAGAGGCTGCTGATCTCTGCCTCCGTCATCACGTGGCCTCTCCCCGCGTCTCTCTGTGTCCTCGCGTGGCGTTCTCCTCTCTATGTGTCTGTTTTTACCTTTTGTAAAACTACTTTCTTTGCTCATCTTTGTCTAAGCTGGATCAAAAGCCAGGACACGGGCATGAATCTGTTCCGTCCCAGGATGTGTGGTCACCTGGCAATGCTGTCTCCACCGGGTTCCTGTTGTTTATCATGAAGCAGTGGCTTGCCATACTCCTGCCCAGCACTCTGCATTCCATTTGTGCCCCTCTCTCCCCCTCCTGTTTTTGGGGACTGCACTTGGGGAAGGCAAGTAGCAGCCATCTACGCAGTGAGCCCACTTTCCTGCCCGCATATTTTTGAGAATGTAAACTTGCAGAGAGGCTAAGTAATTTACCCAAGGTCATGGCCAGTAGGGGAGAGGGGATTTGAACCCTCATGTTATAACTCCAGAGTCTGGGCTCACACTTGGTGCTACACTCCCTCTACCCTGGTTCTAAATGTCGTATGTCTACAATCTGTTCATGTTACTGTGAGTATCTTCGTTCAGTTTTCGCTGCTGCATAGTATTGCACCATGAGTATATACCGCAGTGTTCCTATCTATTCCTCTAGAGAAGAACACCAAGGTGGCCCCCGTTCTATGCTCCCCTAAGTCTCATGTTGATGAATATCCTCTCAGCTTCATGCTGGACAAACATGAGAGTTAGCACTAAACCACTCACATCGGCATTGAACTGCAGGATCTGTGTTTGGGGTAAAGTGTGAACTATTTTTCTGGAGCAACCACACTCTGGTTTGTGGAGGAGAGTGTGCCCGCGGGAACCCAAGCCAGGGGCAGGAGCTGGGGATCAAATCTAAGCAAACTTCCCTGGCCTGTCCACCCAGATGCAGGCTGCAGGGGCCTGAGTCTTACTCAGTCAATGCTCGGGGGCCCCAAGAGGGCAGACCTTTAATGCAGCGGTTGAGGTCAAGGTGAGGAGGGCCCTGGGTGGTTCTTAAGTCCTGGTGGACTTTGAGCAAACAAGCCGCTCTCCACAGCCACTAGAGTGGTCTTGCTCAAGTGGAAATCAATGTCCTACGCTCCAAAGATGTCCCAACAGTGCCACCTTCCCCGAGGCACATGCCAGCTTTCTCGCCCAGAGATGGAGGGAACTTCCCTTCCTCAAGTCCAGATGGGCCCTCTCACTGCTCTGGCAATAGAATAATGGTTGGGACGTCTGAACCCAGGTTTTAAGAAGGCTAGAAGCTTCTACTTCTTTCGTCTTGGAGACCAGGCACCCTATTACCAGATGCTGGAGCCCCATGGTGAGGTCACAGGGAGGAGAACTGAGTGCTCTGATCAAAAGTGTCAGCTAAGTTCCCAGAAATGGCCAGCACCAACTGTTAGCCAGGAGAGCAAGCAGCTAGGACAGGTAGCCCAGTTGATGTAGTCAAGCATCGCGTAGAGCAGAAGCACTGCCCAGCTGAGCCCAGTCCATCCACAGAATCCTGAGAAAGAAGAAAGGATTATTGTTTTAAGCTACTAAATTTTAGGGTGGTCTCTTACATGCTAGGAGATACAGAAATAATATGCAACAGAAATGCATACATATATTCAACAAAAGACATACTAGAATATTCATAACAGCACTATTGATGACAGTCTCAAACTGAAACAAGCGTACGTCCCACATAGCGATGGAGAAGAAAAAATTACGGCTTCCTGCAACAACCCGAGTGAGCTGCGCACACAGTTCAGAGTGCAGGACGCCAGGTCAAAAGAGCACATTCTGTGGGATCCCATTTATACCATGTTCAAAATGAAGCAGAAATCTGTGGCACCAAGTGAGGAGAATGATCACCTTTGGGTGTGTCTCTC
>NW_006494614.1:61169114-61174297 GCF_000325575.1 Pteropus alecto
TGTTTTAAAACCACCAACAGATCATGTCATTCTTCTCGCCAGAAACCTTCAATGGTGGACCATCACCTTTAGAATAAAATCCACACTTTACCTGGCCCACCAGACCAGCAGGATCACCCTGGGCCCTCCCTGCCGACCTTTTCCACCTCCTCTGCTACTTTCTCCACCTCCTCTGCTCTCTACTCCCCTCACCCCAGCCACACTGGCCTCCTCTGGATCCTGGAAGGCCACCTCAGGGCCTTTGCATGTGCTGTTCCTTCTTGGTAGAGAGCTCTTCTTCCTGATTGTTCCGCTCCTTGTCATCCAGGCTTTGGTTCAAATGGAACCACTTCAGATGAGTCCTCCTTTCTATCGTGTTCTGTCTCACTACCTGGTTTTACTTTCTTCACTGCCCTTCATTCTGTCCGAAATGAGCTTTCCTGTCAATTTGCTCTTTCTTGCTGCTAATCGTCTGTCTCTCCCAACCAGAATGGAAGCTCCTTGTTAACCACCTTGTGTTAGTAAATACACGTTGAATGAATAGATGGGTAGATAGTGGATGGACTGATGAAACTAAATACAAAACTAATATGTTCCTTTTGAGTATGCACTTGGCACTGAGCTAGATGCTAGGGACAGCGTGGATGAATGAGGTATAGAGAGACAGAGGCTGACACCTCCAGCTAATCACAGGCAGCTGGACAAGTGCTGGCCAAAGTTATGAATGGAGCCTTCTCTGGACACAGAGGAAGGCACCTGTGTTGTGTAGTGTCGTATATGATGGGCTCCAGCGACCACCTCCCTTTTCTCATGTGTCTTCCTGACCTGGCAAGTAAAAAACTACATTTCCCAGACTCCCTTGTAGCCCACGTGCTGGACATGAATGAGAGGCAGAAGAGATGCAGCCTGGAGCGGAGCCCAGCTGGCCTCTGTAGGTGCACACAGTCGTAGAGACTCAGGTTTTCTGCAACAACGTTCCAGTGTCCAATCACCTGCCTTGGGAAGTCAAGAGGCAAGTGGGTGGTGACTTCACAATCCTGGATTGCAGGCATAGCTGTGTTCTTGAACACAGTAGATCTAGTGGCAATCTCCTGCTTCCTGTTTGAGATAAACACATAGCTCTCTTGGCAGGTCGGTTCTGTGTTGTTCCAGAGGTCCAGCTAGAACACACTGCTCTAGCCTGTCTGGTGATTTTGGAAGTTTCTCACTGTTTCCCCCACCCCGCCCTGCCCTGTATTAAGTCCATTCTATGTAAAATGCTTCAAGGGTACCATATCACCTGCCACAATGGAACCATCTGATGAGGTGAAGAGGGTGGGATTGTGCAGTGTTCAGTCACTGCATTCATAGATATTTCAGCAGGTCCCAAAACACCATGAAAAAAAAAAAAAAACAGGAGACTCCAGCCCACCACCTCGAAGCTCTGGCCACAAGACCAAAAAGCATCCAGATATCTGAATGGTCCAGGTGACTCACTGCATTGCTCATCTTTTTACCCAGGTGGTAAGTATAAGATTTGGTTGACTGACTGCTTCAATGATTTTACAGAACAGCAAATACTAAATTCTTTTCATCTGCTTCATGATACGTTAACAAAAAAAAAAGGACCAGAAGTCAATGTCATTATGCAATCTAGTCCTGGCACTATAACTAACAATGCTGTGCCAAATTGGATAAGCCACTTAGCCTTTCTGGTCTTCCTATTTCTCACTGTAAAATGAGAGAATGAAACAAAACCATCTCAAGTTTCCTTCTACCTTTAAATGCCTGGATTCCTTTCTGTTCGTGTGTGTGTGTGTGTGTGTGTGTGTGTGTGTGTGTGTGTGTGTGTTGTATATTTAATTCACTTTTATGACCAATGAATTCTACACAGTTACTGTCTCACTCTCCACCCTGCCGTGTTGGTCCCTATCAGCTCAAAAAAGGTGAGTTTAATTTTTTTTTTAATTTACCATGGGAAAAAATCGAGCATACAAAAGTAAAAACACTATAACCAACTCCCATCTGCCCATTGCTAGCATCAACAATTTACCAACTCACATGCAATCTTGTTTCTTCTCTACCCCTTCCCATATCCCTTCACCCAGGGATTATTTCGAAGTAAATCTCATCTGTACACATTTCACTTAGCATCTTTAAAAGACAAGGACAGAGCTGGTTTTGATGGTGATGCAATTGCCGGTCAAATGAAACGTTTTGCATCCCAAAGTTGTTTTCAAATTTGAGTCACCTCTTTACAAATCCTTTCTGAAAACGTGCCCTTCTCAAGAACAGATGCTCCAGATGCCTTCTAAACACTAAAACACAAATAAGAACATCCCCCCACACACTTATTAGAAAGCAATTTTTAGAACTTTGGGAGTGAATCTAGAGCGATTCAAAGGCAATCATTTTCAGAAAACTATAAACTTGATATGAAAATTAGGCAACTCATTTTAACACCTACCCAGGCGAGGCCCCACACTCTGGCACTATCACCTATAGCTCCTTCGTAATGCACGTGCAGAATTCCCCACCCCGTGTCTATGTTCAAATGTCAGTGCTGGAAATGTGTGGACAAACCAGGTCCCCTAAGGATGAAGGGTCTGGAGCCAGATGCCGTGTCAGAGCCCTGTCCGCTTGGAGATATGTGATTGCTCTGGGCCTCCATGACCTCATCTGCAGAATGGAAAACATAATTTCAAAGTCTCCCTCATAACACTGATTTGGGGATTAAATGAGATAGAAAGTGCTCTATAAACACCACCATCCTAGTGCCATCGTCCTGTTTTCCAAGTTGAGATGAGGGCTCCCTGTGGATGGACACCAACTGCACTCAACGCCAGTGTCCCTGCGGGCCAGTTGTAGAAATCGTTAAACCCAGAGAACAGACCCAAATATGATCCCCAAAGGAAAAATGTTGTCTACGTTAGCCTAATCCTTCTGGATTTTCTGTGATTTCCTCCACCACTAGTACAAGCCTGACACAAGGAAGGCATTCGATCTCATTTTCACAGGGGAAGAAAGCACAGAAAAAAAAAAATTAACAGAGAGAACGTAGTTTTTGCCAGAATTACAATTTCAGGGCCCCGAAGGACACAATTGGAGTGTTGTAGTTTGGGCTCCTCACTGGAGCAGTCGGCTCGCTGGACAGTAAATATGCTTCTAACGTAACAACAGTTTTGGGCAGCAGATTCTCTCACTATGAGTAACAGGCAGTGTGCTTCCAAGAGTCTGTCAGGCTAAATGCATTTGTCATCTTGATGGGAGACCCTCCCAGCAACAAAACAACCTGAACAGTAGCAAGGACGCCAGCCCTGAGCAGTGAATCCATCTCTGATTCAATCCACAGTTTGTCTAAGGAGGTGCTTTTGGACTCACCTGAGGCAAACGAATCTGAGTGGAATCATCAGCAATGTGTTTATGCCTTTGCTGCCTGCATCATTCTTTCCTGCCTTCACCCCTGGGAGTTATTGGGAGATACATGTGCAGCTCAAAGAAACTTAATGCACGTCGTCTTAGAGCAATAAACCACACACACACTCATATTAATCAACCAACAAAAATGACATCTTGCAACATCATTTAATGGAAACTCCATTTGATTAAATCTGTTGAATTGCTCCCTGTGCCCCCATCCTAGATGCTGAGCCATCAGAGAGGCCTGGATCCCGGAGTCACCTTGGGATCAAATGCCTGTGAAGCAGCTGGTGTGTGCTTCATGAAGGTGGTGGGAGTGGTCATGGAGGTGGAGAGACCAGGTGATCAAACTAAGAAGGAGAGTCACCCATGAATGTCAGAAGGCGTGGCCCCCAGAGAGTAACACAGAATCCCCATTTCCCAGAAGAAACAGAAGCTTGAAGATGGGTGGGATCTGGCCGAGGTCACACAGCTGTGAGCGACGGCACAGCATCATCATGCCATCCAGTGCTGCAAACACCTCCAGAAATGGCCATTATGTGTGTAGATGAAGGAAGAGTGTTGGCCCCCCTTCCCTGGTTGGGACCTACGTTCAGAAGGATCCCAGGACTCCCTGCAGTCTGTTTTCAGACGGGCAGTGTGGAAGAAGGGAATGCATAAGCTGTAAGGACAGCATCCAGGACAGTGGGAGCCTGTCCTAATCAGTCCGTGTTGGGAACCTGGTTGTGTGTCCGTGTTTGCAACAGGGGTCTGGGGATCTGCTCTTGCATCAACACAACCCACATCTATCTGGCAGAAGCTCCCACAATCTCTGGGCAAAACATGCATAGGGAAGGGATGAAGGTTTTGATGTCCTGCCCAGCCTGGGAACCAGGGAAGTTGGGCCTTGGCCAGCAGAGTCGGGGCCAAAACCTCTTTCCTCTAGGACAGGGGTCCCCAACCGCCGGGCTGCGGACCAGTACCGGTCTGTGGTCTGTTAGGAACCGGGACGCATAGCAGGAGGTGAGCAGCAGGCAGGCTAGCAAGCAAAGCTTCATCTGTATTTGCAGCCGCTCCCCAGTGCTAGCATCACCGCCTCAGCTCCACCTCAGACCGTCAGGCATTAGATTCTCATAGGAGCACCAGTCTCTGGTGCCAAAAAGGTTGGGGACAGCTGCTCTAGGAGAGACCTGCTCTGCCTGGGAGGGGGGCATTAGCCTTGTGATTAATCTACTCCCTCAAAGGACTTGGACAAACATTTAGACTGGGGACTCCCTGCTCTCATTTGTCCAAATATTTGTAGCTTGTGGGTCACCCGGTCACTTCCTGAGGGGCTAAATTTGGGGTGGTTCAAGCCCACACAGTCTCCACCCCCCCCCCCACCAGGGCCAAATCGAGCATCGCCACTGCATCTGAAAGCTTCTGGCTCCAACTCGGGCCACGCTGACATCCAGGATGTTGGGAGAGGATAAGGCATGGAGTACGATCACATTTAAGCATCTTCTCTTATGTGGACTTCCGCACTGGACATCACGCAGCCGCATCTCAGCTGCTCCTGGCAGCTCTGGGTCAGGTACTGCTCGGACATGAGGACACTGAGGCTTGGACAAGGAAAATAAGTTACCCAAGTTGGTGGGCATAAATGGTGGTGATCTGGGCCCCCTTCAAACTTGGGGGTGTCCAACACTGGATTCCAAATCCCCCACAGCCTCTTACACGAGTGGTTTCACTCATTTATTCACTTCAGCAGCCCATAAAGTTCGTTCGTTCTTTCTCTTCCTTCCTTCCTTCCTTCCTTCCTTCCTTCCTTCCTTCCTTCCTTCCTT
>NW_006494614.1:61174492-61178213 GCF_000325575.1 Pteropus alecto
TCTTTCTTTTTTTTTATCAGCATCCTCATGATTTTTCCTTTGGCCGCCATTTACTGAACTCCCCTCCTGGATCAGGAGCTAGGCTACAGCTTTCACATTAATATCTGATTTAATTCTCTGGAGCCTCCCAGAGGAGGTATGACTTCTCCCCCATTTTGTAGATGAGGCTACTGAGGTACAAAGAGGTTAGGTAACCCACCCAAGACTGCACAGCAGAAACACCACCACCCTACGGGCTAGATGTGTTGACCCCACCAAGCTCCAGACCACTCCAGTACATGGCTTCCTTACGACCCTACCAAAGGCTTTCTCACTACAAACCAGGCAGTGGGCTGTGGAGAGACTCCGAATCTGGGAGCTGAAACCAGGGGGTGGATGTGAGCGACCTCCTGCCGCTTAGTGATGTTGCTCCTTGGCAGCCCAGGATACTCTGAGGCAGTGCCTTTGGGGCTTCAGGAAGTAGCAGGGAGGCCTGCCCCCGCCCCCCATGCCAGGCCTGGGGTCGGGGCACAAGCAAAGCAGGAAAGCACCTGGAAGCTGCTCGTCCTGCCTGGGGTCGCCTGGAAGCCGGAGCCTGTACTTAGTTCTCCTTGGTAAATAACAGCTCTGGTTTCTGCTAAAAGGATTCATTCCCAGAGCACAATAATTTTCCTCTCCTCCTCGCTACAACCCATAGTTTACGGCTAAATATATGCCATAATGAGCCACTGGCCTGATAGCGTCGTTAAGGAGATATTTGACCTCGGGTTTAATTGCAGGATGGAATAAATGGCTGGGACAGGCAGAGGGCCTCTGCCAGCTCGAAGGCGGTTCAGGGCTCTGCTCTGACATCCTCCAGCCCCGGAGAAAGTGGTGCCGGTAAAGAAAGTGTCTCCCGCGGAGCCCAAGTCGTGAAGATGTGAAGATGGGCAAAGGCTCAAGAGCCAAGTGCGGCTGATGAAGTCCTTGGCCAGGGCTGCCTCTGGAACCCGTCCCTGTGGACGGATAAGGACGACTGCGAACCCTGGAGATTGCCCTCCTCAGACTCGCTCCTCTCTTTGCCTTTCCAAAACCCTCCAGATAAAGCCGCCCCCACCCCCACAGGCAGAACGCAAGTCCCAATAACTTGGGCACTCGGCTGGCTCAGAAGGCGCCTCACCACCAATCGCGACAGACTAAACACCGGCTTGAAGTGTTTCCAACACAAACCTCCTGTATCAGTCCAACTGGTGAGGCCGCAGGAGAGGGGAGCCAGGGCGGAGGATGGCCAGGCACCTGCTGAAGGCTATTGAGAGAATAAAACGCCGTGCTAGCAGACAAATTGGCAATGGGGAGCGGAGAGGGGCGGCAAGTGAGGACAGACTCTGCGAGGCACTGCTCCAGTCTCCCACCGGAGCCTGTGACTCCAGCACTTCTGCATGAAAAACATGGCCCAGATGCAGCCTGTGACCCCGAAGGCCTGGAGGAGTGGTGGTGGTGGGGGGGCGGGTCAGGCCTGCAGCAGCGCAAGATGCTGCACAAGCCCACGCCCCATCTCTCCTCTTGGATTTTTCTCTCCGCTGCTCAATGTCAAGGCTACAAAACCCGTCAGGGTAATGTCAGCTCAGCGCACGGGTTTGACAAATGGCAGCTCTTTGAAAAAAAGGGGATGCTGAAAACACAACTTAAGCCCAATTTATTGCATCTTGGTGGTTCTTATTTGGGGCAGGAGTGTTAGGGACTTTGAGCTATGGCTCTGCTTCTCCCCCAAATGCACCCACATACCTAGTTGTACCCCCCACCTCAAGATCCTTATATCTCAAGTTAAGAACACCCCCCATCCTCACCCCACACAGAACAGCTCCACTGACTCCATCACCTAAGTCCCAGGAGGCATACAATCCAACCTCCCGACCCCAGCACGGGTCCCACTTCGGCTTCCAGGAGTTGGCACAGAGCCCCGAGTTGGCAGAGGAGAGAGGGGGACAGTCTTTAAATCGATGCCCTCTCCCTGTGTAACTCCTTTGTGAGCCCTCCACCAAAACCCGGGGGTTGGAATGGATGGTCCTAAGTACCAAGCTCCTTCCCTCCCTGGGAGAGAAGGGCCACATGCAGAGTCCTCATGCCACCAGGTCGTTCTCTCCTGCTTTTCCTCTTCCTTAAGAGGTGGTCGTTTCTGTGGTTCCCTAGACTTCTTCACTGCTGGGGTGCCAGGTGGGTAAGGCGGTCAGGGTGCGCTGGGCCTTCGAAGACGTTTTGAGTAATGAGTCTGCTTTGTACTGAGGAAGGAAGCAGAGATTCAAAATCCGGGAAGGTGGGGCCCCAGCGTTGCTGGTGGACTCGTCTGGCCAGGTTGGAAGCCCCGCGGGGGTGTTCTCTAGGCCGCTGCCTTCCATCTGCAGCAGCCGGGCACCCTGGGGACCTAAACGGGAGCTGAACTGATCGAAAAGGGTGGGATCCGCCGTCTGCACGAGCAGCGCATGGTGAAGAGCTGCTGCATTGTATCGGGAAAACCGAAATCTCCCCAGTCCGATGTCCGCCAGGAAGAGATTAGACAAGGCCCTGAATTCTCCACTGGGCCAGCCACCCTCCTGTCCCTCTCTGTCTCACGTTGCCTGTGGAGAAGCGAACGCGCAGCGTTTGAAAGGGGCCAAGGTGCGTTTTCAAAAGGAAGTGCGGCCGGAAGCCCCGAGGGGCTTAGTGCCCGCGTGGGCCCCGCTGTCCTGGCCTAAGCGACACCCCTCCTTCGCCGCCACGGCCGCCGCCCGCCCGCCTCCCGCGCGAGGTCGGCCTCTCTCCCGCCTGCTGCGTTTGGCCCTCTGTCCTGCGGGCTCCCGCTTTTCCTCCTCCCGGTTCTCAGTCAACTAAAGAGAAGGAGGCAAGAGCCGGCTCGCGCCGCTGCGGTCGCTTCCAGTGAACGGAGGAAAAGAGGGCGGTGGGTGTGGAGAACGTGAACAAGGTTTTCCTCTGGGGATGGGGGAATTAGAATGGTCTGTGGGAAGCCGACTGCTTTTCCCTAATGGGTGCCGGGGAGTCCGGCGGGCCAGGAAGCAAATGTCATAGCCAAGGAGAGCTGTATTATTTTACAAAGAAAGGAGGAAAGTGAAAGGCGGGCGGCGAAGGAGAGGAGGGAGGCTGATTCTACCCCCTCGAATGTCCTCGGAGAGTTTATCCGGGTGCTCTTTTAAAAAAGCGCTGGAGGACTTAAATTAGTTTTTTTTTTCTTAACCAGAAATCTGATTGTGCTACTGCGGGTTGCTAAGGATGCGGAGGAGGGATGATTGCGAACAGAGAGGTCCTGACTTGTGGGGGGTTGGAGGGAGGAGACGCAATTTCACACAGACGAAGCGGGGGTTCTGCTAAAGGTCCAAAGCGGGCCCAACCTGTACTCCCTTTGATTGGGCCTGGGACGTGAGTCTCTGGTGGCTGCAGCGCGATCGGCGGGCTGTTTGTAATTCCATCCTTTTTTCATTAACATAAACACCACTTGAACAAAAATATACACGGCCACCTACTTCGCCAGGAAAGGCGGCCCAGCGCCCACCGGCCCGCGCTCGCCCGCCGGTTGCTTTAAAAACAAGGAACTCTGCTCTTGGGTTTACTTAATGGGCTGATAAACTGCCAGAATTGTGAATTCATTGTTAAACATTAGCCTGGAAGTGAAAGATAAGAATGCACATGCTTTGTCTACAGATGGAGCAAGTTGTCATTCAAAGATGTAAAATACAGCTAAGGAGTTAAGAACTGAAGGGAACATAAGTTA
>NW_006494614.1:61179028-61192394 GCF_000325575.1 Pteropus alecto
CACACACTCAGAGTTCAGCTTGTCATCCCAGCTGGCTGCCGCTGGAGCTCCGACGGAGGTGCTGAGTTGTCAACCTAAATTCCTAGTTAAGCCACTTGTTGATAAAGCCTTGGGGCAAATTGGTTCCTCTTTACCTGCGCGCCCCCGGCCCCGCCCTCGCCGGCGCGGCCCTAATTGCGGGAGGAGCTCGTAGCCCGCGGCGGCCTCGGCAGCGAGCTAATTGACTTGGAACCTGCCTGGTCTCCTCTAAAGCTGGACGGCAGTCGGTGGTGGAAGAAGGAGCCGGGGGGCGGGGGTACACGCCGCCTGAGATCTCCGGCTTGGGGTTGGAGGCCCAGGTATGCTGGGGTGGGTGTTTGGTGGAAGGAGAGCAAGGATGGGATGGGTCTCTGCGATCAATGTAAGTGGACGCAGTGACCGCCTGGCGGCTCTCGGTGCGCCGGCCTCCCGCGGCCGCCTTAACACAATCCTGGTCCCTGGTTCTCACCCTCTCACACGGCACGTGCGCCTGTTCCTAGGGCCCAGAGGGGATCAGAGCTCACCAGAGTCATCCAGAAATCCTGAGTCTGAGCCTCGCCCTCTTCCGGCCCCCTCTGTCCTCCCATTTCGTCTCCCCGTTCCCGCCCGAATTAAAAATCGGGCTTCAGAGACTGCAATGAGAAATCAGCCCGACTCATCTAGTAACCCGGCTCCAGGCTTTGTCTCTACAGGCACAGGCAGGTGGAGAAGACCTAGTTTCCCGTGTAATTCGGGCCCCAAACAACGTAGCGGGAATAGCACAAGCGGCAGACTTCGATGTGCCTTTTTCCGCCTAACGTTACTGCATAACCTTTGGTATCCGCTATTTCCCATTACCCGTGTGGACGCGTCTCAAACAGTCTTGCACCCTTCAATGAATATCCCGGTTTTGCAGGGGGAAAAACAAAACAAAACCGTTGTTGGTCGAGACTCCCCAGCTTCATGGGCCTTAGATTCCGATCTAGGCATCACCCTCTAGCGGCAACCTAGGTCGCATCCAGAGTCCAGACCCTATGCTCCTCTTCCCTCCGTGCGTCCGCGCGGCAGCGGTGTCTGAAACTGGACAGTCCCGCCACAGTCCAAGCGGGGATGTGGGGCCGGCGACACGCGCGGACTTTGTTTTCAGAAGGCACCTCCGCACGAGCGCGAGTCCCAGGTGCTCCTGGGTGGCCCGAGTCCCCCACCCCCACCCCAGCCTCTCTGTTCAGACACTCTCGGGAGGCTGAATCTGCCCCTTCAGCTCCCACCGAGGCCCGGCCAAGCGACTGAGAAAGGGGCACTCACTGCCCCCACCTCTCAAGACCCTTCCCCAGACCGAGAGTTCTCGGATTTGCAGCACCAGCGTCCCCAGCCCCGGAGCCCAGGGGCGTGCCCCCTTGTCTGGGATGGTCGAGGTAAAATAAAGACCGCGTTCACCCCAGCAGAACCCATCATTAGCCCAAACCGCGGTTTAAATAATTGTTTCGTCGCAGAATGAGAGCAGCTGTAACCAGCAGGGGCTGCCCGGGTCCCTCCCGCCGCCGCTGCCTCCAGGGCTTCGGTGAATGCGGAGCCACATCGCAGCCAGGGTCCAGCCCTGACCCCCAAGGGTGGCGCACACAGAGCCCCGCGGGTGCCTGGTTCGCGCAGAAAGAAACGCGTCCTGTGCTTCCTGCGAAAGTCAGATGCACCGTCTCGGCCGAACGCAAGCCCCTCGCCAATTCTTTTCTGGGAGGCAACGTAAGGAATGCTCGAATCAGACTCTAAAAACCAGTGAGTCTCAGCTGCTTTTGAAAGAGAGAAAGAGAGAAAGTGAGGGGCAGGTATGGGTGGTGAAGGGCAACTATCCTGAAGCAAAGTCCTTCAGAAAATGCTGCTTTGCAAAAATGCGAAGAAAAATGTGGGCGCGGTGGCAAAGGGGGTGTTTGGACATCTACCACTGGGCGCTTTAAAGAGCAAATTTGACTCCTAACTGAGATAGTTTTCATGGCGAATGAAATGGGTCTTAGCCTAATTTGGGCGGTGGGTGGGGGGAGTGACCCCGTGGAAGTGCTGCCTGCAGCTGCCTTGTGGACTCAAATCATTCTCAAACTTTAACAGCGAAAAGGGAGGTGGGAGGAGAAGCAAGATAAAAGAGACCTTGGGAATATAACAAAACGCTTAAAATATTATGCTTCTTAAAAGAGCGGGTCTTACACATCTTCTCATGTCAGGGATAGAATTTTGCAGGTAATTAATTGCTATTTGTTAAGAATAATACCCAGGATAAGAATTCATTAGTGCTGGGGTACAGAAATGCAATGCATGGATGAAAACGAAATGCCCCAAAGAAATTTTTAAAAACGAACCCATGCTAGGATCTGTGTGTCATCAAATTGTTCAAAGATCGGGTGTATCTCCAGCGCTGAGAAAATATTTCTCAAAATAAAAGGACTAGAAAGTTTGAGCGACGACATTATGTTTTTACCTTCGTTTGATTTTTAGATTCTGCAGAGCGGAAAGCCGCTCATGGGTAACAAGGTGAACACCGAGCGAGAGGAAAAATAATAGTAAAAAAGGACAGAGCGCTTATTAACGCGCAAGGAGTTCTCTAAGCCTCAGGTGTGGGAGCAGCAGCAGGGTGGGGACTTTGTAATCGCCCCAGGTAGAGACCTAGTGTCTGGGCAGGTCAGGGACCGCCATCTGAAGAATTGCCCCTGGAGGCCCGCTCCTGGGGGACAGGGCCCCGGGGGACTCCAAGGGTCTAAGCCAGGGGCTGCGCCAATGCCTGCATTGCCACAAGTCCTCCTGCCCCAAGGTTGCGCCACAGAAAGAGTGACAGTCAAGACTGTCCCTGAACGCCCAGGGAGGAGGCAGTCCCGGGACTGCAGGAACCCAAACCTCAGCAAGTGGTAGCCTCGTGCAGAGAGGGGTCCAGGCCATCACCCACCCTTCCTGGCATTTCTCAGAAAGTGGATTGTCGGGGAACAGTACTGGGAATCAGGGGTGCGAGTTGATGGGGCTTCCCACCCTCACCCTGTGGTGGGGGGTATAAGGCAGGACCCACCACAGGCTGGAGGCTGTTATTTTCCCATTATTCCTGGATGAAAGGGGGGGTGTACTAAACAGAACCTTTAAATTTAGGTGCGTGTTGGGGGGGGAGGGTGACAGTCTCTCCTCTTCTTTCTGGATTTATCAATGACAGCCCAGAGCTGGGACCCCACTGGCCTTCGGGAGGAGGGAGGCAAGTGTTCTACAGTTGATCCCACATTTATGAGCCCTCACGTTGTGCCCGTGCTGTGCCATGCTCTCCCGTCTGTGAAATGGCCCAGGAACAGCAGAGCGCTGGCTCACAGTTGATGCTCAGTAGTTCTCTCTGACGATAACGCTGTTCTTATCGAGTCTTTATGTAGCTCTAGAGCGGAGACGCCTATATTTTCACCATCATGCAAATGAGAAAGGGGGTTCAGAGAGGTTAAGAAACGGTGCAGAGGTCACACAGCAGATGGGTCAGGGAGGTGGGATTTTAACCCAGGTCTTTGGCAGGCTGGGCCCTGGTCCAGAGGGCCACCCCACAAAGGTAGGCAGGGAGCCCTTGAGGGGTTCTATTGACTCAGGGACCAAGCCTGGCCTGACTGGAGTGTATGTATGTGGACGGGGCACACCTGAGACTTCATCATCCTTCCGTGTGTCAGGAAGTCCATGCTGAATCACCAAACGACTCAAGGAAGCCCCCCTCCAACCCGAGAGGAGAGTCTGCTCCCTGAAGTCAGGGGCAGGATTTTGAGCTACTTTTCTCCGTCCACACTGGGGAGGGAGGATTCACTGGTGGCAAAAACCGAGCCCACAGGGGAAGAGATTTATCCAAAGACCCCATGGACTGATTCCCCTATTTTTGTTCACTCTACCAAATCCTTGGTCCTGTCAGGCCAAGTCCATAGGCCAGGCCCCCACAAGCTTTCAGGGACTGCAGGGAGAAGGGCATAAGGAAACTCATCCCCCAGCACCCCAAACACTGTTATGAAGCACCCCCACTTATAACAACCAGGCCAACAATTATTCATCTAATCCTCTTGACTACCCAGAAGGAGGGACCGTCACTATTCTTGGTCCGAAGACGAGAAAAGCAAGGCACAGAGAGGTAAGCCTATCAGCCCCTGGTCACACAGCAGTGGACCCAAGTCTCAATCAGGCAGGTCTCAGGCTCCTAATCGCTCTCAGGTTTGTTTGTTGTTTAACAATTCTGCCATGATTCACATTAATGGTCCCCCCCACCGGCCCCTCAACACACACACCATCCCCTCAACCAGACTCTACACAGGGCACTTCTACCGTTTCTTCTCTGGTGCTCAGGCCAGCTCTGTGGATGAATACTGAACTTATCCTCATTTTCAGTTAAGGAAACTGAGGTACCTAGAGGTTAAATCACACTGGCCACCGTCCCCGTGGCCTCCCAGGGCTTTACTCAGAAACACTGAAAAGGGCTCCCACAAAGACCCTTCCAAACTCTTTTGGGAAAACGCCACACCGGGGCTAAATGGAAGCAGGTCTGGGACCCACTCCCAGGAGAACTGGACGGTGAGAAACCTCAGTGTCAGCAGCCACTGCCTGCCCCAGTGCCTAGAGCCCGGGAAGAAGTCTGTCTCCCTCCCCCTCTCTGTCTCTGTCTCTCTCTTCCTCTCCTTCTCTCCCTCTGTCTCTCTTGGTCTCTCTTCCTCATTTTCTTTCTCTCCTTCTCTCTGTCTCTCCCTCTCTCTCCTTCCCTATGGCACACAGTCCTCATTCCAGTCTGGGGCTCCCAGCCGTCACCAACCACTATCTTCTAGGTGCTGCCCCGCCCAGCGCTCCAAGAGACTCTGTCCATCACTGAGTCCTCTCCGCTGCCCATCCCCAACTTTCCTCTCTTCCTCTTTCTTTCTCTCTCTCCCACTTTCCCTTGGTTTTGCTCTCAGTCTATTCGTGTCTCTCTCACCTTGATGTGCAAACTTCTGACTCTCTCACCATCTGTGTGTGTCTCTCTCAGGGACTCGGTTTCCATGACTCTGACTCTAGGTGTCTCTGGATTCTGATGACCCAATGTTGGGTCTCTCTCTGGGCAGGGGGAGCGTCTCCGTGTCTCCAGGCCACCCGTGCCTCTCTATTCTAGTGCACAGGGCACACTGCCCAGTACCCTACCCAGCTCTGTGTCACCTCCACCCATATCGCATACACACAAGAGCAGGCTCTCCAATAAATTGTGCAGAAACAGGCCCGGCAAAACTGTGCAAATCCACACAGGTCTAAGTGCATATCCTTCCAGGGGTTCCTGGGGCAACCCAGCTGGGACAAAAGGACTCAATCAGATTTGGGAGAAAGGCATGGGAGGGGATGTCACCTCAGGCAAGTAAAGCCCCTTCTTCCCTCCATCCCTTCCAGAGCCTTGCAGTGGCTGAGCAGATTTTGTTTTTTTTCCTCCTAAAAATAATACACGTTTTCATTTTCAACACACTCTACATGGGAACAGACAGAGCATTACCAGCTCTGAAGAGAAACCGACGGGCTCATTTTGAGTGTGCGCACTGGCAGGTTTAGGAGAGCAAATTGCTGCTTTCGATTAAGCCACAAATCTGAGCACGTCCCCCCTTTACATCTCCGCTTTGTTTGGCCCTCATTTCCCCGATCTCACTCTGTTCCTACTTCCTCTTCTTCGTGGTTGAGTGCGTGTCTGTCTTATTTTATCTCTCTGTCAAATCTGAGAAATAGAAAATACCTGGCCCTTGAAATTGAATTTGTACTTTCCTTTTTTTTTGAAACTCAGAATTCGTTTTCATTTTCTCTCTCTATACTGCCCCCCATCCCAGAGGGCTTATTTCCCCTGGGAGCCCCACCCTCTGAGGAAGCGCTGAGCAACCACAGTCCCTTTCTGCTACATCTTTTAGGCATCCCTCCCTCTCCTTCCGTGTGGATCCTTTGCTCAGAAACAAAATCTGGCGCCACACGCACCCCCTCACACACAACCCCATGCTGGAAGGAACCTCTTCTTGCCATCTTTCTGAGCACAGCTGTCCAGGCAGTGGGGATAAAAATATCAGATGCTTCAGAGCCTCTGCCTCTGTGGGAAGAAGGGGCCAGGCATCCGGACTGGAAGCTCCAGGACTCTCCATGGCCCCGGAGCAGTCTCTGTTTCTTAGAGCAGCATGCTCTGCTAATGCCAGAAAACTCCCAAAAATCTCACAGGGGAAGAGGGCTGTAAATTCCTGGGCTGCAATGTTGTCAAATATTTCATTGAAGAACGTCATGGAAAATTCGTGCTTTTGGGTAAAAGGGCCAAATGAGGGAACAAGCTCAAGCTGCAGCAGCGTGAGCATGAGTTTTTCTTGGTTTTTTTTTTTTTCTTGACCAAAATATGAACCTCTTCCTAATGTACAGCTGACAGGGAGATGGACTGCCAGGGCCCCGTGCAGGAACAACCTCCTCCCCCGCTGCTCCCCAGGTGTGGCCCTGGCGGTCTGGCAGTCTGAACAGGTGGGTTTCCCAGCCCCGTGTGTGCCAACGGGGTGTGCCAGGGCTGGGCAAGGCCAGGGGGTGCTGCCTCTCTTTCCTCTTCACCTGAGGGTACCCCCGTGAAGAGTCTCAGAGGGCCCCAGAATCCAGTTTGCTACTGACAAGAAGGAACAACGGGACTGCCGTGGTTTGGAGTTTAGTTGGGCAGCAATGGGCACAAGAGAGGCAGCACTCTAAAACTTGGGTGTGTGGCTCTGACCAGGAGCATTCCCAATGGTCCTGATACACGCAAGCACTGGGGCTCCCCAGGATTCAGGGTTCCTTCTAGTGCTCATTCTACACACATCTCTTGTCACTGCATCTTTTCTGCGCCTGCTGCAGATAGAAGATTGCAGAGCCTCATGCTCACAGCCTCTCAAGACCCACAGAGAAGGCGCGTCGGCCCATGTCTCCACACCACTTCAAGAACTGCCCACCCCTGAGCACAGCACAAGGAACGCAGTTAGCATTAATATGATGCCTAAATGGAGGGACAGGGGAGGGAGGGAGCAGTTGGGGGGATCGTTTTTATGAACAGGATAGATGTCTAACCTATGTACTGTATATTTGAAACTAATTTAAATAAATAAATTTATTAAAAAAAAAAAAAAAAAGAACTGCCCACCCCTGCCAGCATGACAAGGTATGTGAAAGCTTTTCCGATGCTACAAAGATAAAGTAGGAGAGTCACTTGTCTTCCCTGGGTCCTGAGATCAAAACAGAGCCTGCCTCACAGGGTTATGGTCGGGGTTTCCTGAGCTAGCAATTACCTTGAGGAGTCTCAGAAGGACACACAGTCAGACCTCAGTTACCGTTAGCTGTGTGGTCTTGGCATTTTTATTATTGCGTGTTAGATTGCATGCAAACCTGACAGTCTTCCATTCATGTAACCATAGTCTACCGTAAACCCACTGCCTGAAGCTTGGGTGGAGAGAGTGGCCCCGTGTAGACCCCTCTCCTTGCAACATGCTGTACCCAGAATGCACACTGCATTATCTACACATTTCCCGTGATGTCCTGTGCCCACGGACACAGAATTGTACATATTTTACAATGTTCATATACATCCATTATGTCATGTATGATATAACCTATTATCTTCTACACACACCGCACAACAGCCCATGTAATTCTATATTACATGGTCCTCAGAGCCTACGATATTCTGTGTCTGGATTCCATTATGTTGTACACACCCCCAGACCATTCCATGTGCGTAACCTGTTATACTATACATAGCTATAATGTTCCGGGTATGGAACACCTCATATTGCACTCGAATATTCTGCATACATAATACGTTACATTGTTTCTGTCTTAAAATATTAATTACACATGAAGCACCACGCCGTACCTATGGCCTATAATGTTCAGCTCAAGAAATGCGTCTTATTTGCACACCTCATGCTATTCTGTGCACAATCCTTACCCTGTACGCCCACCTGACAGTATCATGCCTGCCAGGCACGACTCAGTGTCTCTTTAGTTCCACAGTTCTCGCCCTTCTGCCAGCTGGCACACTCGATATGTGTGCATATCTAGAGTTTGCAGAGAAACACCTCCCTCTTTTGTACACAGATCATTTTATGACCAGGGGAGGGAAAATACCGTCTCTCCTCCTGACCATGACATTTTTGCCCACAATCCCCTATCCCCAGGGCGCATTTTCACCCACACATGTCCCATCCCAGCTCCTCCTGGCCTCCCTACTGATGCCCCCAAGCCAGGTGGCTTCCCCTCCTGCCCAGCTCCGACCATCCTCTGGTCTGGGGCCCAGCCCACACTACCTTGCGTCGCCTTTGGACATCGCCTGAAAGGGGTTCAAGGGAGCAGAGCAAGGGAGGCGCTGGCTCCGTGCTAATGCAGAGCTGGGACAGCGGCGCGGGCAGGGCGGCTGCCCTCGAGGTGGGTGGTCGGCGGCTGCCTCTGCCCCCACCCACGAGGCCGGCCGGCACAATCCGAGCTGGATCTGGTTCCCTGCTCGGGTTACCACGCACTCTCAGCCCGGGCGGCTTCACTTAAGCAATTAGCCAGTAAAAATACCTTGGGCTTGGGGAGTGGGAGACATGGCAGGCATGTCTGTTTTTACACCCGCCAATTTGCTTTTCTTTTTTTCCCCCCCCCCCCCCCCCCCGCATTTTGGGATTCCTGGGGCTGGCGATGGGGCGCAGATTTGATTTGGGGTGGGGGGATTCTTTACGGATTTTTACGCTGAGCAAAAAGCTGCCACATCCCAGTCTGCATTTTCTCCAACTGCCCCTCAAGCTGGGCCCCAGGGGTTTTGTTTGTTTCTGTCTGTTTGGATAGCCTAAGTCTCTCTCTGTACAGTCTTGTCCAATGCTCACAACAGCTCTAAGTAAAAGAGCTGATCCATTATTTGTTCCATTTTTTAGATAAAGAAACGAAGTTACAATATGGGGATTATAGCTAATAATACCGTATCATATCCTTGAATGTTGCTAAGAGAGAAGGTCTTAAATGCTTTCACCACACACACACACGTACACAAATGGTAACTGTGTGGAGGAATGAGGTGGCAGCTAACTACAGTGATAATCATTTTGCAACATACAAATTTATCAAATCAACACATTATGTACCTTAAACTTACGCAATGTTATGTTTCAATTATATTTCAATAAAGCTGGGGGAAAATAAACCAATTGACAGCCCTTACTCCCAAAAAAGATGAAATTAAGGCACAAACAGCTCATGCAACACTCGTCCCTACATGGTGGAGGCTGGATTCAAATCCTGACCACAATTCCAAATCTGCAGGCACAGAGTCTCTGTACTGTCCTCTGCCCACCCTTACCCTATGGCTGGGGCTTAACCCCTCATTCTGCAGTTAGACCTGGGTTTGTATTCTGTCTCTGCAGGGTGACCTAAGACATGGGGTAACCTCACTGAGCCCCATCTGTAAAAGGGAGGGATAATACTGACCTGATAGGGGCTTATGTAAAGATTCGAACAAGTATCTTTGGGGTGTTTAACTAGGGTCCTGGGTTCATAGATGGGAGGTCGTGGGTTCGCGCATGGGCTCCCACTGATGGTGGGTTCAAGGTGTTTGGTGAAACCTTGAAAATCATTCTACAAATGTCCCAAGTATATGCCTTCTGAGGGGAGGGAGTAGGATGTAGTTTTCAACAGTTTGTCAAAGGGATTCACAGCCCAGAAAAAAGTTAAAAATATCTAAAGGGGTGTTAATAAGGTGATGATCAGCACCTGGACAAAGTCAACAATTGCTAAGTCCTATTAACATTGTGTTTGTGGTCTCTCTATGCCCTTGGGCCTGGGAAGCCAGGGGCATGCCAGGCAGCAGAGCATTTCTAAAGCCCCCTCTCCACTCCCAGCCTGCAATGAGGCATCTGGGAGAGTAAAATGCAGTGATAGGCTGTCCCTGTGGGTAGAGAGGAAAGATGAAGAGGTGTTTCCTTAACATCATTGACTGACCCAGGCCAGGTCCTCACTGGGCCGGTTTCCCCACCTCAAAAATGTTAAGGTCAGGCTTGGACCTCTCGGGGCATCTGAAAAGCTGAGAGCTTAGTCCTTGGGCACATGGAGAAGCACGCTTGCTATGGCTGTAGTTTTCCCTGGAATTGACGGAGGTTCCCCCCAAAATACGGAGCTGGGAACTCATTCCTCCTCCCTTTCCTCTCACACTCCCACCTTTATCTCCTGCCTGGGTGGAGATGAGGGGCTGGGGGAGAGCCTCCATCTGCCACATTCCTGAGGCTCGAAGGCCAACTGGGCTCCCTTTCCATGGGCAAGGTAACTAACTGCTGTCCTTCAAATGGAAAGTGCTATTCGCTCTCAGAACCTGAGGGGTAAGTGGAGGCCAAGTGGGGGCTGACTCCACACTCCTTGCCCAGAAGGCAGAAGCTCCTTCACCCCAAAACACACATGGGCCCCTAAGGGAACCAGTGAGAGACAAGGATGTGCAGGAGGGAGGAAGCACGGTTTGGGGGTTAGCCAAGATAAAATCTGCAGCCCCTCGGAACTGGAGAGGACTTCAGAGGGAAGAGGGCTACTGGATAAAGCCTCGCCACCCCCCCCCACCCCCCCCACAACATCATGCTCTATAGAGACCCTTCACTTTGGAGGTGCCCGGTCAGTGAAGGAAGACCGAGAGAAAGGAAAGCGTTCCTATCACTTTCTGGGATCCGTGGAGAGTGCCGCACCCCTGGCTGGCTTGCGAGCGGGCAACCTCCCCCACTCTCTTCTCTAAAGGCCAGATGTGCTCCCAGCAGCTGGCGGTAGCGACCCCTTCTCGGGAACTTCCCTCCCGGCGCTGCCGGGGCCTCCTTGCCTGCAGCTGCCGTTTGGCGGGCAAGGGGGGGGGCGGGAGGAAGTGATGGATGAAGAGAATGTGAGAACGCGGGTGTGCGTGGACGTGCACGCGCGCGTGGAGTGGCCGTGAGTGCGATTGCGTGTGCATGTGCTGCTGGCTGTGCGTGGGCGAATGCGCAGTGCACAAGTGTATGCACGTAACCGAAAGTGTGTCATCAGCGGTGGGCAGGCCTGTGGGTCGGTGAGAGGGCGGGGGGCACCTGAGCTGTGTGCGGGGGTGTTCGCTTCGGGGACGATGTATTAGAGGCGATGCACAGTGCTCAAGGCGTCTGTGGTCTGTGGACGCTGGCTAGGCTGTGTGAAGTAAGGATGGGTCTGCCAGTGCGAGTCTACCTGTGCGAAGACACAACCACACACAACGCAATCACGTCCCGCACTCACCCTTTCCCTAGGCGGGCTGGGCCGGGAAGCCAGGCGGAAGCGCAGCGCAGGGAAGGTGACGCTAGTCTCCGCGAGCGCGGCTCCGCCGAAGGCAGCGATAGCCGAGCAGACAACGCCAGCCAGCCGGCAAGCCCCCCAGCTCCTCGCAAGGACGTGCCAGGCGCCCCAGTGGCGACGAGGTGTCTACCACCGAGGCTGGCGGCTAGTGAACGAGGAAGGGGATCAGCAGGAGACAAGGAAGCCAGAGAAACGCAAGATGCCTGTGAGCTTTGAAAAGCGCTGCGGGCCTCTCTCCGAGCCCGGCACGCACCTCTCAACCAAGCTCGCGCCTGGGCAAGGTGTCTTGACTTCTCACGATGACCCGCAAAAACACTCTTCGCCTCCCTTCAGCCGACCCAAAGCCCTAGCGGCGGGGCGCGGCCAGGCTTGGTGCCCCGCAGCCTGCGCGCAAACAGCACTCACCTGGGTCCCTGCTTGCCGCGTTGCGCCCAGCTCCTGCACGGTCCTGCGCTCGGTGCCATCCCACCCCAGTCCTAGTCCACTCCCCAGTGCTATGAGGTTGGTGGGGGCAGGGGGAGCGTGCGTGTGAGCCCTCCGCTGCGGGCGGCTAGGCACGTGAGGGCCGCCGGAGACCGCGCTCCCCACCCGCGCAGACTGCTTTCCGGAACCTGGCCTGGCGCGCAGAGTCAGAGGCGGCGGCAGGCCGAGCCCACAGGGGCATTAGGCCAACACCACCAACCCCCACCCCCGCCCGCGCACGCGGCATTCTCTATTATTATTATTAAAGAATCCCTCAGAACATGTTTACATTGAGCCGTATAAACTTCCTGCCAGGGCCTTTACCATCTAGAAGAAATCGGAACCTGCTCTTGGAAAATGGGGACACCGGCGCTGCAGGGCCAAATAGGCGGGTTTTCAGTGAGTGTGTGTGTGTGTGTGTGTGTGCGCGCGCGGGAGGGGGGTGGTCAACTGAGCTAAGTGTGGGTTCAGATCTGAGCTTGGCTAATGTACACGTGAGTGAGAGCTGGTGCAAATTTAAGCTCCTATGCATCTATTGTGTGTGCGTGAGTGAGCGCACGAGTGGGCGCGCACATGTATGAGCACCGTGGGCGTGCGTGGAAACGCACTCATGGGTGTGAGTTTGCATGTCTGAGTCTAGTAACTTCGCAGGTTTGCATGTGCATCACTGTATGCATACGTGTGCATGAGTGCACGAGTTCATGAGTGAGTGAATGAGCGGGGCCGCTTGTCCCAGGACCTGTACGGTTTTGGTTCCCCAGGGCCAGCCCTCCTCACTCGCTCCCGCTCGGCCCGCGGCGCCGCAGACAAAGCTGCAGCGACCTGCCCTGCGCTTTCGTTTTTCGCCCGCGCTCGGCTCCGGCAGCTGCCCGCTCGCTCGCGAGCTGCTGGGCGAGTCCGAAAAGTCCCGAGCGCGGCGTAGTTCTTCCCGGGGCGGGGAGAGTGGGGAGGCGGTCCCTCGCGGGAACTTACGCCCGCTGGCCGGGGAGACCCGTGGCCGAGCCGGGTGTGCCCGCGATGGACACGACCTGGCGGCCGTTGCCGCCGCTGCAGTTGCGATTTGCCACTGGTCTGCATTCGTCTGGGAAGGCCCGGGACCCGGGGTGCGTTTCCCGCCGCGCGGCCGGGGCTGGAAAGGCGGGGGCCTGCGCACAGCGGGGCTGAACCGTGGGCCGAGGGCGCATTAACACTTGCTCGCCAGGTTGGTGGAGGCGGGGCGGGTTCTGCCAGCGGCCGCGGGGCGGGGAGGGTGGGGGCCCTTTAAGCGCCCACCAACGCGGAGGCCCGAGGGGGGCAGGGAGGGGAGGGAACTCCTGGAGGGTCTTACGCCGGCCGAGGAGACGCCGCCGAGAGAAGATGCAGTGAGGGCGGCCTCCGCAGGACTCGTGGAGCCGAGCACTGCGGGTGGTGGGGACCAAGCGCTGCTCCCCATAGGGGCTCACTGCTGCAGGCCCTGGAGGTGGTGCCTCTCCCATCCCAAAAAGCAGTGTGTAGCGGGGTGGTGAGGGGGCTTCCTCGCAGCCTCCGCCCAGGCTGCAAAGGGGCTGCCCTCAGCCTTCGCTCGGCTCCTTCCCTTGTGGGAGGGCGAGAGAGAAAGAGGGAGGAGAGAGAGGTGGGG
>NW_006494614.1:61192716-61196292 GCF_000325575.1 Pteropus alecto
CGGCGGCGTTGGCGGCGGCGGCGGGGGAGGCGGCGCGGCCATGGACCCCGCGTCCTCTGGCCCGTCCAAGGCCAAGAAGACGAACGCCGGCATCCGGCGCCCCGAGAAGCCGCCCTACTCGTACATCGCGCTCATCGTCATGGCCATCCAGAGCTCGCCCACCAAGCGCCTGACGCTCAGCGAGATCTACCAGTTCCTACAGAGCCGCTTCCCCTTCTTCCGCGGCTCCTACCAGGGCTGGAAGAACTCGGTGCGCCACAACCTCTCGCTCAACGAGTGCTTCATCAAGCTGCCCAAGGGCCTCGGGCGGCCGGGCAAGGGCCACTACTGGACAATCGACCCGGCCAGCGAGTTCATGTTCGAGGAGGGCTCCTTTCGGCGGCGGCCGCGCGGCTTCCGAAGGAAATGCCAGGCGCTCAAGCCCATGTACAGCATGATGAACGGGCTGGGCTTCAACCATCTCCCGGACACCTACGGCTTCCAGAGCTCCGCCGGCGGCCTCTCGTGCCCGCCCAACAGCCTAGCGCTCGAGGGCGGCCTGGGCATGATGAATGGCCACTTGCCTGGCAACGTGGACGGCATGGCTTTGCCCAGCCACTCGGTGCCCCACCTGCCCGCCAACGGCGGCCACTCGTACATGGGCAGCTGCGGCAGCGCGGCGGCCGGCGAGTACCCGCACCACGACAGCTCGGTGCCCGCCTCCCCGCTGCTGCCCGCTGCGGGTGGGGTCATGGAGCCGCATGCCGTCTACTCGGGCTCCGCAGCCGCCTGGCCTCCCTCGGCCTCCGCTGCCCTCAACAGCGGCGCCTCCTACATCAAGCAGCAGCCCCTGTCCCCTTGCAACCCCACGGCCAACCCCCTGTCGGGCAGCCTCTCCACGCACTCCCTGGACCAGCCCTATCTGCACCAGAACAGTCACAACACCCCAGCTGAGCTGCAAGGTGAGTGGGGAGGCTGGGCGGTTCTAGTCCTGGGGAGGTCGGACATCTGTGTGTATACTGCGCGGACCCAACCCCCCAAATTGACTCAGTCCCCCAAATTGCTGACCGCCCCCGGCGGAGAGCCTGCAGACACTTCTGTGGGGTGCCAACCCCAATACTGCAGTGCTTCTCAGTCCCACCTCCTAGTTTGAAGGTCGACTGATTTGGGCCCCCTGATTTGGGCTGAGATTTTCGTTTTTCTTTTTCTCTTCCAACTCCAGTCTTCTGGCAGTCCAGAGCCCAGCCAGGTAGGCCCCGTCCCCATCAAAAACACTCAGACCCCAATATTCTAAGTCCTTTCTGGTTTCTTAGGCCCCCTCACACCTCAGCAAGTTCCCAGGATTAAGCTGAGGCCCAGACTGGGCCAACTGGCTCACCATCCTGGGGTGGTCGCTCAGAAAGCTACCGGAGGGGAGAGCCGCCTCTGCTCCTTGCCTGGGCAGAACGGAAGAGTTAGGCCCAAGGCTGCCTGGGCCTGGTGCTCAGAGAGTCAGTGTCCAGCCTTTCAGGGAACCAGGTCTGGCCCTGCAAATGTCGACTTGGGGGTATGTTGTGGTGGCAGAGGTAGAGAGGGGCTGCGGCCAGGCCCAGAGTGAGCCGCAGAGTCGCAGGCCTCACAGACTCTTTGTTTCTCAGGATCCAGGTTTTCGGGTCCCCAGGTGTCCTCTCCCCAAGCCTCTAAGAAGATGCAGAACCATCTCCCCTCCTGAATTCCCATCTCAGCACCCACCAGCAGCCTTCTGGGCCTAGTTCTGGAAAGGGCATGGAGTGAACTAAGCAGGGTCCTGACAGGGGTCAGCTGTCAGCAGCCTGCAGGAGGCAGGAGCCTGGCCTGGGGGCTGGAAGGCCACTTCTCCACGGGGGGCGGGAGTCACTCTGCTTGGGCTGCTTCAAACTCTTGGGCTCCAGCTGCCCTGTTCTCCAAGGGGCACGTCCTTTGAAGAAGCTACTCTTCACCCCGTGATGGCTCTGGGCTTCCCCGCTCCCAGTGCCTGCCTCTCGCTGCTCTGAGGCCTCCACAGCCTTGGGGCTGGGAAGTGGCTTCCCCGGCGCCAGGCCTCAGGCTGACCAGGAGGTGGAGGCCTTCAGGACCCTCCCTGGCGTCTCCAGGCCCGTCTCAGCCGCTCTCACCCCTTCCTCTTCAGCTTCCAGAAGCCCCTCGGTCAGGTGTTCAGTGGCCAAGGCTGGAGAGGCCCAGGAAGCAGTGGGAGCAGGAACGGTCGCTGGTGTCCCGGGATCTTTCCCTGGGGCATACAGCTCGGGGCCAGGAGGGACGGAGGGTCGGGAACTTGGGGAGTCTGTCTGCGGGCAGGCGGAGCGTGGTGGGGGGGAGGGCCTGCGCCCCGTGGGAGGTGGGCAGCGCTGCTTCTCCTCCTTGAACTCTGGCCTCTGGCACTTACTCTTTACTTTCCCTCGTCTCTTGTCACCTCCCTCGCAGGCATCCCGCGGTATCACTCGCAGTCACCCAGCATGTGTGACCGAAAGGAGTTTGTCTTCTCTTTCAACACCATGGCGTCCTCGTCGATGCACTCCGCCAGCAGCGGCTCCTACTACCACCAGCAGGTCACCTACCAAGACATCAAGCCTTGCGTGATGTGAGGCTGAATCCCGAGGGGCCCTCTGGGCATGGGCCGCCCCGGCACAGGGACCCGGGAACCCACTGCAAGAAACTGCTTTATTCTCGAGGTATAACCGTCGGCAGAAGACAAGGGTTTGACCCCTCTCCAATCGGATTATTTGGAAAGGAATCCCCAGGGCAAAGACTTGGCGCAGTGGTCGGCACCTCCTCCCCTTCTCCCTCGAAAATTTAAAAAAATGGTGGCAGTAGGGCCTGATCTGACTGCAGCTGTTGGTAGAGAAATATCTATTTTTGATTCGATTGAAACCAGCTGAGAAGGTGCTGTGTTGGGGGAAAACCCTCGACATCTAAACAAAAATTCTGCTGAGGTCTCTCTTTTCCCTCTTCTCTTACTATGGAAAAGGTGAGGGGAGATTTTTTTTTTAGAAGAAAGGCAAACGTATGAGACCATCATTATCAAATACTTTTATTTTTTGGTTGAGTATTTATCTTTTTATTTTTAACTTTTTTGGAAAGAATGTCCTGGAGTGCGCAAGTCTCTTTTTAAAGCCGTCTTTTGCAGGGAAGAGGAGGAAGAAGCGGCATTCTCCCTCCCCACCTCAGAAGTCTTCCATCAGCCACAGGTGGATCTTTGTGCCGACAACTTGCATTTCTGAAGCCACTGTTCGTCTTTAAAAAAGAAACTAGATGGAGCTCAGAAGCGAGCGGCAACCCGGGCCTCTGCCCTTCCCCTCCGCCTTCTTCTTCTTCTTCTTCCTTCTTCTTCTTCCTTCTCTTCAGTCTTTTTGGTTTTGTTTCCAGTTTTATCTGGACTTTTTCGGTGGGTGTTTTTCTCACGAGACCTGGCCGTCTCCCGACCTCTACTGTAACTTTCCGGTGCGAGAGGGAGGCGAACGCAGCGCGGCGCGGGGACGGGGCAGGCCCGGCGAGTGCGCCAATTCAGGATTGCGGTGACGCAGAAAGGTTAAGGCACTTTTTAAAACTATAGCAAGGCTCATCCTGTTATTTATTCTTTCT
>NW_006494614.1:61196380-61211070 GCF_000325575.1 Pteropus alecto
TTTTTTTTTTAGCTATCCATTGTAAATTTGAAACAAAGTCCGATTTGTGTAAAAACAAATTTCCATATGTTTTATATAAATATATATAAAATGAAGGACTACCCCGCCTTTTTTTCTAGTATTTTGGCTGCTGGGGTGCAGCGTTTGTGACACGTATTTTAAATTTCCTTCTGCACTGTATAAAATGACAATTTGAGGATGTTTTGCCTTTTGTGTATTTTTTCCTAAAAAAAAAAGAACAAAAATAAAAATGTATAACATTTGTACATGGCCTTAACATTGTATCAACTAGAAATAAAATCGCATGAGCATTTTATTGGGATTGCAGCATATCTTCCAAACCTCCAAATGCGGACAGAAACTGGCTTGGAATAGTTAGTCTTTTTTTTTTGTATTTAAAATATGGGTGATTCTGAATACTTCCTTTTCCTTTTTTTTTTTATTTTATAGCTAATCCTCTTTTCACTCTTCATTTCACATTGGAGTGAAATCTGGACATGAATAACTATTTTTCTTGGCTTCTGTTTTTTAAGAAGAGCCCTCTGCCCCTCTGTCGTTTCTCTTTTTAAAGAAATAATTGAATGTTTAAAGAACTATAATCTTCCTTCTCCCAGGGAAGATATTCTCTCTCTCTCTCTCTCTCTCTCTCTCTCTCTCTCTCTCTCTCTCTCTCTCTCTCTCTCTCTCTCTCTCTCTATATATATATATATATATATACACACACACACACACACACATATGTATATATATGTATGTATGTATATAGATAAATATACATATATACATATATATATATTACATTTTTACTTTTTTGTCACTCCAAGACCAGTTTGAGTTTTACTTTCAGACTTTACCGTTCCAATATTCTAGCTGTTATAAATCATGAAAGAACTCTAAGTTTTCTGTAGTTTATTGGGGGGGGTGCCCTACACTTGGTTTTCCCCAATCCAGAAGCAATTAAAATTTATGCCAAAAAGGGTGGTTGGTGGGAGAGCAAGGTGATAGGTAACATTTCCCCCTAAATCATTAGAAGCGAAAAATATTTTTAAAAGCCTGTGTCTCCTGCTGATCACCGTCTTTCTATTCCCATTCTCGATATTTGGGAAAACAAACACAATAAAGTCGCAGTGTTGTTGCGGGCAGTTCAGGACCCACCGCAGTTTCTCTGAAACTGTTTCTTCTCAAATTTGACGTTTTGGACGTGAGGGTAATTTCTCCGGTGCTCTGTTACATCAAAATTATCAATAAACTCTCCAGGGCAATTAATGCCCCAAACTAACAGCTGTCTATAAAACTGAGATAAAGGGAACAGGAAAAGACCAGTGACTCCGTCCCTGGGGTCTTGGGCGGGCGGGCGAAAGCTTCAGGGCCGCGGCTCCTGGGCGCAGCACGCTGCGCTCCGAGAGTAGGTTCTGAGCGGACGGAGAAGGTACTGTGTCCTCTCTAGGCGAGGCCACCTCTCCACATCCCCTGCCTCTCACCGGTGCCCAGGAAAACACCGCTAGAGAAAGCCTCCAGCGCGGGAATATCGCGCGCGTTCTTCTCACCCAGGCAACCTCCGCAGGGAGCAGCGGCCCTCCTCCTCCCTCCGTCCCAGACTGCTCCCCAATTAGGTCGGAGGCTCCGGGGAAATGCGGGCTGATGAGGAAAAACTCAATGCCAGCCCAGCCGGCGCGCTCCCGGGTCTTCTGCAGCGTCTCCAGCCCCTTTGCCCACGCGCTTGGCCCCTTGGCGCGCCAGAGGCCTCAGTGCGCCCGGGTCGTGCGTGGCTTTGGCGCCGCTGCTGTACCAGAGTCCGGGGCGGCGGCGAACCCCGGCTTCCTGTTCTTTTGCCCGGTGGCGCCTGCGTTTCAGCGGGATCTTCCACCGCACCCAGGTTCAGGGCTCAGAAAACCAGCCCGCGGAGCCTTGGGATGGGCCTGGCCACTTTCTCCGGGCTTGACATGGGGTCTGGGGATGATAGAAAAGTTCAGCCTTCCCCACGAGGACAGCTTGGCTCCAGGCAAAGCTGAAAGGGCCAGATTTCTCAGGCAAAATTGCCTACACACCCACGTCCGATATTTCACACTGCCGCCGCGGCTGCTGCTGCTCGCTGTGCGGAGACCGAACTCGCTTGGGTTTGTCTTTCCCAGGGCCCATTTGCGTCCGGGCTCGTACAGGGGCCGCCGAGCGACGCTGCCACCGAGCGAAGCTCCCACCGCCCCGTGCCGCGATGAAAGCGTGCCCATCACGTGCAAGTTACGAGGTAAAAATGTAAAGGCCCTTTGGAGTCTGGTGCTAAGCCGCTCGCCCTAGGTGCATAAATGGAAATCGTTCTAGCATAAGGGCATCCTCCATAGAATTCATTCAAAATTTCTGCGCATAACTTTAGGAGATTTGTCTTGGAATAATGCAGTCCATTAAACTCCCTAAATATATGTAATCCCCCAAATAATACAAGGCCCAGAGGCGGAAAAGTGGCATGTACGTGTGCGACAGGGTTTCTGTTCATGGATCACATATCCCGAAGATGTCGCGGTTCTCCCCGCAGTACCGACGCCCCGCGGGGAACAGGGGCCTCAGCCGCTCGCCCATTGCACCCCTGGCAGCAGAAATGCCTGGGCACAGGCTCTCCGGCTCTGAGAGAGCAGGAACTGAAGTCCAGGAGGCCCTCAGGGCCTAGAGCTCCCCGCCCAGGGCCCAGACCCGCGTGAAACTCAGGCAGATGGAGGGCACGCAGAGAGTGCACTTCCCATGGGAGAGTGCCTGGCCCTCAGAGGTCCACTGTGCACCACAGGTCTTTTTTGCCCTTTGGGACTAGAACACTGGTGACTGTAAAGGAGGCAGGGAGCTGGTGCAAGAAAGCCTGGCTCCCCACCTGCCAGCTGCCCTGTAGCAGGCAGCTCTCCATAGGTGCTGGAGAGATGGGGCTAGAGTCCTGGCTTTGCCAGGACCTGACCACCACCACCCAAGTCAGCTCTGAGCCCGGGTCTTCTCATCTCTAATAACACTGTTCTCCCTGACCTATGGTGGGGGGGGGGGAGCAATAACACCTACGGAAGTGGCCCTGAGACCCACACATATTTCACCCTCCTCCCTGAGACGTCTGGTGGTATATAGGTGTGAGCAGGTGGCGTGGGTGGCAGATGAGGTGCAAGAATCCATATTTTACAAGGCCTCCTGCTCAGGGATTTCCAATGAGCGCCCAGTTTGGGAATCACTGAACTCCCCATCTGCTGGCAGGACCCACTTGGATGCTCCCTCCCTTCCCAGGGAAAAGGGTAACACCCCATATGGCTCAAGAGATGGAATTTTGACAGTGAGGTTAGGTCTGGGGCTCCAACATGGACTTGTCTCCAGGATCTCCTAACCTCCAGGCTGGAAGCCCCATGGCGTCACTTCTGATGGTGGTTCTCAGAGTGTGGCCCAGAATCGCCCTCATCGGAAATATTTGGGGGGTGGAGGGGAAGCCTGCTCAAATAGCAGATTTTGGAGTAGGGCAGAGCACCTAGAGCCGCTGGATTAGAATCTCTGGACGGGATTCTCAGGAATCCACAGTCCTCACAGATTTCCAAGTGGTCCTGGTGAGAGCTTAAGTTTGGAGTCTCTTCTCTAGCATTCTCTGGGCTCCTGAGAAAACCTCAGGAAGGCATCTCAGTGTGGCCTCTGCTGCCCTCTCCCGCCCGGCAGCCCAGCACGGCTTGTGAGTCTAAAAAGCAGCCCACTGAGAGAACGTGGAGCTCAGCAAGCAGACACACACACACACACACACACACACACACACACACACACACACGCAGCTCATGTTTATGAGGTGTACCACTGCTGGCCAGTGGCGAGCCCTCTTCACACACACCGTCTCAGGTCATCTCAGCAGGCCTCAGGTAGGGCCTATTTCTACTCCCACCTTCTAGATGCAGAAATAGACCTTAGACAGGTTAGGGGACTTGTTCCAGACTTTGCTGGTAAGAGGTAGAATTTAAACTCAGATCCAGGACTTTCTGACCCCAAAGCCCGTGTCCCTAACCATTGTGTTATATGGCTCCATTTTCCTCCAGCCATGGAGCCTAGTGAAAAAAAGAGGGAAGTTTCAGGCTGCCAGCTTCTGGAGAGATGGCAGTAGACAGGGGTCACGCAGGGGTTTGGGGTCTCTAAGCATAGAGCCTCTCGCACCCCTCCATGCCTTTGAGCTGTGGGGGGTTCGTGCAGGCGGAGTGGGGAGACTGGTGCAGCAGCCCCAGCACAGACCGCTGACATCGACCTCCTCTCCAGGACAATGGACTTAGCTTTCATGGATTTTCATCACGGCCCCTCATGAGAGCTCTCTTGACTTCCTTGGGCCCTTTTAGTCCACCAGGGAAAAACTCAAACAAAAGTTGACGTTCTCGGTGAGAGAGGCCAGCTGGGGCGGCGCATGTGGCTGTGCCTCCCTGCTCTGCTTTTTGGATCTCCTGGGCATGAACATCTCAGGGCTCTAGACAATTTTATGGAGTACGCCCTAGTTTGGCACCCCACAGACACGCTCTGAGGCAGAGCCCTCCTGGGCAAGCAGTGTGACCAATAGACTGGACAGCCAAAAAAAAGCCATGTCCATTCACAATGGGACAGTGACTTATTGTAGGACCAAGACGATTAGGCCTTTAACAATTATATTGCGTGCTTCGGGGATGGGCAGGGAAGAGGGACAACCGATGTTTGCAAGTATAAAATATTGTTGGCATGAATGGACAGGGGACAGAAGGAAAGCCACTGCAGATTTATTCATTTAAGAGACACTGAGCACCAACAATGTCTCCCATTGGACTGGACCAGATTCAGTGGCCAACCCACTTCTGTCATCACGGGTTCACAGACCAGGACACTATATCCAGCTTTTTCCCGCACCAGGACACTGGGGGGTTGGGGTTGGGGTGGGAATTCATGTCCACATCCTGAAGAGAAGATGTTACCAAGCCCAGGGCAACCTGAGACAAAGTAGAAATCTGGCACTGTTCGAAGTAGAAATCTGGCACTGCCCGGTGTGAGCAGTCACCAAGGTGCCCCTCCAACTCTTACAGCATAGGCTGTCTGTCTGGGAATGCAGAAAAGATGGGGCCTGTCCAGAGCAGATGAAGTCCCTGGGGCCAGGTGTAGACCACACCTATGGCTTATTTTCTATAATGCTTCGTGTTAGCAGGATGGCAGTGCAGGGAGAAACTCTGTAGCTGGGCAGTGGTCTGGGGAGAAACAGTGGTGGCAAGCTTCTCTGAGAACCTTATTAAGCTAGTGACATCATACCAGAGAAGAGGCACAGACCATATATCCTACTGTGTTCATGGTTTACAGCCACAGGGCAGCAGGCCGGGTCTTTAGAAATCCCCTGGAAAGGGGTTAAAAACGTTTTCTGTTTGGAAATTTCCCCCAAAGCAAGCCATAGATCAGCACACCGTGTGTCCACGTGGCCACAGCTTGTGTGAAGCAGGGAGGGCTGGGCCATCTCTCTTCAAATGGTCAGAAGCTTGGTGAGGCAGTGGCAGACGTGGGCAGCGGGGACATGAGGGCAGTGGGTTCCAGTAAACCTTCCAGAGGACTTCACTGTGATACCCTCCCTGGGGAGAAAGAAAGAGGGTGAGGGGGGACCCTCCTTGAGAGAGGAGGCAGCCTATACAGCACCTGACCCACCCCAGGCATTTCACCACTTGGCTGTTTCTCTATGAGGCGGCAGCGCCACCTGCTGTCTGCTTTGAAGTCTGTGTTGGGACAACAGCACACTTAAAAATAAACCACAAAGAAAATCAGTTTCTCCCAAACGTGGGCAGCAGACCATGTGCACGGATGAACCTGATTCTGGTGTTTCGGGCCCCTTGATCTTTGTTAAGGGGTAGCCGGCTGTTTGGGGGAGAGAGATAAACTAAATTAGTCTTTTCATAATTACACAAATGATAGTGCTTATTTAAAATAAAACAAATAAACCTGAGAAAAGTGAAAAGAAAGCAAACCCCTCTTCTGAATACAGCTGTGTCTGTCCCAGGAGACGACTCCCTGAACACACAGAGACGCTGCCATTTTAAAAGCAGATAACAAACATAATGTTTGAGAGTGTGGGAGTTCAAGTCCTGGTTCCACCTCTTCCTAATTTTGTGAGCTTGGGCAGGTGCTTCTCCTCTCTGTGCGTCAGCTTCCCCATCTGTAAGATGGAAATGATGGTAGGAGCACCTCTCTCAAAGCATTGCTGTAAGGCTTAAATGAATGAAAATCTCTGAAGGGCTTACAGGTGAAACTGAGGCGCAGAGAGGGCAAGCACTTTGCCCAAGGACACAGAGCTAGTACACGTCGGAACTGTGCATGGCTTCAGCACCACTTTCCTCAACCATTAATCATCTCTCTAGTGTTTCGACAAGCCACTGTGGCTTCCAATTACCCCTGAGGCCCTGCTGGTGGTCAAGAGATGAGCCATCGATATTTTCCCAGGGGACAGGCTTTTCCTTTGCTGACGGGAGGGACCCCGGGGCTAAGGCCAGCTTTGCTGCGTAATCTTAGCAAGTCACCTTGCCGAGCCACATCTTTCTTACCTGGAAAATGTAATAGCAGTTGCTTCATAGAGTTCTTCTAAGGGTTAAGTGAATTAACCCACCCTCCCTCCAAGGCAGGGAGGAGTGTTTAGTTTGCTCACAACTCAGCACTTCAGGGCCTGAGTTTATTGCTTCCAAACCATCCAAAGTGCAAAATGTCCACATTACTTGGTCACATGTCAGCTCCCATTTTAACCTTTATGATTTATGGACTTTGAAAATAAAGGGTTCCATTCACAAGAAGAAATCCTGCCTTGTTAGAGGAACAGGAGTGTGGGTTCCACTATTTCGAAGTCTCTGCTGGTTTGAAAGCTCTCCCAGGCAGTCTCGGGTGAAGACCTGGGATGATGAGAACTGGCGGAGTGATTGGGACTCATGGGGGTGGGGTATGGAATGGGAGACCAGGGGGGCTCTGCCACACACCAGGAAACAAGCCGCCACAACTTGGTGCCTCAGTTTCCTCATCTCCAGATGCAATAAAATACAGGGCTATTCCAAGCACAGAGGCAAGGCTGGCCCAGCGCCCATCACACGGTGGGCTTCCAACAGGCGTAGTTATTTAGAGATGTGCAGATCAGAATCAAAGGGAGCAGGACAGACTCAACACAGCGTGGACCAAAACCACTGCCCGCTGCCAGGAGACTCCCCTGCAGGCTTCTGAATGGAGCGGACCTGGGTCCCAAGGCCATCTCTGCTGGCATGCCGCATACCCTGGGGGAATCACCCTACTCCTGCATTCCTCTTCTAGAAAACACCCCTGGTTTGTCTGCCTCTTTCTACCTTAGGTGGCAAAGTAAAGACAATCCACAGTGAAGGAAGATACATGGATAATTCTGGCTTAGTCTACGACTAGCAGCAATTTGAATCTTGGCTTCACTACCGACCAGATGGGGGACTGTGGGCAAGTGGATTCCTCTCTCTGTACCGTAGTCGTGTCTGTGAAATAGGGAGGTCCCTCAAAAGTGATTGTAAGGATTAAGTGAAATTATTCACTTGTTCTCCTGTGTATATAATTTATATTTATATATCTTCAATAATATATATTTATATATGTGCCGTGTATAATTTACATGTGAATACAATTACCTATAATATAAATGAAATTATGCAATTGATTATTAACGAGGAACAAATCACCCTCCGATCTTAAAGCAGCAAAAATCATTCATTTCACTCCTGCAATGTGGGCAAGGCTCAGAAGGAACAGCAATAAACTCTGCTCCAGGAGGTATCGGCTGAGATGGCTCAGCTGGGGCTGGAGGATCCCACTGCCAAGATGGAGCGCCCACATGGCTGGCGAGGTGGCACTGGCTGACGGCTCTGCTCCACCTGGGCCTCTCCACGGGCAGCTGGGGCTTCCTCACAGCATGCTGGCTAAGTTCCAAGGGTGAGTGTCCTTCGAGGACAAAGTGGAAGCTGACTGTTTCTTAGACTCCTCATGCAAGCTCACAGTGTCACTTCTGCTGCAGCCTATTAACCAGGCTGTCCCAGAGCTCAGATTCAAGGGGATGGGGCGCTGACCCTTTCTCTAGGGGGAAAACGTGTCAGAGAACTTAGGGGCCAACTTTCACTTCTTCCACAGCATTTAAAACCGCTTGATAAATTTGAGTTATTATCATTATTATTTGAGTTATTATTATGGGAGGCGTCAGCAGGTAATAGAAGTCAATCCAGTTGAGGATGTTGTCTCCTCCCTCAGCCGCGGGAGAAAAGGGGCGGGTGGTCGCGTAGTCACACACATTAAAGAACACTGCTAGGAAGGGACTGTTCGCCTACACACTAACCTCTTCCTCCTGCTTATACATATGGTGTTCTGTGTGAGACTTGTTTTGAAGACAGGTGTCTCAAAAAACTCTGCCTCCAAAAGAAAAAAAATTGAAAATGAGTGGAGTCCACGGTCCTTAAGTTTTCAAGGTATCCATTCTATTTGGAACATTGGTTAGATTAGATCCAGAAAAAGAGGAAGTGAGTTTAGCGATCCCCACTTGGTTATTTGTGCTAGGAGCAGAGGGTGTGAGAATCAGATTAGAAATTGTGGAAACAGAGACATCAGCAAGCAAGGTGCTTCCTGGGGGCCTAGTGGAGAAGGCAGGTGATAATGCATGGCAATGCTCTCCAGTAAGATTGGAAGAGGTGAAGGGCTCCTCGTTTTTGTTGCTTTGGCAAAAAGGCGGAAAAGTTCATTATCTCATGCCAAATAAGATCATCTGGCCCTAGTAAATTAAAATGCAGTGTGACGGTTTGTCACGCTCAGCCATCAGGAGTGCAGGGATCGGTTACCAATGTCCATTGTGGGTTCAGACTTAGAGGTGTGATACATTACGGTTATTCTCCCTAGACCTGACTGTTTGTCTTTTTTTAAATGTTCTCATCTGACATTTTATCCTTTCTCCAATCGCTCTTTGCCAAACGTAAGCTCTTTTGTGGTTTCAAATGCACCGGCTCTTTTCTCGGTGGTGATGACGGGGTAGTTTTGTTCTCAGCCTCTTATTTGCCCTATGTGTCATCATTAGCTTCTTTCTCCTGATGTAGTATCTGGAGTGAGGTATGAGTGGGTCGCTGGATGAGCACTAGGGAGGCTAAACGATGCCCAAAGAACAATGGAAGGGCAAAGCTACAGTGGTGGGCAGGACTGCTGCCCTGGAGTGGAGGCTAGGAAGGCAGGCTGCTTCGGGGCTGCTGGCTTGGATGGGGAGGATGGGTGTAGACAGTACCATCCTTCCTTGCTCATCTGCTGGTAGAGAAAGTAATGGAAGGAAGCAACCACAGCTCTTGGGGGCAGAGATCACGGTCCAATAGCCAGCTTCCCCTCTGCCTGGGCACGGAACCCTGAACAAGTCCCTTAAGCCTTTGAGCACAGCCTGGTTTGTTTGTAATTGTCATACATTCGTTCATACAGGTAAGGAATTCTTACCCCAGGCTGAGCTCTTGCCCACTGGATGGGCAGCCCTGGCCTCAGGAAGCCTTCAGCCCAGGGGGGTGTGGGTGTGAGAAGTGGGCTGCAGAAGTGGAAAGAGCACTGGCTTTGG
The DNA here is from genome assembly GCF_000325575.1 of Pteropus alecto. Taxonomy (NCBI): domain Eukaryota; kingdom Metazoa; phylum Chordata; class Mammalia; order Chiroptera; family Pteropodidae; genus Pteropus; species Pteropus alecto. The sequence continues at coordinate 61,205,940 of NW_006494614.1, forward strand.
AGCCATGATCTCTACAAGGCTCAGCTCAGGTCTGCCGGAACTGATGTGGGGCCAGGTTGGGGCGGAATCACTTCCTCCTGAGCAGCTTCAGTCTTCTCATTTGTAAAAGTGGAGAGAACACTGTTTCCCACTTCACAGGGCTGAGGCGGTGTGCTGCCCGCAGGGGCACGTGATGCCTGGGCTTGTCCTCAGAGGGGGCGACTCCAAGAACCAGGGTGGATAGACTCACCTGTGCCAGTGTGACCCTAAACACTGCCACAGTCCAGAGACTGACGTGAGAAGTGGGAGACCAATATCGTAAAGAATATTTGTCCCAGCTATCATTCCAAAAACGATTTCAGTAATATGAAATACAATCAACTATGTTTAGTGACAATCATTAGAAAACAACACATAGGAATCACAATGGTTCTTTATGGTCGTGGAGTTACTCTTTTTCTCGATATTTTCTAAACATTCTATGCTTGTTTCAAGAGTTTGTTTGCACCTTTATATTTTAATCACTTTGCAGCATGGTGGGAATCCGATGCAAATAATTCTCATTAACAAATGGCAGAACTGGGTCTGTCAATCCAATACTTTGAATAAAGAACAAGAGGTTTAGAGGTGCTTATTCTTACTCTTTATCTTAGTCTTACTCCAACCTCTACACTTTCTTACTGAGAAAAGTTGTGAACCACATACATCATTCAGATGACTTCACGTACAGAAACCATGTATGCAGAACCCTACAGAATGAACGTCAGCACAGACCCCTGGCACCTCAATGCCTGCTTCCTAGCCCTGCTGCTCAGCCAGGCGGTGCCAAAGCATTGGCAAAGAGATGCCTGGGTTCAGCCAGTTGGCCGTGCGTCCCACCCGTTTTCTTGGGCAGTGTGGTGGAATTTAGGGAAAATCTGTGGAAGGAAAGGAAGGTGGAAGAGACTGGATACCAAGGAATTTGGGTTTCCTCCTGAAGATGAAAATTTTTCAGATTTTAAAGTTGGATTGTCCTATCGACTTCTCTCCCCTTTAGAGAAGTATGACATGAATTGCATGCCTGCTCCCGAACTCTGCAAAGAATCTTGCATGCCGATGGCTTAATCAACTCCTCTTAGGGGAACTAGATTTGCTGGTCATATTTTTTATATATAGCTAAGGTTTCGTGCATTTTGGCAGCATTGAAAAAGGATAAATAAATAAATGCATGAAAAAAAAAATAAATGCATGAAATCCAATAGTCAGGTTTCCTATTTGGAAAATATTCTCCAGCTAGCTCATCTTGGGGCTCATTTGGATTCTGCACCAAACCAAACTTGCCATTCTGAGGGGGAACAAAGGAATAAATTCCTCCTTAAATTCAGGGTCTTGCTTATGCAGCCCTTTCCTATCTCAATGTTATAAAACATATTCTTGGATTATCTCCGAATTCTTTTGTATTTCTTATGTCTAGGTATTTAATTAGGCTGGAATTTATTTTTCTGTGTGGTATGAAATTAACCCTTCAGAACAACAGCTAGTAGCTCTCATTCCATTTCATAAGAAACAAATCCTTCCCCTCTTTAAAATTACTCTTATGTTCTCGAAGCCCATCAATTTTGAAACTTCCTACTATGTTCCACTGATGTGCTGATTCACTGGAACCATACTGCTTTCGGTATTGGCACTTTAGAGTAGGTTTTGATATCCAGAAGGCAAATCCCTCTTCCCTGCTCTTGACACTTCTTATGCATTTACTATCCACCTTATCGAGTTCATGAAAACATCCTGCTGGGATTTTGCTTATCATGTATAGAATGTCTTAATCTAGGGAGAAATAATAGTTTTATAAGATTGAAGCCTTCCATCTAGAATACAGCATGTCCCTTTATTCAGACCTTTCATCTTTTTCAGTAAAGTTTTGTTAATTTTACCCATGAGCCCTGGATTGATCGTTAGGTGGATTCCCAAGTACTTACCAGTTTTTGTTGCTACTACATTAAAAACAAAGTTTTCAATGAGTTACTGACACTGGGGAAGGTCACTGATCTGCATGCTTCCCTTGTTTTGGATTTTAAGGATGATTCAACATTTAAGTCAAATCTTTCTTTAGCTGAAGAAAGTTTTGATTACTTCCTCCACTGTTTCATACTTTTCATCTCTATCCCCTTTGACTGGTTTCAGGAAGAATCATGTGGCTTAATCTTCCAACTAATTGTATCTTCAGTTTGACTAAGTTTATTTCATGGTGTTTTTAGTTGCTAATAATTGTTCTTTCCTTACCGGTTTATTCTTTAATGGATATGACAGCCTTCTAATCATCTTCTGATTCCTGTATTGATATTTCCACAGGGATTAGATACTGATTTAAGATTCTGATTTTCTTCAAATGACTGGTGATTCTTTACTGTCTGCTCATCGCTGTACTTGAAGGCCCAGGTCACACGGTGCTGGTAGGATTCCTCTCTCCAGGCAGGACTCCCATTATAGGATGTTACATAGCCCTACCAGTTATAGAAGTCTGTGCTGTGGCACTGCCTCCAGCAGCTGAGGGGGGTCCTTCCATGTCTTACCTTCCGTGTATCGGCTACAGCTTGCCACTGTCTCTTCACCAGTTCCCTCAGCTTCTTGCTGACTTTCCTCTCTCTCCTCCATACCACATTTTCTAGTATAGATGTCAATATCATAATCACATGTATATTTAAAAAAATATCTGTATCTCTTTTCATTTCTGCCTACTTTCAGCAAGCTCTCAGTTGAGTATACTGACCTACCCCACAGGGTTTTTAATTTTAGAGCTCAGGATTTCCTGTGGACTTCGAGATCAGAGCAGAACAGGTAAAAAACTGACATGATCTTTTCATAGAAAAATGGAAGCTATTTTCTCAAAATTTTCAGGAGTACAGAGTAGACACTGCCTCAAATTTATTTTTGTTTCCTGTAGTAAATCTTTCTCACGAACACTGTTCCTTCATGCCTGATGTGTCAGATCCTTTTATTTTGAGATTGTCTTTGAATGGCCCTATGTTGATCTGTTTTCTATTTATTCAACTATTCAGATTGGGTATTTCTTAGAAACTGGCCAAGCAGGTTCTCCTTAGGTTCTGCTTCTTCGCCTGTGTGCTGTCATTGACTTTCTCTCAGATCTTAATGAGAGGGACTGTTTCCAGTTCAATGATCAAGTCATCTGAGGGTTTGGAGGAGCCAGGCCACAGCTCATCAGGCAGAGGAACATAGGTGATGTGTGCCTTCTTCTGTCTCAAGCAAAGCCCATAGCCAGGGGACCCCGCTGGAGCAGAATGGCTGCTTCTTACCCTTATAGACATGCTCTCTAGCAAGCTCAGTGCTGCAGTCACTCCTGCTGACTCCCATCAGGTCTCGACATCCATGACAACTTTGTCAGCTAGGAAATGGCTCCAGGGCCATCACCACCACCACTGATACCCCTGAGGCCTAGGGCCTGCTACTGACACTGCCAGACTCTTGCCCTCAAAGCAAGGGCATAAGACAGGACCTCCGGGTCAGTCCTGAATTCTGCCCCACTCAGTGCTGCTCTTCCCCATCTGAGAGGTGATCAGTGGCGTCTCTGGGAGGCTGGGCCACATTGCTTTCCACAGAGAACACATGATCACGAGCACTTGCTCTGTGCAGACCATATTTTTGATGCATTATTTCCTCCGCGCTTCACAATTTTGGGGGTGGGGGTGAGGGTGCAGTGGGGTATGTACTGTTACTATGCCCATTTGTTGAAGAACAAATGGAAGTTCAGAAATAAGTAGCTGCCATGGCACACCTTACCAAACCCTGGCGAACCTGATGCTCCTACCCAATCTGTTTGATTCCGAAGCTCACGTTGCTAATTCTAGCGGTTAAAATTGCACAGAAGACTGAGAATAAAGGGTAATGTCAAGGCTGCTGCAGTGGTGAGGTGATGGGTGACACCCCTTTATACTTCTTGTATTTCAAAATCTCCAGAATGGCTACATTTACTTTTATAAACAGAAAAAAAAAAAAAAAATCTAAGTGATGGTGACCAGTGAACCCCAAAAGAAACATAGAATGTCAGAACCGGTCAGACCTTCGAAATCAACGAGTTTGAACCTTTTGTTCTAAAGACGAGAGAGCTAAAACCTGGATCGGCTGATTGACTTGCCCACAGCACAGGACCTGTAGGCAGAGACCACAGTGGAACTCGCAATTCTGGGCTCCCAGAGCCCAGTGCTCATTGTGTGTTTGGAAACTGTGCAGCTGCAGATTTGGCACAAGTTAAATGGACTGGCAAAGCACACCACGAGTTAGGAAAATACGGGATGGGACCCACAAATCACAACAGCTCCACTTAAAAGGCATCCACATAGTCTCAGCAGCTTGTCGAGTGATCATTTTCCATTATTTTCGCTTATTATTGTTATGTAAATTATACAATTATGATCCTGACAAGTAAGTACTCAAGAGTCTTGGGAACAAAAAGCTGGGTCACTGAGCACTTGCCTTGAAATCCGGGCGCTCTTCCAGGCAGCCCTGAGAAAGACTATCCAAGGCCTGCCTTAGGCAGGATGAAGGAATAAAAGGCAGGTATAGGCTGGTACATTAGGGGTACTTATAGTTCAGGAATGTGATCTTTAGTTTTCCTTATGCTAATCTATTTTCCACAAATATAAAAATGATAAATTCATTTAGATTATCTATATATCTGGGTTATTCTGGCTGCAAGTGACAGAAAACCCAAGCAACCTCCTTAACCAAGAGGAATAGTTGTTGACATGTAACTCAAGTGTAAGGCAGGCTGGTGTCAGGCACGGCCGGACACGAGGCTGCGGGCAGTGTGGTTGGGACCCAGTTTCTCCCTCTCTTGGCTCCGATGGATCCATTTCCATATTATATTTTTCCTGAGTTGCTACGTATTTGCCAGGAGTTGTTCTCACACCTGGGGTCCAGTGGGGAGTCAAGAAGATAGGCACAGACTCATTTCCTGTTCTCCGGGAGTGCTAATCTAATGGTGGAAAATCAATAATTAATTAATTGAATAATTAATGAAGTCAACAAAAACTAAACAAGAACATAGAAAGTATATAGGAAGTATTCTGGAAGAAAATAAAAACAAAAACCAAAAAACAGAGTGAGGAGGTAAGATGAGCAGGTTGCTACTCTAGATCGGGTGGTCAGAGTTGGC
>NW_006494614.1:61211141-61243324 GCF_000325575.1 Pteropus alecto
AATACCTAGTGACAAAATGAAACTAGCCGGGCAGACTAGGGTGGACAGTTCAGGCTGAGAAAGAGGAGGCCCCGAGGTCCCAAGGCAAGGTCCTGGCCCATTTTAAGGTATTTCTCCATCCTCATTTTATTCATGACAACTTGGAAAAGGAGTCTTCATTTAATGCGCAAATCTAAGGATGGTGAAATTAATAAACAGAAACCTCATTTAAAGTAGAGTCGGGAGGCTAGAAGAGAGAACTCTCACGTGGGTGTCACTCAACACACACTACTGACCCCAACAGGAAGAGAGGTACCCCGCATCCCTGACAGGGCCTCGTGAGTCTACTTTACTGCCTCAGCAAGAAGAAAAGATTTCTCCTTGCCCAGTAACCGCTCAGTCAATGGGAGACCCCCATACCTCAGCCAATGAAAAGTCACCACACTTCGAACTTCCAGTTTCCGCCAATGGACTCTTCCTTTACAGCGGCCCCTCCCAAGTCCATAAAAGAGCATTCCTGTCCTGTGGGTCTCAGGACTTCCACATGGTTCAGCATTAGGCCATATGTCCCGAATTGCAATTCTTTGTTGTTCCCGAACAAATCCAGTTTGCTGCAGATATATCTATTTAAGGTCAACAGGATAGATTTTCTTTCTGAAGTTTCCATAGTATTTTCATTGTAAAACTAATGAGAAAATGCTTTTTTTTAAAGGGAGACTAAGTGCCTTGAGAAGAGTTTTTGCAAGTTCATGTATAAGGCCTGCCCTCAGTAAAACCCTCTAGTGAAAAAATAAAATTTTAAACACATGTACATTTGAAAAAACAAAATCTCCACTTAAATGCTTATTTTGACTTTTTGCCCAGGATCAACTGCAACAGCGCTTCTGTTCAGAAAGTATAGTTAGGCCAAAATCCAGCCTGATTTTAGGAACAAGAAACTGGAGGGAAAAAAACACGAAAAACCTAAGGCATTGGGCAAATGCGAGTGTGTGCACGTTTGCAGGACTCTGTGATGTAGGCCTGGATGACGCACTTTCCAAAGCCAGTATCACCTACAAGGCAGTGCTTCCTGCTGTGTGCAGGGGCCGCTGGTCAAGAGCAGAGAGTGAAGGGGTGTTCGCCCACAGGGAGGAGTAAAGCTAGAAAGGAGGGAACAGAGGTGACACCACTCAACCAAGTGTCCATGTTGGATCCGCTTTCCATCTCTGACACCAGGACTGAGTTGAGACAAGTGTTTTGAATCCAGGAGGCTGAACTACTCAGCTTCTGCGACTCAGATACAGTTGTCCCTGTCCAGCAGTGCTAGGCCAAGGATCCTGGGGCATGAGGGCACTTTCTGTCTTGCCCACTGTGCTCCTGCATTTGGTCCCTGCCAGGGCCTCTCCTGGCAGGATCCTCTGCTCATTGTCTCTTAATCTTCCACTCCCCTCAAATCCAGACTCAGATTCTCCTAAATCACTGTCACCATTTAGTCACTTGTTTATTGTTCACTTAGTCCCCTAAACCCTCAGAACAGCTGTCTCTACAGAGAAAGCAGCACAGCTATAACATCCAACAGGTTAAAGGACCATGATAAACCATAACTGAACACATCGAGTTTTCAGCCGCCTCAGTGTACTACTGGCTAATTTCCTTACTCGTCAGATCACCGGGCAGTAAGTGAAGGCTGTGACTTCCTAGAAAGAACAGCACTTTGTCGAAGCAGCTCATGCAGGGATAGCTTTGCCATGCCCTGTTATGCAGGCATCTGGAGCTCCACAGGAACCGGGGTGGGATGTTATCCCAGGTCAGATGGTCGTGTAACGGTCAGGATGTGGCTCTCTAGCACCGCCACCTGCCAGGTCGCTGGCCCTCTGCTGCCTGGCCAGTGCCACCTTCAAGGTGCTGGTGCCCAGCTGCAAGCCCTGCAAGCAGGAGATGGCCTGCTGGGCTGAGGCCGGGTCCCGGTAATGGAGGAAGGCCCGGTGCTGTGGGCCCTGCCAGGTCAGCCGCAGTGGGGCTGTGCCGCGTTCTCTGAGGGCTCGCTTCAGCTCACTCACTCGGGTATCCCAGGGGAGATTCCCAACATAAACAGTGTTAGAAGGCACATCCTCCCCCTGCACGGAACTTGGCTCCAGCTGGGATGGGTTCCAGGGTCTTCTGACAGCTCTCGGGGGAGCTGTCTGCTGGCTGCAGGTTTCCAGAAGACGCCGGTGCTCATCCTGAAGGGTGACATCCTTCCCCATCTGCTTCTCTCGGTAGCGAAGGCTTCTGAGTACTGGGATTTTCCCCATCACCTCACAGCTGATCTGAAAAAGTAAGGCAGTTCCAGCTATTCTTGGGGTGTCCAAAACGGACTGCAACTTAGTCATGACAGAGGAGACATCAAAGTCCCACAGAGGCCTCTGCCACATGTGCTCTCGGCAGCCGTCTCTATCTGACAGGTACACCAATGGGTTAGATGAGAATGGTCCCACCTGGTCATCTGTGATGTGGGTCACCCACTATCTTAATCAGTAGCTTGACATCTCCTGGCTTAAGACATACCATGGCAGCTGTCAAGAACAGAGAGCTTTCTCTATTTTCCCAGAGGCCCAGAAAGCAGAAAAACGAAGGCCTCTTATACAGAGGGGTAGCAGCTAAGATCATTAGTATGAGGGTTAAAGGGTCACAAATGGCAACTCCCCTGGTGGCATTCCAGGATAATGGAGGGTTTCTGCCTCCATACCTGTCCCCGCCCCAATCTATGCTCTTGGGAGGAATGGGGTCTTTAATAAGCCACAGCTCTCCTCCTCCTCCTCTCCACTCCTCCACTGAAGGAATATTTCTCAGAGACCAACCCTTTCAACGTGTCACTGAAACTATGGAAACAAGGCGAATGTGAAATGGAATGCCACCTTTGAAACAGTTCTAGCAATGAGCCTAAAATACAAACTACACAAAATATTAATTCCCAACGAACAGGACTTCTGTACAAAGGACATATTCAGCTTTTTGGCCTAATCAATCAACAAATATTTCCTGACACCTGCCAACAAAGGTGTAGGAGGTGGTAGGAGCCCTATTAAATGAGGCTCAACCCCAGAGCCTGCCTGAACGGGATAGAACGGGCTGGATGCAGCCTGCAGTGTGGAGACTGCTGGCTCCGTCCTGGCGGGGCAGCGACACTGGGGCTGCCTGTTGGGTCAGGCTGAGCCTGGACAACTGAGCCCAGGGCAGAATTAGTCTCATAGTGTCAGAGGAACTGAGAGGCAGAAGAGGAACCAAAAACACTCTTTAGTCCTTTTGGGCGATCCTCACTCTTTAACCATGCTTTCTTTCCTTGGGCACAAAGCTTGTAAATGATCACAGTTACAGAGAGAAGCGCAATGGTCCAGACACGGGGCTTCTCACAGATGTGGGTACATCAGGGTACAGATCAGCACATGAGGTAAGTACAATTTTTCTACAAAAATAATTTGACTAGTATCTATTTTCTCGTTATATTCAGAATCATATGTAACTTAGAGCATGGTTCTTATCCGTGGCAGAGTGTCAGTGACATTCAAGAGAACCTGGAGTTCCCTCCCCAGGACTCCCCAAAGATTCTGTGTACGATTTCCCAATGTCTCTTCATGGACTTCTAAACCACAAGAAGCACATCAGGCCCACGTTAAAAAATCAGTGAATTAGAGTAAGATTTAAAGAAACACAAACACCTAAGAACAGTCAAGTGCCCTCTCACAAACCTAAAGGCTCTTAATCCTCATTAATTTAGTACCTGGTTCTCTCTCTCAATGCAAAGTACGTAATACTTTCCACCTCAGCAAAGCCTTTTCTGTGGGTCAGAGCCCTCTCCAACTGGACACTGCCTATGTCCCCTCGCATGGCCATGTCAGAAGCCTCTGCGGGTGGCACTCATCCATTCTGGTCTTCAGACGCTCAGCTTCAATAGAAAGATTGGGCAGAGAAGGACTTGCTCCTTGTAATATTGCCCATTGTTCAGACACAAAGAAAAAAGAAACAAAAATCATGTCTATGCCCTGGAAATATCTACGAGATGTGACTACTCTTTTCCAATCAAAGGGAATATTTTGCCACTTGTTCCTCTGCAATTCTTTTGAATTGATTCATTCAAAGGTGACTAAACTCACAGACCAGTACCATAGAGGCTCTGGGCCCCAAAAGATCCCAAAGATGGTCTAAATCCAGCCAATCCAACTCCTTCCCCTGTCCCCAATCCACCTTCTTAAAGAATTCAGGTTCTTGTGTTCTTTGCAATATTTAAAAACCAATTTAAACTGGTTATAATTAGATTCTTAAAGATCTCTTAAGTTATTAGATCTTCTATTTAGAAAAGATGATCAAATTAAAAACTACAATTACAATCAGAAAAAAAGTTTGACTATAATTATGTGGAAGAACTAAATGTTATTTCACTCCAAGAAGCAGCAGTGGGCACTGGCAGCCTCGCCTCCTGGTAAATACCACACTTCTGCTGGTGCTTACTCCAGAGCTGTCTCTGCCAGATGACCACCATGAAGTGCTATAACTCCCGTGTGCTTTTGCTCACTAGAACCACAGAGCTCCCTCATGCAGAAATAAGTGTTCTCAGGAAACCTGACCCACGTGGTAAGGCTCCACACGCAGGCAGAAGAAATCCATTTTAACACATCATATGAAGCAAAAATACGTCCTTCTGCACACATCACAGGGCTGGCACGCATACAAACTGTAATCACCTGAAGAATAACCACACATTATAAACTACCTGAAAATCTACAGCACTGCCACAGTGGCACATGCAAAGGGATCTTTCAACATGGAAATGCACAAATGCATGGCTTTTCCATAAAATTGCTTGTTTCAAGAGCAATATGCTTATTGAGTGAGGAATGACAGAGCTAACGTCAGTGCACTCTTCCATACGCCCCCACAAGTTCTAAGTGGAAAGATCTCCCTGACTATGAGGTGGCTTTTGCCAGCTGTTTGCCATTCCTGTACTCTTTGTGGAGCGGCTTGGGTTGACTGCCATCCCACAGATGACAGAAAGGCCTCTGTGAGCCAACTGGATGGGCTGTACATCACACTCGGGACAGGTCCACAGCAGGGCTACTGTTTTTTCTGGCTGGCTATTAGGAACATTTGTTATATTTCATCAACTTGCCATGTGAAACAAAAAATTCTGCTTGTTTATAAAATATAAAAAAATATTCTGCCTTTCTGCAACTAAAAAAATAGTATAAAGCAAATTCGATTTTCTTTTATATGCTACAATCACACTTCAATGAAGCATACAGATGTCAGTCACTTATAAATATATATTCTCTTTAATGATTAAATTAAAATACCCGTCCCCCAGGTATACAGGCTAAGTCCAATACAAATCAGAAATCTGACTCTCAAAGTGTCTGCTGCCAACCCAAAAAGAAGAGACTCGGGTTCCAACCTCACCTCGGCCACACACTGGTTTTACAATTTTGGCTAAGTTGCTTTCTTTCTGGCTTGCACTTTGCTTGACTAGAGATAAGGAGACTGGGATGGGTGATCTTGAAAATCCCTCTCGTTCTGAAATGCTAGGGTGTGTTTGAGCAGTTGCTGACAGAGACACACGGAAATACGAGAAGTATTTCTGATGTAAAACACAACTTCTACCAAAATTAGTTCTCTTGCTTGAGACTAAAGCTTATTCACTGATGAAAATGCTCTGAGGTTCCTCCAAATGCCCAAGGTGAAATAATTCTGCAGATAAGCACGCTCGGGAGAAGAGCACGAAGCCAGAAAATGTGTTGTCTTCCATAGATGTCATTCACGCCTTGAAGCGTCCATTGGCTTTCCAATTATAGTATTTCTTAAGTATGATGTTATAAACCAGGTGGCGAACAGATTCAAAGCATCTGCCCTCCTAGGAAATTTGGTCATTTCCAATGTCTGCAGCTGGGTGTCTTGTAGCAGGAGATCTTAAACCTGGCTGCTTATCAGAATCCCACAGCTTTGCAAAGTAGGTTCACAGGCCCAAGCCTGGAGAGAGACATGCAGGAGCTGAACTGTTCGAACGCTCATGGTAACTCTAACGTACCAGCACACCAGGTCTGGGGACAGCCAACCAGTAAGAGGAGATGCCTCTCAGCTGCAGCCCAGAGCTGGCTATAGCATACTGTGGCTGCCCTTGATGCCACATGGTGACCCACCTTGGACCATGTGATTCCTGTTGGCTTTGGGCGCTCACACCCCGTGGCGATGACTCTCGTTGGAGTGAGAATATAGTCCACTGTGAGGTCATGATCCTCCAGGAGCGCTTCAGGTATGTCGATGACCTGGTTGAACAGAAGTGGGAAAAGGAGCTGATGGGGAATACGACCCCAGTCATGTTCACTGCACTGCTCAGTGGGAGGACGATGCTCCCCTAAACCCACTGTGGGAGGCCCAGCTGCCGTGCCACTGAACGAATCCAGCCCCAGCTGATTAACACCGCTCATGATGCGGCATGGAGCGAAGGCAGAGCCTCACCTCTGTCTCTTTCTCTCCCCACCCTCCTATCTCTCCCTCTCCATCTTTCCCTCCCTCCCCCTCATTTTCTCAGGAGTGGCTCTGCTTGGCCACAGGAAGCACCTGGCAGTCATGGACAATGGTAACCACTGGCGTCTCCTGGCTGACTGCTCCCATCGAAACCATCATGGCATATTCAAGATCAGCATAACCTTCTCCCTTCCCAAGTCTCCAGCCTAAGAGACAATGCAGAGAATCAATATCTCTGTAGGGTCTGTGCAGTCATCAGGAGTAAATTTTTCATTATGTCACAAGAAAAGGACAAACTTGGACCCAATATCCCTGGCCCTTCCATAGAAATTTCCATAGTAACCTCACAGGCAGCCCTCCAAAAATGGACTTACAAGAGCCAAAGAGAACAACAATACTGAATATGTATAGTGGTTAACACACAATGAAGTAAACTTCAAACCTTTTAAACATACAACAAAAGGAAACTCAGCTTGCCTTTATGTGCACTTTATGTTAGCAGGCCTACACTTAAAAGTAATAAAAGAGTAGTTTTTAAAAAGACTAAGAACAACTTCCAACTAAAGGCAATATCTTTTGCATCAAAGTTTCTTAAAGGAAAAATAAAAACTCTAATGACAAGGATATGTGATTTAAGATGGCAGAGCCTTATCTTGTAAAAAGCACTAAATAGCTACCCAATACAATTCTACAGTTCCTAAAGGAGAAGTGGTTTAAGCAGTATTAGCACTTTTTTTGCAAATTTGTAAATGGCAACACAACAAAGGAATTATCTGAAGCTGAGCAAGAAAAAAGAATGCAAGGAGACAGCAAACAATAAAATGCCTTCTGGCTCCCAAATGAGTCTAAACATCCCCCTCGGCAGGAAGCCGTGACAGGGCAAACCGTCTGACTCCCATTTAACATCAACATCAGCATCAGCATCAGCACCCAGAGTTTGAGCTTCATTGCTCCTGTGTCCTTCGAAGAAGCACATATAATCATGCTACTTTTAAAATTAAAAGCCTCCAGTCATGCATGCAAACAGAAGAGAGAAAGACAATTCAACAGAAAAATAGCAAAGGATATGAAGAGTCAGGCAGATAAGCAGCAAATGTATGAGAAATGTTCAACTTCACTCATAACTAAATGCAAATCGAAAGGCTAACGAAATACCAGTCTTCACTATCAGACAGGTAAAAAAATTAAAGTTGGATGATTCTAGTTATCAACAAGGATAACAAGGATGTGGAGAGAGAGGCAAGGCTGGGGATGTGAGGTGGGCAACCTTTCTGTGGGTAATTTGGCAACATCCATCAGGATTTAAACTCCACCTTGTGGTTTGCAATTCCTTTCCTAGGAATTATCCCATGGAGAATCCCCAAAGACACACCCAGACTGCATGATGAGACAACATCTCATTCTAGCATTATTGCTAAGGGAAAAACCAAACCAAACCCTGGAGATAACTTAAATGCCCCTCAGTCAGGCCTATTCTACAAAAGGAGGCCGAGCCATCTGCGATGATGGGCAAAGACCATGGAGATACATCACCTGGCGGGGCACAGAGCTTTGTAAGTGCTGCTGTCCCTGCTGTGAAAACAGACACAGGATGAATATACAACCTCCCCCTGCCCACACACACACAGAATGCATGCAGTACCTGTGTCTCACATGGTGCTGGTGTTTATGTGTACCAACACAAGGAACAGCTGACAGTGGGTGTTTGGGGAAAGGAGGAAGGAAAGTGCAGAGGTGACACTTTCTGTGCCATCCAAAGTTTCCAAACATATGCATGGTGATTTTGTTTTAATCAGGAGGTTATCTGGATGGTGACATTTACAAAACACTGTGTTTTTCTTCATACATCACGAGCCCAAAGAGAAAACTCCTGATGATCTTTTGAAAGAAGAAATCTTTGCTAATTTCCCATTGCCAGAAGAGTATAGCCCAAATCCCAGTCACGTGGCCTCAGGGCCTCAGGAAAGCTGGCCCCAATCACCAGAAGGCCCTGCTACGCAAACACACCACTCCACCCTCTTCTGCTCCACCTGCCTCGAAAACACTTAGCATGCAAGAGCTAGCCCTGAAGTCACTTCTGAGGTGATGCCCTGCTTGAGGCTCATAGGTCCCTCCTTTGACCCCACGACGTCTACCTTAACCTCCACTTCTAACACCAAGCACATCTCACTGCAGTTCAGCTATTGTGTCTGCTCCTCCCACTCGCTGTGGGCCCAAGGCAGAGACCACTGCGCCAGCCTGGCCCCTGGCCCACAGCAGATGTGCGGAGTCGTGTGTTCATGTGCAAAGAATGAAGAACTACATCTCACATACCACCTTAGAGTGAGAGTTGGGAAAAGAAAGTAAACGGAAGGTTAAGATATTAATGGCCAGCATTTAAAAACACAATGCTCGAGGTTTGAAACGAATGATTTAGATCATCTCTTACCAACGAATGATTTAGAATCATCTCTTACCAACTATTTACTGGGTACCTCTCCTGAAAAAAGAACTTAGGGTTAACTGAATAATTTTCAAAGAGAGAGATGTGGGGATGAGCATCCTAGGATAGTCTCTCTTTTTCTCTTTAAAGAGGGCCCCAAATTTCACAGTACAAACGTAGGTCTGCAATGGGCTGATCCCATCTGGAACCACTGATCCCACTGAAGAATAAGCAGATTGTGTTCAAAGAGCATCAAACTTCATCTGGGGAAGAGCAGTGCAGAGGGGGAAGAAGTACCACGGGTACTTCAGGAACCACAGGGGCCAAGTGCTGCTCACCTGCCTGCATGCCAAAGCACCGGGCCTCGGAGGCAGGCTTGGGGCACTGCATGTTGTCTAGGAGCTGCTGCTTCATAACAAAAACAAGGTTTAGAACCTAATGTTTTTTCATACACTGGAGGCTCTCCAAAACCAACTATTTACTGACATTCTGCAAATAAATTCAGCTCCAGTTCCGGTTAACTTAAGAACAGAGAAACAATCTTTCACCACCTGAAGACAGATTATCTCACTTTATTTTTCCCATTGAGAAGACTGAAAATACTATAAAGGTGTTGAGTAGGGCCAGGAATGGGAGGGACGGAGTTAACTCTCCAGGCGTGCGCCCAAGAAGCTGAAATCACTTACCGTCAACATCTAAAAGATGAACAGAGAGCTGGTGGAACAGTAAGCTGCAGGGTAAGGGGTCTCGTCCGAGAGTTCCTGTTTTTAATCTTACCTTTTTCAGAAACGGCAACGGACCCCACCACGACTAAGTCCACAAGGACCCTGGAATCCAAGCCCACGGGAACGCTATAGTTCTTCACACCCTGTGGACACAGATGCGGACTTAAAATCTCTCCCAGCAGCGAGTGGCTGCCTCACCTCATAATGAGCAGGCAAGGAGCACTCAGGTTCTGAAGAATCTCCTACAAGAAGCAAATACGTACACAGGGCTACAACAAACGCGAGGCATTACAGAAATGGCATTTCAGGAAAACCAGGGCTCGGAAACCATTTTAGGAAAATTTCCCTCTATTTCTTTCCCAGGAAAGACACCAGGAAGAACTGACAGCAAAAATGGATAGAATATTAATTTCATAATATTTAGCAAATCATTTTTTCCATGATGCAGAAGAGGCTCAGAGGAGTCACACAGAACTGGGTCCAGATGTCTCTGCCCTTTGACCTCAGCAGAAGGAAGCTCTCTGAGCTTCAATTTCTTCATTCAAGACAGGGACACCATCCTCATCAGACTGGTGTTAAAATGAAATGAGATCACGGAGGTAAAGCATTTTGCACCTAAGACATGATCAGTAAATGTATGTGATATAATAACTAAGTATGAAATGCTAGAGGGTATTATTTTCATGTACAGCATACTCACTTCTGAAATATTACTTATGCCAGCAAAATGCACCCACATATACTAACAAATGGAGGCCTGTATTTAACAAATGGGGAGGCTGATATGGTCACGATTCTGATGAGGGCTAAAGGTAAATCTAAGAAACCAGACTGGGACACTACGGAGCAGTATCCATCAGAAGTGGATCACTGGGTGTGGTATTGATCCCTGTCTACAAGTATGACAAGTTGCTTACAGGATCAGTACATGGGATTAGTTTGGGGCCTCCCGTCAAACCAGTCATCAGCCAATGGTGCACCTACTGTGGGAAAGCCTATCTTTTCTCAATCTCAGTGGACACGGAGGCAGGCATCTCATGTCCAGGCCCTTGTCTCTAACTCTGTTTTAATGGGCTCAGTGTGTGGCAGCCTCGGTGAGCCGACAGCAGTCATTAATTTAGAACTGGTGAAGCAAGTTCCAATTGAACATATTTTGGAAATTCTACCATGTCCCTTATTGCCCTGGAGGCATCTGAAAAAATGCTGAGCACTAAATGTCACATATTAACACTAGAGGGCGGCAGAGTACCAGATAACTTGTTTTCCCTTTTCTTTTTTACCAGAGAATTTATAATTTGCCAGCTTAGTGCAAAATAAAAACTAAGTAACAAAAATGGAATCCATGTAGTCACAGTTTTTCTAGTTGGCTCTCTTAATGACAAAATTGCTAAATACTCTATCATCTCTGTTCATTTGATTTTGTTAAAAATAAATTTCAAACTTTGTGGTATATTTTACAGAATTCTAACTCACCAGAAGCTGCAGCCAAGAACAGTTCTTTCCTTGGTGACTTGCTTCTCGTACTTACCTCAGAGGTGGCACATTTTCTCAGCATGTCTTTAGTTGCCCCAGGCGGCGGTGTGATCCTATTAAATAACCCTGTTCTCAGTCGTGGTGTTGGAACCAGCAATGTTTTTTTGCTCTTTTAAAAAAAAGACAATGAATTACAAAATAAAACAGGAATTTTCTTGCGTACGCTAACTTTTCGGGAACAGAAGCAAGTTACTACTGTCTTCACTTTCGGTGTGTGCCAACAAAGTTACTAGTTTGCAAACAAGTAAATAATGCAATTTACTCAGAGCCACTACTCTGCCCGGCCTTAGGATGAAAGAGGCAGGGTATTCATTAAACTCACTAATTCTACTTTACTTGCCACTGAAAATCATTACAGGTAAAAAATTACAACACAAATCCAAAGTTCTGTTCTCATAAAACTTCCAACCATTAACTTTCCTGTGCCCCCTATATGGTGTTTTAATTTGAAACTGGCGTAGCATAGCTACATTAAAAATATTCCATTAAGCATTTATATCTAGTTTGCTATTCAATAAATCACAGTCTAAGAGATCAGCACTCGTTATAATCAATATTTTATACTGACCTGTGTCAACAGCCTTTTCTTCTATTTAGTTCTCAGATTTTGAGTGCCAGAGGACACAGGGCTTCTCAAAGTGGGGGCCCTGGGCAGTGGCCACAGCAACTCCTGGGCACTTGTTAGAAATGATCAGAGCCCTGGGGGCAGGCCCAGCAATCTGCTTTAACAAGCCCACCAGGTCCATCAGGAGAACCACTGCCCAAGAGTCCCTTTGCAGATCATGAAGGGGCAGGCCATAAGGCAATCATAAAATTTATAAAACATTTTGTGTGAAAAATGTTTTAGTTTTTATGCAGGAAATGGCAGCCTGAGACCAATAAAAGACCTATAAAATCAGTTTGGCTTACTTAAATAAAGGTTTTTTAACCACAAAGGAGGAGTATTTCAACACAGGTAAAAACCACATACTATTTTCCTTTTGAGTGTTAAAGAGTTTTGGGTTCATTTCATTTGCAGTCTCCAGATGACTCTGGCATACTGCAGACTAATTCGGTTACTCCCTGTTTTCCAGAAGCTGCTCAACCTCTAGCTCAGCGGATCTCAACCCTAGTTGTATGTCAGCATCACTTAGGGAGCTTTCAGACTTACCAAGGTCCAGACCCACTCAGAGGCTCTGATTCAGAACCTGATATTGGCAACAGATCGTCTTCAAAGCTCCCTGGAGGATACTAACGTGCAGCTAGGGCTGCCAAACGCTGCCTGGGCCAGTGGTTATCAATCACCATCAGGTGTTTATTAAACAGACTCCAGAAATCGAGTCAAGGCCTAGGAAGCTGTGCATCCCCAAGCACAGGCCACTGGGTCCCCAGGTATGGTCTGTGGCCGTGTTTATCACCATCCCTGCCTGCACTCAGGTGGAACTGAGGAACCTGCAGTTTTATCTGCTTCCTACATGATTCTTAACCCACTAAAGTTTTCAGAAACCACTGATGAGTCTGTAGCCCTAGAGCATAGGGATCATATGTGTCATTGTATCTTTTTCGCCACTATGTCCCTGTGCCTGGCCCAGAGCCTGGAATATAGCTCCGCTGTTTATTTCCCCTGAATACATGAAGTGACAATGAGGACTGTTATTCCTTCCTGTCGCCTGGCTACATTCCCCTCACAGGCTGCCTTGGCAAAGTGTAAAATCTCCAACACATTCAAGGTCTTTGATTTTGTGCTCTGAGAGGATGACAGGTAAGACCACCCTGAACCTCACATGCAGAGAGCTGACTCTGGTCACACTGTGCAATAACTGCCCACTGTGGGTCCTTCATTGCTGCTGCTTCGATTATTACCTCTAGTTCATTAAAGTGATTTAATGACTGGGGAAATAAGGTTGATACAAAAGAATGCTTCTGGAAGAGTCTAAACTGGAGGCCCCTCTTAGGGTTGAACCGCAAACAGAAGACAGAAGCTCTCCTAAATGAGAGAGTTGAAAGAACCAGAGCAGAATTCCTAAAGCCCCCTCTGTTCTCTGTAAAATTCCTTTCTGGTAGTCACTTCACCAGAAAGGATGAAAGGTGCCCTGCATAACCGAGGCTTCTCAGGAGCTGTGGGAGAACCGGGTCACCACATGAGGCATGGCAGCATAAGGCAGAATCCCAAAGATCCTGCTAACATTCAGGACCATATTCAAAAAAAGAGCATCACCAATTACATAAATTTAGTGCTGTTCTTTGCATAGTATTACTTTTATAGTTTTGTTTGTATTTAATTTATATGCTTCTTTTGGTTTTATAGTACTGTAAGAGCTACAAGCATTAAAATTTATATCAAGTTTTGTGATTATACATATTTAATTATAATAAATTATTTAAAGCCAACCGTGTGGAAATTTTTTTTCTTGAAAAGGGGCATACGTATTTAAGAAACACCATTCAAATTTAAATATTTTAGGAACTCATTTATCAGATATCTTACTCACTGGTTATCAACTTTCAAAGAATTGTAATATTACAAATGAGGCACAAGGAAATAAACATATTGTCATCTTTCTCTGCTAATGAAGAACATCAGAATTGAGAATGCTTCACTGTCATTGTTTTTAATGTCCTTTATCTTTCTTTGAATTTAGAAACACTCAGGATTTCTGATTGACTGCTAAACAGCCAAAAGACTTCTGGACTGTTCCTGGAAAAAACAACTCCAGGGCATGTTCTACAGGGGAATGAGTCAGAAGCACATCCTCCCAAATACAGTATTGCACACATTTACCAGCTACCTGGAGACTGCCTTCCTGTCAGAGGCAAGGCTCTGGCTCAGGAAATGGGATTACCTGCAGTGCCAACAGCCGAACACCTTCCAGTGGTTTATCGGGATCCACTTTAACTTCCCGCGTTCTGGCAAAAACCTCTAGGTCTTTGATGTTTTGGCAAGCCAGATAAGAGCCCTGGTTAGGCAAACAGACAGAGTTGCACTTACATCGAGGACGAAGAAGCGAGCATTTTTCTGGGGAGCATCAGGGTTGACTTTAATGGTTCTGGCCACTTTGAACGCCTGCAAGCGTGGGAAATGCTCAGCGGCATGAGGAGCACCCTGTTTTTAAACGCAATAGCATGTTACTGAGAGGACAACTGCAGCCTGAGCAGTTCGCTCCAGCAGCCCACCCAGATAGGCATTAGTGCTAATTCTGAAACAAGATTTAACAATCACCCAAAGAAACATCTAAAAAAAGCGGTCAGGGAAAAGGGGCTGAGAAAGCTGGTCTAGCCCCAATTTATTACTGAAATAAAACATACACTCCAGAAAGTGTACAAATCATGAGTGCATAGGTTGATTAAGTTTCACAAAATGAACACACTTGTGCGACCACCACCTAAATCAAAACAGCATATAAATCAAGGTTAGAGCACTAACCCAGAACCCCCATCCCTCTCCTAGTTGATTCCCTTTTAAAGATTACTACTGATTCTGTTCATCTTTCATCTTTTCCCTGTACTCCATGTATACTTCTCTTTCTGGAGTAACAAGCACTAAAACAAAACAGAGTAGCAACAAAAACCATCTAAAAGAACTGTTTTTCGAAAGGACAGGATGGCTTTGGAACCAGCTCAGCTGAGGACCATAAGGGGCTGGGGCATGCTTCTTAGAAGCCAGGCTGGGGAGAGAAAGCCCAGCCAAAACGAGGGGTGGGGCAGGGGTGATGGCAAGCAAACGGGCCACATCCTTTGGGCCTGAAAGAACAATCAGTATATTTTCAAAAATCACTTTCTTTCTCTCGGAAAACATGGATGCTAGAGATTATGAGCTGTGTATGCTGCCTCTTTCAAGCAAACTTTTTTCTATTAATACCATCATAAACAGACATCTTTGATTATCCTCTATTCTGAACAGTTAGGAAACTGAGGCCCAGAGTCATCAGGGCTGGTGAGACCATCCTTTTTCCAAAGGTGCTAGCGGTGGGGCTCCCTCTCAGAGCGCATCACCCTTACTATCCTTAGGGAACTAGTTTTATGAAAAGGCACCACAACAATAACATGCTTACAGCCAGGATAAACATTTCACTTTGCATCAAATGATAAACAACAGACTGAGTAACCACTTCATGGCAAGACACAACCAACCAACCCACCCTGCACAGAAAAGCAAGAGGCCCTGAGAGTGATGGTTAAGTAACATGATGAGAGGTGTCTCAAAACACAAAAACACTGTGGCCTGGTGGTTCGGACTTCACACCACCGCTCACTATTCACCAAATTTGAATCCACCAGATGAAGCAGAATGGTAACTGTATTACTAATGTCATTCATTTAGGAATATCGTGCTTTCTTTTTGAATATCCCAGTACCTTGAAGTTGGGAATCCTGTGATGAACAGGCCGGGGAAAGTCAGCTAAATTTTGTGATTCCATGTAGTCCCAAATCTGCTCACGAATGTCCTGTTTGGAAATAGCTATCACAACAAAGGGTGTGACTGATTAATACAGCAGAAAGGAATTCCACAGCACAGGCATCCTGGGTCCTACTGCACGCCTGTTCCAGCTGTACCCTCCAGTCTCTATCAGGCCGAACTAGGATCTAGAGCTTCTGATCCCTACATCATAAAATCAGGGTTAGCGATAAGTTTTATACTCACAACAAATTGCTGGAGTCCAAAAATAGAGTAAATTCAACATAATCCGTGTTTGACCCAGTTCTAGCACAACAAAATGCAACCAAAACCATATAACCTAGCATTCTTAGAGTTCTCACTTAGAGATGTGAATTCTGCTGTCAAGGCAATGTCATTTAACTGTCTATTTAGTGTTGAGATAGCTGTTATTAGTTTACTCTTGCTGTAAATCCAGTACGCTTGCCCTAATCCTAAGTGATTTGTAAGCTAGCTATTATTTTGAATTACCAACTACAGCCCTTTTGTTAGTGTGGGAATCTTCTATCTGTACCCAACATTGGAAATGCAACTTTAGGCAACAAATATACTTGAAGTGTTTGATTGGGACGGTCCTACTGAAATCTGCATTAACTATGTGCTCCCCGTGGAGTGGAGAAATATAAAAAGCAGTTTCCAATTAAAATAGAAAAAACAAAACGAGCGCATTCATAGACACATTTTAAAATGTTCACTAAATTTTTGCTTTTGTTAGTCCAAAAGTATATCCTTGTACAGAAGTTTGTTTCAAATCACTTTGATATCTACTATTTGGTTTATTTTCAAAACGATGTATTATGTGGCCAGCATTGTGAATTATGAAGCGAGGAATTTCATATGTGGTAATCTCATTCCCTGGTATACTTTCGCTGCTAACCCAGAAGCAGATTCAGTACCTAGATATAACTCCCAGTGAAGAAAAGTGCTATCTATCTACCCTAAGCCTTCTGAAAGCCTCCAGAGGAACATGTACACACAGACTTGCATCTCTGACACTAGCATGAAAAGTTGGCTGCTTTCAGAGAACTTTGATGGTATTCAACATAACTATACAGACCCAGACTGTGAACATGAGGTCCTACACAGTGTGTGTGTGGGTGGGGTACCTCTCATCACCCTGGCAGGAAGGAAGGGCAGGTTTAACCTCTCAAGTCCTCAGTCTCCCTTAAATGAGTGGAAGCTGCTCAAAAGTGACACAAAGGCCAGAGAGAGCTTGGAGTCACCTGCATGGCTGGTGGGATGAAGCTGGCAGCTGGTCTCATTTTTCTAAACTGTGGTTTTGAATCATGTGGATAAATTACATCCTAAAGCTTAACTTCTCGTAAATGAATTTTTAAAACATATGAAAGGATCTATAATGAAAAGTCTCTCTCCTTACTGTCTGCCAGGTACCAGGTCCCTTCCCCCAAGACGATCAGTGCACCTGTGTCTTCTTATAAATTTTTCCCCAGATATCTCAGGCTTCACACAGAGACACTTCTAATCTCGTCCTCATTTCCTCTGCCTGAGGTAGTGCACTATCCATATGGCTACACACACTGCTCTGTATTTTGTCGTTTTTACTTTGTCTTGCAGATCAGTCCATAAGGTATATAAAAGCACCCTCATCCTTTTGTGCAGTTGTATAGTATTCCGCTATGTGGACAGGTCGAAATTTATTCAAGTAGTCCCCTACTGATGGGCGATAGGTGGTTTCCAACCTTTTGTTACTGATGAATGCTTTACAATCCCCACCTATCAATTTGTTAAATGTGTAGTTCTAAGGTGTAAGGGCCACAGCTAAAGGCCCTCAGGATAGACCTTGATCCCCTTGGCACAGTGTGCATACAAGGCCTTTCACAGCCAGGCTCGAGCCTCCTGGAGCCCACTGCAAACACCACTGGTGCCTTTTGACCCTAGTGATTTCTGAACCACTCCAGAAATCAAAAATGCAGACTCAGGTGTGCTTAGGGAACTCATCTCTAAAGATGCACACTGAGACTATACTGCTGTCAGCCTGAGAAGAGCCACACAGGCGATTTCCAGCACTTGACTTGTCTTTTCTGCTGGGAACTCTGCACCTCTGGTCTCTGCTGAAGTCTGCTCAGTTCTGTTTCTCCCACAAACCTTCACTCTTTAAGGCTCAGCTTTGGCATCACCTCCAGGAAGTGTCCCCTCCATTCTGCTCCAGTGCCCTGAGGATCACTCTGTCACTAGTTCTGAAATGAGCTGCAAAGCTCTGCTGGCTACCTTGGGCTCATCTCCCGTCATTCCTGAGAATTCAAAAAGTGGCTCAACTACTATTGGTCCCCGGCCCCACACATCTGCCCACCTTTCTCTCTTTCAGGCCTTGGTACTTCCTCTCCTCCCTCTCCCTTCAGGACTAGCTGAGATGCCGCCTCCCCCAGAAAACATTCTCTGAGCACTCAGTGGCAAACGAAAGTCCTTTCTTTAGGAATGCAGAGCGCCCTGTTTGTTTGCTTTTTCCCCCCAAACAGAAATAATTACATAACTATCATAAAGCTATTATATTTATCACTTTCACTAACAACCCATAGGTCCTACAATATCACCAACACTGTGCAGGGTACTGTGTGGGACACAAGAAATGTAGAAGTTGGGACCCTTGTTCTGGAGAGTCAATCACAAACATCTGAGTGACTCTCATTTAGAAAGCAATGGGCTAACTGGGCAGGGAGGGAGAGAATAGGAGGGCAGATTCTTGCCCTCGGAAAGTTATGAAAACGTAGGAGATGATTAGGATAATAAAACATGACATGTATTAATGTGTGAAGTGCCTGAACTCTGTTCTGTTATTGCAGGTCAGGTCAGCTTGGGTTTCATTCTTCTACCTCTAGCCCTAAGCTCAGTCCTGGCACTCCACAGACATCTCCAAAGGTCTTATCATCCCACTGTATTAGCGGCATCTGTTTACTGTACAGTTTATATGCTGCACGTGTATTAAGGGCAGGAATGGATTTATTCACGGTTGTGGAACCTGGCTTTGACAGACCACGGCGCATCATGAGTTCTAATACGATCTTTGCCAGGCAATCCTACAATCAATCATCGAATCTCAGAAACTCTGGGGCAAGCTTCCTCAATGCCTGGTAATTCGAGGTCTCACATTTGTTAAGAGGACAGTGATTAAACGCCCCAGTGCTAAGGTTAAATTGGTGTCCGGTCCTGCCTCTGCCAGCAGCTGTGAGCCTCAGTTTCCCCTTCCGTAAAATGGGGATAAAATGGAGGGCGGATCTCAGGGGGGTAGTTGTGATGAATGGTACGGGGCCCACGGACACCACCACTTGGCCAGCTGGTAGCCCTCCTTTCTCTTCTCCCATTATCTTTATTCTACCAACCGGCTTCGGCATCCGAGTCCGAGCCCACCGCAGGTTCGACGCGGAACACCCCTTCACGTTCCCCCACCCTCCCGCGCGGACCCCAGACTACCACTCCCTTCTCTCCGGTGGTCTCTCTGCCCTATCGCTGCGGTCTCTTGGCGCCCCCGGCCCGCCCCCGGTGGTCTCTCCGATTGCCCCTCACCCGCCAGTCTCTCTGGCGACTGCGAACCCTCTCGTCTCTCCCGCTACCCCTCGCCAGCCAGTCTCCCTACTGGTTTCTCACCCGCCCTCGACTCCATGGCGACGCCGTCAGCGCGCGACACCTCCCGGGTCCGGGCGGTGCAAACTGATGACGTCACTCGCGCGCGCGTTCTCCCCTGCGCCTGCGCACTGGCCGCCGGGCCGGGGGCGGATGTGGGAGGAGCGCAGGGGGTTGTTGCCGCTGGCATCGCGGCGCAGGCCTGGTGGTGCAGGTACGGGGCTGGAGGGTGCGCATGCGCGTGCGGCTCCGTGGACCAGCTAGAGAGATTCGCCCGCGAGACTCGCGCGTTGAGATGGTGTTCCGAGCGGCGTTTGCCTGGCGCTGTAGCTACCGAAATGAACAAGCCCCTGGCCTGTCCGGGCCCACTGTCAATTCCAATACACCCCACTTTTTCTGGTTCCCAGAAGCCACCTCCTCCGGAACCCAGCCTTGATTGCTCCTTCAAGACAAGATTCCTCTCCTTTGAGACCCTGCAGACCGGACTCAGCCGGGGACATGTTTAAAATGTCAGTTTGCTGGAGTGGAATTCACTGGGTCTGGGGTCAGGCCCAGCCCAGCCAGTGGTTGAGTCTATACGGCTCGAGGACGCACTTTGGTCCCGCTCGCCTTAGATTTTACCGTGGCTTTTGGATTTCCTGGATACTGAAAGAACGTGGCAGCCCAAGTTTGCTCGTCTGCATCATTTATTAATTCATTCGTTCATTCATTCAACACACAGGATGAGGCAATCTAAGGGCTGTTGGAAGAGATGAGTCTGAATGGACAATCAAGTCCATGACTTCCCCGGGCTCCGATCTAGCGGGAGAGATAACGAGGAGGGTGAGTTTGGCTGTGCCTTCGTGCATAAGGAAGATAACCCCTTCCCCCTAAACTGGGGCGGGGCGCGGGGCGGTGGAACCAAGCCATTAGTAACCATTCCCTATGAGTGATTGCATACCCTTAGCAACGTGCCTAGTACATAATAAGCACTCAAGAAATGGTAGCTACTTTTCAAAATTATGTATCCAGTACTTCCTACAATCCTCACAACAAACTTGCGAAATAGACAAGCATTTTAATACCCACTTTACAGATATGAAAAATGAGTTTCTGTGTGTTCTAGCGACTTAAGATTTCACAGAACTGATCCTATGCCATTTGTTTTAATCAGATAGAACATAATGACAGTAATAAACAATGCTACTTATCTGTCAGGCCCTGGGCTAAGTACCTGAGTGGTCATATCTAAATATAATCTCCACAACAACCTTAGGTGGCAAATGTGACTGGCATTCTAGAGAGAAGGAAACAGACTCAAGATGTTTAAGAACCTTACCCAAAGTCATCCAGCAGAGAAGGGGCAAAGCCGGATGTGCTTAATTGCAAATCTGTGGCTCCTGGTCACTACTCTGTATGCCTAGGTG
This sequence comes from Pteropus alecto, assembly GCF_000325575.1. Lineage (NCBI taxonomy): Eukaryota > Metazoa > Chordata > Mammalia > Chiroptera > Pteropodidae > Pteropus > Pteropus alecto. The sequence continues at coordinate 61,231,677 of NW_006494614.1, forward strand.
GTATCCATAGCATTAATACATAAAAACATAAACGGGCCTTAGTGCTATGTGAAAGTGGCCATGTCTTTTACCAGGCTTGCAGAAGGAGTACAAAGCATTATAGGAGGTTATAAAATGAAATCTCTCAGAGAGGTTGGGTGTCCTTTCTCACTTTCAGGAAAACACAATAGATCTGTTGAAAATATTTTTTGCAAATTGACCTGGCTCTAGCAGCAGAAATGTCTAAAGGACTCACTGTTAGTCAGCTGTGCTCAGAGCAGAGACCAGGCTGCTAACCAACCGCTGAAGTCCCTCAGGTGGCCAGCCTGGCACGTCCTCCAGATGGTAATGAGACACAGTGGCTATTTTAGAAAGCAGGTGGTGCCAGAAGAGAAGGACATTGCATTTAGCTCTTTCACACCCAGTTTTCAAGTTAGAAGTGCCCACCAAAAGCCTAAGCATTTAAAAGAATAAATAACGCCTGGCTCTTATGAAAAAATATTCTAGAACTTTAACCTAAATGCTTCAAACTTTATCATATATATAAATTTATATTTGGTCACTTGAGGACTTTTTAAAACTAGACTTTAGAGCAGTTTTAGGTTCATAGCAAAATTTAGAGGCAGTTACAGGGTTCCCATACACCCTCGTTCCCCTCCCCCCCACAACCTCTCCCACTATCAACATCCCCCACCACAGCAGTACTTTTGTGACAATGGATGAACCTACATTGACACATCATTATCACTATGGACTGGTTTGTGTCCCCTGCCCCCCAAATTTATATGTTGAAATTTAATCCCCAGTGCAATGGTATTGGGAGGTGGAGCCGGTGGGAGGTGATTAGGTCATGAGGGCAGAGCCTTTATAAAAGGGACTCCACAGAGCTCCCTCAGGAGCCCTTCCACCTTTGAGGACACAGCAGGAAGAAGGCCCTCACCAGACACCTAATCTGCAGACACATTTATCTTGGACTTCCCAGCCTCCCAAACTGTAAGAAATAAATGTTTGTCGTTTAAGTCACCCAGTCTATGGTATTTTTGTTATGGCAGCCCAAGCTAAGACACACCCAAAGTCTATAATTTACATGAGAGTTCACTCTTGCTGCTGTAAATTCTATGGGTTTGAACAAATGTATAATGACATGTGTTCACCATTATGGTATCATACAGAATAGTTTCACTGTCCTAAATATCCTCTGTACTCCATTTATTCATCCTCCCTCCCTCTAGTCCCTGGCAACCACTGATCTTTTTACTGTCTTCATTGTTTTGCCTTTTCCAGAATGCCATAAAGTTGGAATCACATAGCATGTAGCCTTTTTCAGATTGTCTTCTTAGTAATATGCCTCTAAGTTTCCTCCACGTCTTATCATGGCTTGATGCATCATTTCTTTTTAGCGCTGACTACTACTTCATTGTCTGGATGGACCACAGTTTATTTACTCATTTACCTACTGAGGGACATCGTGCTTGCTTCCAACTTTTGGCAATTATGAATAAAATTGCTATAAACATTTGTGTGCAAGTTCACCTGAGGATTTTAAAGCTTGTCATAGGCATTTCCTTATGAATTCTCACAACTCCTTTAGAACCTGGCTGGAAGAAATATAAAAAGGTTAGCGGGTGAAAAGCTTAGCTATGGAGCTCTAAGCTGTGTGACTCTGGATAATTAACTCCGCCTCTCTGAGCTTCAGCTCCTTCATCTGTAAAATGTGGGGAAGTGCTTCCTCCACAAGAGTCAGTGAGAGAAGCAAGTGGACTAGTCTACTGGAAGTCCACGTACAGTGCCTGCTCAGCCCTCAGCAAGCCCGCTAGAGATGTTAGCTTTCATTGTTCTGTAACAATCCTGTGAGATCCACAGGTGAGGGCAGGTGTTGAGAGGTGAGGTCTGGTAATTGACCCAAGGTACTGGGGTGCTGAGAGCCAAACCTCTGCCCACACGTGCTTCTGAAACACCAGCACTTGCAGCCTCCTACACTGCACAGGTATGGGCTTAAAGCATTACATGTCATATTCAGCTTTCAGCTCTCTGACTTCTCCCTGCATCATACGCACACACCCCTCCTCAACTACTAAAAATAAAAAAATTAAGTGAATAATTCTAATAACAACAAAGGCTGGCTCCTGAGAAACTAGGAGATTCCCATCCACCTTCCGGCACTCCTCTGTCAAATGGCTCTGCTACTGAGCTAGGCACACGCTCACATCCTGGGATCAGGTGAGGTCCGTCTACCAGGACTTGGCATTTCATGGGAGAATGCACTTTGCCAAGATGAGAACACCTGAAGCATCACAATGATGCCTCCCCATTGCTGCTGCCACCGCCCAGGCCAAGGATGTGTCACCATGCCTCAGACTGCAACTGCCTCCTGCCTCCCCACTCTGCCCCCTCCCTAGGTCTGCCTTGTCCTCCTCCCATCTGCTTTCCCTTTCTCGACAGCCCCTCCTCCACCTCTACATCTTCCAGCTGTGACCTTGTGGCTCCCCACTGCCTCCACCTGGCAAAGCAAAGCACAAACTTCTTACCTGGACAGTCCAGGCCTTGCTTGACTGCCAGCTTGCAGGCCCAGCCTCATCTCTCAGCCAGACTACATCCCTGTCAGCTCAGCTAACTCTGTCCTTCTCCTCCTTCCAGTTTTCATTCATATTTTTCCCATTCCAGAAATGCCCATCTTCTCCCATCCCTAAGTTTTGCAGGTCAAAAATCTCACCCCAAATAGGCCTGGGGACTAGGAGGAGGGAATGGCGGGGCACCGACAAGCTCCTGGAACGGAGCAGGAAAAGTTGATGGAAGAAGCAGGGAAAATGAAGAGGCATTACTTAAAGGCACAAAGAGATCCTGCAGAGGAACTAAAAAAAAACCTCCCTGGGAAGCTGTGCAGGGGCGGAGGGAGGGTTCTAGCATCCTCAGGTGAACCCAAGTCCTAATTTAAAATAGACACACTGTGTACCGATTACACAACAGGGATAACTGGGAACCATGTGGGTCATGTTTTCAAACGTACTCCCCCGACCCCGAACAAAGGAACCAGCCAATTTCTTCTGAGTAAACTTATTACCATCTTTAAACACAGAGCAGGAAAGCAGAGGATCATAGAGATAGATCATCACCAAGAAAAGAAATAGCAGCAAAGTCTATTTTTTCCAGAAACATTAGTAACTGCCAGAAGAAACAGTGAAAGGAGTTAATGGTCTCTGTGAGTGTGGGAAGGGGTGGCAAGAAGATGTTCTTTTCATTTTAACATCTTCTGTAATATTGGGATTTTATTTTTTAGCTGTGTAATGCATGGCACTCATGCTCATTTAAAATTAGTATAATTTCTTCTATATTTCAAGCCATGAGCAATCATTGATATTTCCCATATCTGGCACTACACAATGACAGAGCAAAGTGAAGACTTTCTCCTGTATGTCTCCCTCACTGTGAACTTGGAATAATACGTAGTTGTTTGGAGCTGCAACTAATATTTAATAAACGTAAGAACGGTTGATAAGCTAATAACCAAAAAGGCGTTCGAAGAACTTCTTTCTCCCCAGATTCAGGGGTGCCTGAATCCCGGATTCACAGTTAAATTTGGATTGCAGATAAACACTGAATGTCTCATGCAGAATATGGGCATCTGTATTTTTATTCGCAGGCAACTCACAGTGTCAAGGAAAAAGAAGGGCATTTGAATGTGAAGTTTTCCTTACCCAAGTTTCAAGACCCAGCTTGATTGTCCACGTCTCTGAGAGGCTTTCACGCTCCTCTTCCTCCCCTTTCCTAGTCTTAGCTCGCTCAGCCCGGCCCCTCCCTCCCGAATGATGGCCATATTAGCAGGGACAGCACTGTGAGCTCCCCGGTCTGCAGCTTACCAGAGGGTGAGTCTGGGCAAGTCACCGGAGCTTTCCATGCCACACTTCCTTCATCCTCAGGATGGGGTGTCAGCACTAATGGCATCCGCCTCTCAACCTTGGCGAAGGTTAAGGCCGATTACCAGAATGGTGCCTGGAACGTGGTGAGGGCTCTCTGTGTGGATGCTAAAAGTAAAACTTCAGCCTGCAGTCCCCTTCGAGTGTAGCCTTAGGCCTGCCATAATGTAGGAGCCAGGGAGCACTTGACAGTGTGTCCCCATTCCTCATGCAGCCTCTCCCTAAAATAAGCGCCAGTACATGTTTGACTTGAATTCTGGGTTTGAGCCACTAAATGGCAGACCAGGCCTACGGTTATGGCAGCCGGGAGGGGGTGTCTCTGAACCCCCGACATGGCATCCATTCATTCAGTTTGTAATTCCAGAGCTTCTAATCTATGCCGAGCCGAGCAGTCGGGTGCTGGGTGTGGTGGGGTGAACAAGGCAGACCAGGTCCTCGCCTGCCTTCTTACTGCTTATATCCCATTACGGGGATGGGTCAGAGGACAAAAAGAGGAATCGACAGGATCATATCAGACGGAGTGAAAGTAGATCAGGATGAGAGGTGGGTGAGGGGGAGGAAGTCGCTGGGTGGTTAGGGTAGGCCTCAGAGGAGGTCATGGGCAGCAAGGAACTGAAGATGAGGGACCCAGGCAAAGGGCATGACACAGGCAGAGGCCCTGCAGAGGGTCCAGGCTATGTGGGGTCAGCAAGGGAGTGTTCTCAGCTTTCTTGGGATTTCTAAAAGTGAAGAGCACTCCGTTTCAGCGCTGATTTGATCCCCCAGGGAGCCGCTCAGCACTGCTGATTTCATTCTGTCCTTTAAAGGTCCCACTGGTGTCTCCTTTGGTGATTGCCACCCTGAGACCAGGCAGTCACTGTGAGGCACCAGCTGAAGCTGCCCTGGATTGTGATTCCAAGGCTGGCTTATTCCCTGTAGCTCAGAGCACCCACCCCACAGACTGCAAATTTTTTGAAAAACCAATCACCTCCTCACCTCTTTCTCTCCCTGCCCTTGTCCAGCAGTCAAAGCTCTGTCTACTTCTCCAAGGCAGCAGCCTGCTTTACGAAAGGTCTGATAATGAATCTTGTGCACCTATTATGTGTGAAGGTATCATGCAAGGAACCGGGACTGCTGAAGGAAACAAGACAGAGTCACTACCTGCCTAGAAAGGTAGAGCGTGTGTGGCAGGCATAAGGCTACTAAAGAAATGTCAGCTAGCCTGTCTGTCTGGGCACAGGGAAGATGGAATTTCCTATCCTCTGGCTGTGGTGGGTCCATGTGACCAGCACTGGCCAATGAGTTGTCAATGAAGTGACATTTGTCACAGGCTGGAACACTTAATTCCCAGGGCAGAATCTCCTTCTCTTGTCCCTGCCAATACAATAGGAGAGACAGCCTTTGAAAACTCATGCTTCTGAGTGACTTTGATGAGCAAAGCTCCCACTGAACTGGGGTTGGCTCAAGATTAAGTCACTGAGACTTGGAGTGTTTGTTTCTGTGCATACACCAGCCTTAACTGACTGATACACCATGTAAGCAAATCAATTACAATATGGATAAGTGCGACTGCACAGGACTTGTATGAAATGCGCAGCATAGAGAAGCATGTCATAACTCTCTTTAAGAAGAAACATATATATCTTTAATATTCTGTTTTGAAAACACCTAGGTACTCTGTTGGATTTCTTGCATCTTTGATTGTATTAATTGTGGCAATGCTTGAATTATAAGACAGATAAGCTCTCTAGAGAATCAACTCTCCCCCTACCCTTTAATAACCACAACTTAATGTGATAAAGTCCATGGCTGTTGATTGTTTTTCAGAAACTTCCAGAACTCAAGGAGAGGGGACACCGGGGCCAAGTTGGGTCCCCATGTTAGGATTTGCAACTTCTTCCATGGAAAGATGTTTGCTTTGTGTCATATCTCTTTTTTAATTTTCAGAGTAACTAAGGTGTTTTTCTCTCCAAAGTTTTTTTAATTTTGAAAAAATTTTAAACTTACAGAAAAATTGTAAGAACAGTACCCAATGAATACTCCATAGCATAGGTTCAGCAATTGTTCTCATTTTACTTATATTTTAGATACCTTTCTCTCTTCTTTTCCCCTCTGCCTCCTCCTACTTTTGGTTGAATCTTTTAAAAGTGGCAGAGATGATGACCATCTGCCCTAAATAGTTTGACATGTACCTTCTAAAAACAAGAACATGTTCTTACTTGACCACATATAATGATCACACTCAAGAATTTTAAACTGGATACAAGATTATTATCTAATATGTACTCCATTTTCAAATTTCCCCAGGTATTCTCAAAGCTGTCCTCTATTATTTTTTTTAAATGTCCTCCACCTAGGATCAAGTATTGCATTTGATTGTCAAGTTTCTTTACTCTTTTAACCAACAATAGTCCCCATCCCTGTTTCTTCTTGTTCAGGACACTGTCCTTTGTGAATGGTGCCACATCACAGTAACTCCTTAGAAAGGTCATGCTCATTAAAATGGGCTTGGAGAGTTTTCATCAGGGACACACTTTTTGTCCTGGAAAAAAATAACTGCTAGGTTGCAATGGATTTTTAAGAAGCAGCATTGACTCTGTTTAACCCAAGAATTCATCAGACCCCAAGTACCTTGTGGGAAGTCTGGAACTGCTCTTATTCCTGGTCCCTTTCCCTAAAAACTAAGGCATCTCGTGAGCCCAGAAGGGAAATGTTTGAAAGATATTGGGCCAAATGTATTGAAAATAGTGAGAGAAGATACAAAACTCCTTTCACTTGTCCTTTCTTTCAGTTCAGTGGTACCTCAAAAGCTGATGCAGATGCAGATACGTTTAAAAGTCTCCCTTCTGTTAAAGCCAATGTAATATACACATCCAGCATAAACATTTTTCTGATGAATTCTCTGAAATTCACGCCACACATAGGGCAGAAAGACAGCTGCCATGGAAAGACACCGAGAATTAATTTGTTCAACAACCCTGGAAAAAAAAATACCCAGACTTCTAGCCACCTAAGAGGCACAAATTTTATTTGCCTAAAACCTCAGAGAATCTCCCTAGAGAGGATTTCTTGCTCCTCTGGAAGTTTCAAAGACATTTCTGTTTTCCGACAGATCATGTTCTTGACACATTGCAAAGCTATGGAAAATGTTTTTTTTTTTTTTTCCTTAAAAGACGCACCACACAGTTTATTTACCTTCTCTCTCACAGATTTTGAAGGCTTTTTTTCCTGCCGTGCAATACTAGGGTGCATCCGTAAGGTGTCAGCACCTTCATTGTAACCAGAACGGTCGTTTTTGTGTGTGTGCGTGTGTTTTTAAGCGTAGTTTCCCGATTGGCCTCAAGGTGGCGCCATTACCACAGGTCCACCCGAGCCGCCTCCAGGTGCAGGAGCCAGTGGCGCATGCAATGCGGTGCTGGGGTAGGGGTGGGGGGGGGGGGGAGCAGGGTGTGAGGTGTGTGTGTGGCGGCGGGGTGGGGGGGAGATAGCTTGAATATCTTTTGCCTTTATCATCGCTTATTGTTCTAGAAGCACATAGGGCCCTCTGGGGCTCGATTCCTTTCCGCTCACTGACAATAATAAGGTCAGGAAAGGAAAAATCAGCAAGAAATTAGCATGCCCCAATCCAAAATACCCTGGCAGGTTAAAGAAAAGATCGGAAATATGGTTTTTGCAAAGTCCAGGTGTGTGGAAGGTGTTGTTTTAATAACCTGAACAAACATTTCTCCCGGAGTCCTACTGAGCGGAGAAGAAACCTAATTCCAGGGGCAAAGGAAAATGTCTCTCTCACCTTTTCAGTCTTGATTATAAGGATTTCTTCCCTCCCACCCCCACTTTTTGGGGGGGGGGAGTTGTAATAATTTTGGCAATGCGACCTAGTTCTTTTCAGATGACATTGGTTTAAACCTGGACATCCTTGTAAATGCAAACTCAGGCAGAAACTGAACTTTTTGAATTTATTTTCCATGGTCCTTAGCTATTTTGGGTTTTACCCTGTTCTGTGATAAAGCTTTTTAAAAAGCACCTCGTAAAAGCAGAGTAAATAATATTCCTACAGGAAGCCTACAGACCGAGGTGTGTTTCTTGATCAATAGTTTGCATTTCCAGTAAAATTGTGAGCAGAACTCAGAGTGCCTGTCAGGCACTCCAGGAGAAAGGCACTTTTTTGCCAGGATTTTTTTTTTTTTTTTTTAAGATGGATGTGAACGTACTAGAGGTATTAAAAATAATAAAGTCGTAGTGGGAGTTGGGGAATGGGAGAACCTCAAACCATTCACCTATGAACTGAGAACTGGGTAGCTTTAATTTACTTCGTTGCAAAAAAAAAAATATATATATATATATACATATATGTATCGAGTTTGAAAAAGAACTCAGGGCAGCCATAAAAAATATAGTTAGCGTTTCAGAAGTAGAATATTCGAGGTAACAGGAACTCGTTTTGTACATTCTGTTTGATTTTGATTATCATGAGGTAATACTATTAATAGATAATGCACATAAATTTTTTTTATTAAAAAAATGAATGAGATGTTCCCGATTCCTTCTATTCATCTCCCCAAAGCTAAGAGTGACGGTAGATTCTCTCAAGCCCTTTTCCTAGGAATCTAATAAGCAAATGATAGAAGAGTTAGGAGGGGAAAGGAAACTTGAAACAAAAGTTTTATCTGGTTTTCTTCCCTATCCAACCGCACGACAACTTCTAGAAAAATTATGACCAGCATATAGCCCTTCTTATGGGGGTCCCCGCCCCTTCAGGGGAAGCGGGCAAAGGGAGGTCTGGTTATTCGAGGTATTAAAGGAATAAATACTTAGTCCACAAATAAACGAACTTTCTGGGATTCCTAGAGAGAAGGAGAAAACTTGAAAGGGTGAGGATCCAGAGTCGCTTTAAGTCCATATCCAGAATAATATCTCTGGGGTGTCTTAACCGTTTGCAATCGCTTACTCCGTCCTTCCACGGAGCTCCGATACCCAAATAGCTTATCAAACATCAACCAACCAACCAAGACTGAAATATAAAGTCGGCTTGGAGAACCCCAAGGAGGCTTTGCCAGGAGCCCGAAGGAGTGTCTGGGTTGGTGTTCGAGGCGCCGTACAGGGTTGGGGATCCGCGCTAGGGACGCGTGTTGTGGGGCGAAGCCCCCGGAGAAAACCGCTGGGTTTTTCTGCTCGGGCAGAGGAGCCCGGCTCTGCCCGGCCCGGGGCTCGCTGCATTGTTCTCGGCTTTCGGGAGCGCGGGAGTCAACTTGTCAAAGGGAATTTCTCCCCGCGAAAAGGGAGCCACACTGCGAAGCCGGAGTCGGTGGGCTGCAGGCGTCTACGCGGGAAGGGAAAGGGGGAACCGAGTAGAGTTATTTCACTGTCTTCCTAAACTTCCACAAAACTGCTCACGATGACGCGGGTGATTTGCCGAATCCACGGCGAATTTAGAGGATTAAATTCTCAAGATAATGTTACTTTCCCGCTCCGCCTTTCTCCTGTAGACGCCGTGGCCCGCCTCCTCAGGTGGGGGTGAGGGGCATTCCATATCTATAATTTACCCCTAAAACCTTTACAGGTTATTCTTGACGGCCCCGAACCTGGGAACTCCCTGTTGATTATTATTTGCTTAAATAATTACAACATTCAGGGAGGCCCCTTCCATGCCAATCCAGCACGTTTGCTTTGAATCCATTACACCTGGGCCCAGATAATTAGGAAATCTAATTATTCGCCTCATCACTCATTAATAAGAAAAATAGTCCCAGGGTCTTTGCTACTTACAACGTCTTTGGGGAGAGAGAGATTTGACCACGTTAATCAATTCGATTTTATATTTTAAACTAACTTTTTTCCTGCAAAGGAGAGTGCCTTTTTTTTGCTCTGGACACGTGGGCCCATTAACCAAAATATGATAATAAAATAAAATTTCATAAGATACAACACTTGGAAAAAAAAAAACTTTTCAAGTTAAGACTGAGCTGCATTAAAGTCTGGCTCCGCTCGGCTGGGTCTTAGAGCCGACGGATTCAGGCGCTCCTCTCCCTGATTGGTGACAACTCCCCACAGTTGCAGCGTTATTGGTCCAAAGTTCCCGGAGGGGGCGTGGCAGGAGGAAAGTAAAAACTCGCTTTCAGCAAGAAGACTTTTGAAACTTTTCCCAATCCCTAAAAGGGACTTTGCTTCTTTTTCCGGGCTCGGCAGGGCAACCAGTCTGGACCCCGGCTCGCTGACCCTCACGGCTACCGATTTGCTGGGGGTTTGGAGAGCCGCCTTCCCCCTCCTGGCACCGACTGGGGGCCCAGCCTTGGTCCACCCCGCGCGTGGCGTATCCGCTGCGTCCCCCACCGCCCGCCCGGGCTGCCACCCGCCGGGTCCCGAGAGCGAGCGAGCGAACGAGCAGGGCCCGGCGCTGCGCTCGCCCTGGGCGCGCCCTCCAGGATGCTGATCCGCCCAGTCCGCTGAAAACGAGCGCCCCTTCTCCTCCCGAAGGCGGGCGCCCAGCGCCGGCGCCTCCTCCACCTCGTCCCCGAGGCTTCCAGGCGCCCCGGGCTCCCCCCGCCGGCTCCCTTCCTCTCTTGCGCGCGCTCTCTCGCTCGCTCTCTCTCCCTCTCTTGCTCTCGCAGGGCCTTCCTTACGGTCCGTGCGCGAAGGCGGTGACGAGCCGTCTCGGACGCAGCATGCAGGCACGCTACTCTGTGTCCGACCCCAACGCCCTGGGAGTGGTGCCCTATTTGAGCGAGCAGAATTACTACCGGGCAGCGGGCAGCTACGGCGGCATGGCCAGCCCCATGGGCGTCTATTCGGGCCACCCAGAGCAGTACGGCGCAGGCATGGGCCGCTCCTACGCGCCCTACCACCACCACCAGCCCGCGGCGCCCAAGGACCTGGTAAAGCCGCCCTACAGCTACATCGCGCTCATAACCATGGCGATCCAGAACGCACCCGAGAAGAAGATCACCCTGAACGGCATCTACCAGTTCATCATGGACCGCTTCCCCTTCTACCGAGAGAACAAGCAGGGCTGGCAGAACAGCATCCGCCACAACCTCTCGCTCAACGAATGCTTCGTCAAGGTGCCCCGCGACGACAAGAAACCTGGCAAGGGCAGCTACTGGACCCTGGACCCGGACTCCTACAACATGTTTGAGAACGGCAGCTTCCTGCGGCGCCGGCGGCGCTTCAAGAAGAAGGATGTGCCCAAGGAGAAGGAGGAGCGGGCCCACCTTAAGGAGCCGCCCCCGGCGGCGTCCAAGGGCGCCCCGGCCGGGCCCCCCCTAGCGGACGCCCCCAAGGAGGCCGAGAAGAAGGTGGTAATCAAGAGCGAGGCGGCGTCGCCGGCGCTGCCGGTCATCACCAAGGTGGAGACGCTGAGCCCCGAGAGCGCGTCAAGTGGAAAAGGAAACGAACTTCTACTGAGCACCTATTGCAGTTGGGGACTATATCTCGGATATACGTCAAATGTTTTTAGCTCATTTTATCCTATGAAATCCTACCCAGGTAGCTGAACCTCATTTTACAAAGCGACTGGGGCTCAGAGCAACAAAGTAACTTGAGTGGCATTTACATGGTAAGAGGAAGTGCCAGAATTAGAACCCAGTCCAGCTGCCTGCTGTCACGTTCACCGTGTTCTCGTTCTATCACTTCCTGTCTATGCATCACTGAGAATCTTAAATATATCTTGGAGAATAAGCACTAAGTATATTGTCTTAATTTTAAGTTATAACAATCACGTGGTAATGAATAGCCTTGTCTCATTGTTTCTGGTAGAACTTTTATCAGTAAGTTAAATTA
>NW_006494614.1:61243384-61289688 GCF_000325575.1 Pteropus alecto
CCGCCGCCGCCGGCTCCCCAGCCTCAGCCCGCGCCTCAGCCCGGGGCCGCCGCGGCCCAGGCGGCCTCCTGGTATCTCAACCACAGCGGCGACCTGAACCATCTCCCGGGCCACACGTTCGCGGCCCAGCAGCAGACTTTCCCCAATGTCCGGGAAATGTTCAACTCTCACCGGCTGGGGATTGAGAACTCGGCCCTCGGGGAACCCCAGGTGAGCGGTAACGCGAGCTGTCAGCTACCTTACAGATCTACGCCGTCCCTCTATCGTCACGCCGCTCCCTATTCCTACGACTGCACGAAATACTGACCGGCTGCGGCCGCTCTGGCTTCGCCTCCCCTACGCGACCCTCTCAGACAGTCAGGCTGCAGAGAAGCAAAAAGAACCAAAACACGTCCACCAGCTTTTTCTCTGACCCGGGAGCAGAGCGCGCGCGCGCCGGCCTCAGCCCTCTGGGAAGCTGCAGGTAACTTTAATTCGCCGCCCCGTTTCTGAGATTCCCAAGAAGCCCCTATGAAGGGAGGCAGCCCAACAAATGAATATTGATTTTAAAATCCCCTTCCCTACCAGGATGTCTGTGCTCTCTGCTCCACTCGGGGTTTCCAAAATTAAGTTATGGACCAAATCCCATAGCGACCCAGTAATGACTCTCTGTAGAGACCCCCATAGGTTCATAGGTTTATGGGGTTCTCTATAGATTTTGTATGTGCTGTGTGTAATTTTAAATTTCTCTAACCGTGCTGTACAAATGTATGGATTTGTAATCAGGCTATTTTTTTGTTGTTGTTCAGAGCCATTAATATAATATTTAAAGTTGAGTTCACTGGATAATTTTTTCATTTTGCCCAACCATTGCTAACTGCCAAATTGAACACTCAAAAAAATCTATGTGGGGTTTTCCCCCCTGTACAATTATGAGATATAATTCTTCTCCCAGTTGTAGGTCTTTCACAAAACAAGAAAATAATTTATTTTTTGTTGGTGGTGGTGGAGAAAGAAGTCAAGTATCTGAATCTTTTTATTTACAAAGTGTGATGGTTTTGTATAGTAGATTCCTCCCTGAGCATTCCTAAAAGAAAAAAAAAAACTTAAAATTTTTTAACTTCACCTGTGTTTGTCTTATGTGGTCTTAATTGTTGTACTTACCTTAAAATAAACCCATGTTGTTTTTCCGCCCAAAAACCAGTGTGTTTGTGTTCTCACATTTTTAAAAAACAAAGCGTGTTTGCGAATCCACCTGTTTTGATTATTTTTGTTACTCAATAATCAGGTGGGTAAATGTGTAGACATATATACACAGATGATCACAGAGGAATGGGGGCTCTCCCCTATTGTCTTGTTCGTGACAGAAAAGGCTTTCGATTAATTCAAAATCTCACCCTGGCCGAGGCAGTTGAGAAACAGTCCTTGTTGGAAGCGGCTGCCTGAGGGACTGCTTGCCGTATGTCATTTGCTGTATTTCATTTTGCTAAATGCAGAAAAATATGCCAATTGTCAAAACAAACAGTGCCATTCCATTTGCATATCCAGCCATCCCCAATTTAGGAGAGGAGGAAAAACATTTTCCATGAGCTAACTACAAACCAGGGGGAGTCCTGCTTTCCCTGAATTTCCTAAAATGCGGACTTCCTTACCCAGTTTAATGGTTTTTGAGAGAAGAATTTGAACTGGGCCAGTGAAGTTCCAAAGGAGACTGAGTCTGTCGCGTTTAATGACCATCCCCGCGGTGGCCATATCAGGGGCAGATTTCAGACCTCTTTACTTCTCGAATTGATTTCTAAATCTTTACTCTATTGCAGTGAAAAATTGTAGAGCCTCAGAGCCCTTCAAAAATAATTTCCAGTGCCTTTAGAGTTCTAAATTCATCAACCTTTTAGAGACTTCAAATAATGAGATTATTTTTCTTTTCAATTTTGATAGCTCATTTTTTTTTATTTTTAATAGCAATTCAGCCTCTGTGAGAGGTGGCCAAGGGAAAATGGCTTTGTTATCTATTTCACTGGCTGAAACCCACAACTCCCCTGCTGGTCTCTGCGTGTGAATTTTGGGGCCAGAGCTACAAATTGGGAATGTTTCCCGCCCCAGCAGGTGAGCTGTACCTTGCCAAGGGCCAAGCTCCTTGTGAACGTAATATTTCAGGTGAGGATGATTTTCCAAAAGGTGATTTTCCTTAATCCAGTGGCGTTCAATGTAACCTGGGTGTTGTGTTGTTATTTTAAACATGGCATTTTCTCTCCGTTACGCTGAGATAGAATTGGGGGTATAATAATTTTCCGCATACGAGTGACACAGATTCTTTCAGTCTGTAGCCCCAGAGGTGGCATGTGGTTAAAACTTAAAGGCTGCATTTTATTCCTTTTCATAATGCGCAGGAACGGGGAGCCCTGGTGCTTGGTGCTGGACTTTCAGCAGGCCCCCAGGCCACAGTGTTTTGGTTGAGTGATCTGGACCAGCCAGCTACAGAGAGAGGGAGAGAGAGAGGGGAGAAGAGGAAGAGGGAGTGAGAGAGAGAAGGAGCGAGAGACCGAGACCCCCTTTCTGAGCTGCATAAAGAGGCAGCCCAGCTCCTTGCCCGGCTCCTTGCCCGGCTCCTTGCCTAACTCCTTGCCAGGCTCTGGCACTCTGGTTTCATTTTGCTCCCGTTCTCTTCATGCTGTTTGCCGCAGGAGGATAGGAGAGTATTTTAGCTGGCTTCTCCTCCTTTAGATATTTCAAAGAGTCCTCCCTGAAAGCTTGTCCTCATCTTAAGATTTGGAACTCAGACCAGGTCTGAGAGACACATTGAGAATAAAGGGAGAGAAATGGGGTGGAGCGGGGCTGAGAGACCCCACGCTGCGTCTGAAACCATCTGCCCTGGATCTTCTACCTTTGGGAAGGCTTCTTAAAGTCCCCACTGTGTGTGGGCCACTCACTGGAGTGGGTAGCTCGAGAAGTTTCCCCCTATCTGGTGGCAGTCATGGCGAGGGCCCCTTCCATTCCTTTGGGAATGTGGGCAACTTGGGGGAAATTGTGTTTGGGGGCTTTATCTAGTAAGGCAGAGTGGAGGGGTATGTCAGGCCAGGATGTGTTGGGTCACCCCCCCAGATCCCCTAGACTTCTGCAGTCTGAGGCCCTGATGGTCAGTGCCAGAAGGTTGACCATGTGCTGGGCGTGAGCTCAGAGCTGGCTCAGTCTGGCCTTCACAGCCCCGATGCAGACCTCAGGCCTTGGGGGTGGCCTCAGGGCATCTGTTGCTCCCCATTGAGTGGGAAGATCCCTCAGTGCAACACCTTGGGCAGCCATGGAGTCCGGGCACCGTCTGGGCTGCTTTGCTTGTCTTTGTGGCCACCCTGCGCATCTTTGTGCTGTGTGTCTGCTACCTGGGCGCAAAGACTATGTGCTTGGCTCAGATTCACTCGCTGCCCCTTCCTTCAGCCACTCCGTCCTTGGAAGGTCCAGGGCCTTTCAGGAAAAGGGGAAAGGAGGTCAGTGATGGAAGGGCCCAAAAGCTCGTTGCAGGCTACTTGGTCTCCTGGCCGGGGCAGCTCTGCGGTCCACGGGAACGCAGTTTGCATGAAGCCATGTCTGATAACCATGTTCCTTCCTGGCCCGATAAGATGCAGCTCAGCAGGTCTCAAAGATATTGCAAATAACATGGAAGCAACCCTAATACCAAGTCAGAAACCATTTCCCTCAAGGTTAAAATCCTGCTGCATCTCAGACTGGCCTTAGCTGGGTAGATGGTGTCTCTAAATAGCGTCCAGTTTTGACAGATACAGTCTGCTTCAAGAGACCCGTGGCTTCTGAACATCCCAAGATTCCCAGCCCCAGAGAGGTGGCAGCTGGAGTAGCCTCCACTTCTCGTAAGACTCGTAAGACTCGGAGAGATGCCTCAACCTCGCTGCTTTCAAGGAGAAGGGACTGCTGGTGTGTGACCCAGCCCCAGCCTCTGTCCCAAGGCTGGATTTGGTTCTATGGCTAGCTGGTCCTCCCTGCACTGGTTCAAGTGGCCTTTCCCCATAAACACCAATAATCAGTGGTGACTTGTATCCTTGAATTGCTGGGACTCTGGGCTAGGAGTTAGAAGACCACATCTTGCAGTGTAAACAAACCACTCCCCTTCTCCCCTGGGTCTTCTCATCTCTAACATGACCAGGTGAGTGTAAGGGCTTTGGGGACAGCCCGGCACTTTCCCTCCCAACATAGTTGGGGCTCCTGCCATGGTCCCCCAGTTATCCCCGTTCCCCCTCCCTGCTGGCAAGAAATGAAGATCCCACATTGGAGGGAAGAAAACACAGGGTCCTGGGAACTTCAGCACATGGCTCATAAATCTTTGGGGGTCCACATCCTCTCCTCTACCCTGAGACTGCCTGGGGGTTACCTCTGGGCCTGGGAGAGGCTTGTGAGCCGTACTCAAAGCACAGAGAGCATAGTTCCCAGGTCCCCCTTAAAAAATGAAAACTGAAAACAAACAAACAAAAAAAACAAAAATAAAACAACAAAGAGCCCTGGTGGCTGAGCTCCTGCCTCCTTGCTCCTCACTCCTCCCTAAACCCCAAAACTAGACGGGGTGTTGAGCAAGGTTGACCTGATGGGAATTTATTGATAACCATAAACCTGAGGTGGGTAGAGAGAGTAACACCAAGAAAAGACACCCTTGATTAATGTGTAGAACCAAGTTTCTTGTAGAATGTGCTTAGGTCTTGGAGGCTGTGCCTGGCACCTCGTGGAATGTTTGCCCGTGTCATCCCTGGACCATACACTCCTGACTGTGTGGTGGAAGTGGACAAGTAGAGATCTGAGGGTTTATGCTTTGGGGGCAGCCAGGCCAGGGATGGCTGGGGAGCTGGACTCCAGGTGAGCAGGGCACATTAGGCTGAGCGACCAGTGACTGCCTTCTGGCATCACATACTTTAAATGTTTTCCCAAACTTTGAGAAGCATTCCCCGCCTGCCTCTTTCATGCGTGGCCTCAGCTCACCAAGGTGTTTGAAATGTTTGCTTTTTGACATGGCATGTGAGGAAGGGGTGGAATGTTTTATGGAGCTTGGAAGACTGGGCTGCCGCAGCCAGGGACGGCCACTGCGCCTGGGAGGACGCCACCGCCTGGACTTGTGTAAGCCTTTCTCTCACTTTTGCGACATGCCTGCTGTGCAGCCAAGGCAGAGAGACGTAGTTTGTGTACAGTTTGATTTTTGAACGTGTCTTTCTGGTGCTATGCTTTTTTCCAGTGTCAGGCTTGTGGAGATTTTATCCTGGGGCTGTGAGGGTGTGAAAAGCTGAAGTGGAGGAAAGAGGGTGGGTTGACAGATCGACGAGCTTGCTGGCATTGAAGGTCCCTTTAAGTGACTAGAGTTGGGGAGCATTGGGAAGGAATCCCTCGCCTCCTCAGCCTGGGGTACAGCTTTGTGCTCAGTCTATGCCCACCCAGGCTGGAAGGTCATAGAGGCCAGAGAGTGCCCTCTGACCCCTGGCTCAATGGCCCTTGGCTCTGGGCCTTCCCTTTCCCAGCAGCCCCTCTGGGCTCTCTCTGCCTCTCTGTTATTTTTGCAGGCGGGCTCCCCAATGGAGCCTTTCCCTCTCAGCTGAATCCACATTCACCAGCTCAGGCCCTCTGCACAAGCCAGCCGAGGGTTTGTGTGACCTTGGGCAAGCTACCTCAAGCTCTCTGGGCTCATTTCTCAACTGAAAAATAACAGGATCATCCAATAAGGCCATTGTTAAGATAAATGAATCCAACACATGTTGGACTCACTTACTCCATAGTAAGGACTCACTGTTAGTTGGTAGGGTTTACCTGGGTAACAGAAGAGAAAGGAATCCTGGAACTCAACTGCTTATATCAGGCTAAACTGCTTGGGCAGAACAGTGCACATGCCCTAACTTCCCCTGTTTAGACCCTTTAAATCACTTCTAGGAACAAGGTGAGCTCTAAAGAAATCAGTGATTAGGAAACTCCTGCCCTGCTTTCTGGGCTTCATTCAGCATGAGGCGAATGGCCAAAGGTTCCCATCCACCCCCACCGCAGAGAAGCAGTAGAAGACCCTGCTCTACCCTCTTTTCATCCTTTCGAAGTAGGAGAGGAAAGGAGGGGAGGAGAACATCTTCTGGGTTTTGGTAGGAGGTAAGTGAGGACTCTGGGTTCCCTACTTATAATGCCTCAACTCTCCTAGCTCGTGGGGGGGGTGCCCCATACCTCTCCTCTCTAGAGGGCCTCATTCCCTTTACTTACTCCAGGCACATCTCGTTGAGTCTCTGTAACACCTGAGGTGGTCAGATCTCAGAGAACCCACCTTTGGAGGAAATTGTGTGCGTTCTGCTCACATTTCTGCTATTTACTGCCTCCGATGTCTTAGGGTGTTCTGTGCCCTGCCTCAGTTTCACTATCTGTAAAATGGGCAAGTCCCCCCTCTTTCATAGATTTTGTGAGGGCCCTCAAGAGAACTTCCACACGGCCCTTAGAGGCCGCATATAGCAGCTATTATAATGCGATTGTTTTTATGGTGTTATAACACTTCCCAGTGGGGGACCCGAGATGAGGTAACTTCCTGGCCTCAGTTTCCCAGTCTGCAGAATGGGAATGATAAAGATTTCTGTTTCTTAGGGTTGCTATGAGGATGGAATGACCTAACACAAGGAAAACACTTAGAACAGTGCCAGCACATAGTAGCCTCTAGTACATTTTACTTATTAATAGTATCCTTATTATCATCAACTTCTCCAATGTTTTTTAGGATGTCAGTGAGGTGACCTGGCTAAGTCCTGCTTATTTTTGCCCTCATTCTTCTCAAACATATTGCATATATGGTAGGATTATTGTTAACTGTTTTCACACTTATTAAGGAAAGTATATATTTGGAGAGATGACCCACATCATCATTAACTGTGCTTCTTTTATTTACTAGCAGAGCAAAGAAGGGTAGATGCTCCTGTTGGCGAGCAGGCAGTGATTAAAGCTCATCTCTCCCCTTCAGCCTCTTTTTTCAGAGGCCTCTTTGGTTCTGGCTGGTGCCTGGCCTCCGCCCAGCGTGCCCAAGGAAAAGGGTTACTCCCGAAAGGTTGGGGCTGGTAATGGTACCGTCTGCCCTCATCTCACGCTGAACCCGATTTCCGCTGGGGCCCCAGGGTTGGAAGCTCCGAGGTCCTTCCCGCAGCATCCGGCCATCTCAGGGCTTTCCTGCTGGCTGGTAGAAGAGCCCGCACTGACTTCAGAGATGAATGCGCTTTTCTGGGATCTGAAGACTTATGAACCTTCAGGGAACTTTCAATCTCTATCTGGCTCTCTGGGACACCCACGGCTGTCTCCCAGACTCGGCAGTCACCCTTTACCCCCGCCCCCGGACCTCCGCTCGGTCCTCACCCGGCAGAGCTTCCGCACGAGGGCGCATTGGCTCTGGGACGCTAGGGTCTTGTGCCATGCGATCCCCGGAAATAAGCCCCGGCGCGATCCTTCCTATCGCAGCTCCTCCTAGGCTCAAGTTTAAGTTTCAAAACTCTTCACCTGGGAGCCTAGGCTCCATCCCCGCGAGGGAGCGGGTTGGAGTGTCGGGCCGGAGCTTTACAACTGGAACCCCTGGGAGACGTTGCAAACTTCTGCAAATGCGCGGGGCTGGATGCGCCTCTCCAGACCGCGACTAGAACTTGGGTTTTCTTTTTTCTTAACCCCTACCCCCCACCCCGTTTACTATCAGTGCCCGCCCACTAGCCGCGCGTGTCTCCGCCCGCGTCCGGCCCATGCCCAAATTGGGTGGTGGTTATTACTGTATGAATCCAAGCCCGGATTTGCCTTTAGAGTTTAGAAGAAGCGTCGCTGCGGGTGTGCCCTTCGGGAAGAGGCAGGGATGTGCGCGCTGGACTCCGGGTGCCGCGAAGCACCAGGAAGGGCCCCGGGTGCAGAAATGGGAGGAGGTGCATAGTGACACCCGTTTCTCTCTTGCTCTGGGTCTGTTAGAGCGGGCGCTGAGGCCGGAGACCCAGCTGGATCCAAACTTGAGCTTGCTGGGGCGCGTTGGTCTGGAGAAGTTGGGGGATCCCCGGAGCTGTGAGGCCCGCGGGTTGCAAATGCGCAGGCATTAAGGCTCTTTTCTAACTCCAAGGTTGAAAGGGGTGCTCTGGTGAGAGCAAGAGATCCAGAGAGAGGACAGCGTCCCGCCCCCCTCCGGGCAAGAAGGCCATCCTCAAGACCTAGGCCCAGGTAGGCTGGGCTGAACAGTTGGCCTAAGTTAGAAATGCAGCGCCCTGGACGGAGGCCTGAAGGTGTCCCAGGGCCTAGCCTGGCGCTGCTGCCTCAAGCCGCGCCTGCACCCAAACTGGTTTTCCGACCCTGCTTGCGTATTTCAAACGTATTCGCTCCGCAGTGGGCTATCCGAAACCTCCAAACACTGGAGTTACCTTCTGGACTCCATTTTGGAGTGAGATTCTCCTGAGCCCTCTAAACCAATCTGCAGCAGTTGTCGCCTCTCTGCGACAGCAGCAGCGGCAGCCCCACCCCCACCCCACCCCAATGCACGCTTAGTGCTTCTCTTCCCATTCCCGCTGGGAACCAGGCTTGGGCCATTTCTACACCCACCTGCCTCCCCACCCCTCCTTCTCTTTGGCATCGCGACCGATTTACTCAATGAAAGCTAATTCAGTTATCCGGAGTGCTTTTTTTTTTTTTTTCTTTTAAAAAATATTCAGCAGAGATCGTAAACAGGAACTGGTCACGCTACATGTCCCCTCCCCCCGCAATGCAGTGGAGTGAGAGCAGAGACACCTCCTTCTGAATAGGCATCATCCAGGGTTTTTGATTCAAACCCTGACGTGGCTAAATGTAAAATAAGATGGGGGGGTTACTTGCACCCCAGGGTGAGTGGGTGGGTCGTCGGAGAGCAAGCAGGCTTTCCAAATGCTTAATGTAATCACGAGCCAGCTGTGTGCACTTGTAAAGTTGTTATAACCCCCCTCCTTGTTATAAACAGGAAAGCGCAGAATATAAAGCAAGAGACCCGCATTCACAAATACCAGCTCTCCCGCGCCAGCTGCCAAATTCCCCTTTTATGGCGTGTCTTGCTTGGAACCTCAGCGCCATCAGAAAGACTTTAGTTTCTCCCCCCATGAACTTTCCAATCGGGTTTATTCTGAAACTTTCCTGAACCGAGCTGTGGACCAGGTAACCCATGCCCTCTCCAGCTCCCCTGCGCCTGATGGGTTGGCTTCAGGAAAGGTTGGGCTCCTGGAGTCCTTTTCCCGGTGTCCCCAGGGAGCCCTGGAGGTCCGAGCTTGCTGCCTTTGGGATGCTAGGGCCCTGGCTAGTGCTCTGACTTCTTCGGGGCGTGTCCGAATCTTTCCAAGGACTGCATCCTTTTCTCAACAGACTCCCAAACCTCTTAGTTAGAGCTCGCCTCTCCCCCCAACAAATGTAAAGCTTTCAAAGACTTCAGAAGGCATTTTGCGAGACGGTGCCATCTCTACATCTCCTATTAAGCCTGGGAGAAGAAACCTTTTCGTGGGAGGCCCTGGTATTTCGGGGCTCCCTCAAGCCAGCGGTAAAACTCATCCCTGTTCCCTGCCCCCCACCATCTCCACCTCTCCTTCCTGGCCCGGCAGACCCCGCTCCCAGCCACCGAGGTCCACATCCTGCCTCGCTGACTGTGTGTGCTTACAGCGTCAAGGGGTGGACGTGATATTTCAAACATCAGATCAGTGCGTTTATATATTGGGTGCCCGGAAATTTTTCCAAATAAACACAGCTTGATTCAACTTGGGTGGGCGGACTTATCAACAGACTAATTCTATAAACAAATGAAGGAATAGCCCCGAAACCGATTGGCTGGTATCAAAAAGACACGTGGAGGGAAAAGCTTGGAGTTTTTCAGCAATGAAATTTTAATTAATGTGGGTGGGCTGAGAACACAACGACTGTTTATCATAGACAATTTATTTTCCAGCGCTAAGTCAACATATAATAGCAAACTTACAACAATTATTTAACATTTTTAAAGCCATGAAGAAGGGACAGAGCGCGGAGCGGCCGGGGAGAGCGGCAGAGTGGGAGGCAGACTTTCGGCGGGCTCCCCAGGAGGGCCCTTGCGGCGCAGGGCGCAGACCCTAAGCCTCCCGGTCGCCTGCGTCGCAGGGAGCGCAGCGCCGGCTCCCACTCGCCATGAGCCACCTCTTTGGTTCCCAGCTGCCTGCCCTGGCTGCCTCGCCCATGCTCTATCTGTACGGCCCCGAGAGACCCGGGCTGCCTCTGGCCTTCGCCCCCGCAGCCGCTCTTGCTGCCTCGGGCCGGGCGGAGCCCCCTCAGAAGCCGCCCTACAGCTACATTGCGCTCATAGCCATGGCAATCCAGGACGCGCCCGAGCAGAGGGTCACGCTCAACGGCATCTACCAGTTCATAATGGACCGCTTCCCCTTCTACCACGACAATCGGCAGGGCTGGCAGAACAGCATCCGCCACAACCTCTCCCTCAACGACTGCTTCGTCAAGGTGCCGCGCGAGAAAGGGAGGCCGGGCAAAGGCAGCTACTGGACGCTGGACCCTCGCTGCCTGGATATGTTCGAGAATGGCAACTACCGGCGCCGGAAAAGGAAGCCCAAGCCCGGCCCCGGGGCCTCGGAGGCCAAGCGGGCCCGTGCCGAGACGCACCAGCGCGGCGCTGAAGCGCAGCCCCAGGCGGGGAGCGGGGGAGGGCCTCCGGGCAGGCCTCCGGGCCCCGCGACCCCCAGCCGCGAGGGAGCGCCGGCACACCCATGGCCCCTCCCGGAAGGCTCTTCTACGCCGGCACCCTGCCTCTGGCCGGAGCCGGCGTCCCCAGAGGAGGCTGCGGGGGACGCCGTCCAGGGCGCAGCGGCGGTGGTCGTGGGCCAGCCAGCGCGCATGGTGGATGGTCCGGGGTCCCCTTTACGCCCTGTCTCTCGCAGCTCTCCGAAGGGCTCCGGCAAGTCCAAGAGCTTCAGCATAGACAGTATCCTGGCGGGACGACAGGTCCATAAGCCGGCTGAAGGGGCTGAGCTCCTGAGAGGCGCCAAGCAGGGGCCTGGCGGCTGTCTGGGTACCTCGCTTCTGGCCACCTCCACTAGCCTCCGTCCCCCGTTCAACGCTTCTCTGATGCTCGACCCACACGTCCAGGGCGGCTTTTACCAGCTCGGAATCCCTTTCCTTTCCTACTTCCCTCTGCAGCTCCCTGACACAGTGCTTCACTTCCAGTAAAGCGAACAGCGGCGCTGTTCTTTCCCTCGCCCTGGTCAGAGCTTCTCTCTCGTGAGCCGCCACGGCTCCCACCGCTGGTGGTAGGAGTCACTTTTTAAAGAATGATCTTTTCCTCGGCTGAGGTGTGGATCCTGGGAAATGCTTCCAACTTCTGCGCGCAGGTGGGCAAGCTCACCTGGCTCCTCCAAGGGGATCTCCCCAGAACCAGGAGCGGCTTGGGGTTGAAAAGACCCTGCCCAGCTGGGACTTCAGCATCTCAGACCTCTTACCGTGGGAGCAGGGGAATTCCTTGACCTTAGGTCAATCTAATGGCGGGATCTACAGCCACCCACTACAGGTCCTGTGTGTTTGGGGCACCCGAGGGCCCAGACAACCCAAGAGCAGGACAGACACATTGTGGTTGTTTCAATCTGAAAGCCACCATCTGACCTTTGCCGGCTGGATTGTCGCTGTGACTCAGGCCTTGGCTTTGACCCATCTGAGTGATGGGTGTTCACAGTCGAGGTGTGCCCCTCCCCCCCTCCACTCCCACCCTGGCGGATGACCCGTTTTTCAGGTTCTTTGGCAGATCTAGGGCCTGGTGAGGATTTATGACCGATGTCCAGGTGAAAGATGAGAAACTACACTTTTATTTTAAATAGAAAAATTTTCTCTTTTTTTCCTTTCTAGACAGTAAAAGGAACATGCTCTCTTCTTTCACTAAATACTTGACTCTTTTTACTATAAAAATTGCCCTGTGAGAACGTTTATATTAACAACTTCTGCTAAGAACGTGCACTCTATGTAATATAGCATTGTGTTACATTATTCTAGCTCATTAGTCGATACATATGTTCTCCAATGCATGTTACCAACGATAGCAGTCATCTTATCTTTTTGCTTTTGTTTTTAAGGGATCAAAGATTTCAGGGGAGGCCGGAGGTGTGTGAAGGGGAGGGAAGATGTCTCAGACAACACAGGATTTTCGATTTCCATGTTTGTTTTCGAGATCTAGAGTTGACTGTTGCTCCATTTTCCAGAATTGTGTAATGAAGGACTACTATTCATCAAAAGATGTCGGAGGAAACAAACACATGAAGAGAAGATACAGGGAGAGATGGGTTGGTGCTGGAAAGAGTAAGGGAATCTGCTGGTATCTACTGGAGGCTGCTCTCTGCACCCCCAAGCATATGAGGCATGGTGGGAGGATTCTTTCAGACATTCTCTGGTGACTGCATCCTAGTCTGCAACCCAGAACCCCCTCCTCACTCCAGCCCCTACCAAGCAGACCCAGAGCCTGCAGGTAAATAAACCCCCTATGGAGGTGACCAGAAGTCTGGTGGGAGGGGTGGGCCACATGGCAGGGGTCTGCAACAAAGATCTGGTTAAGAAAATTGAGATTTTCACAATCCTGTTCATCTTGGAACTTTTGGGAAATGCATCTAACCTCTTGGGGTTGTCTTAAGGGTTCTGAAACTTGATTTCCTGAACCACCGAGTTAATTTTATCTGATGCGGGAAAAGCACAATAAGTCATGAGTTCCTGGAGGTGGGCTGAGATAGGTCTTCAAAGTAACTTTTTAAATAGTTTCTAGGATTTACATAAAAATGAACACAAACTTTACAATGAGAAAGACGATTGGTTAATATGTTGGAAAGGACATTTAGGACAAGCATAATAATAATTACTAGGCACAGAGTTGACTTTCTGAGAATTCATCCTGAAAGCCATGTGCTACTGACTCATAAATGTTTCCTTGACAGCTTTCTATCAGGCTGGTGGGAACACTTTAGTGAGCTGCAGAGTGCCCTTGACTTTAAGAACTTTGATGACATCCCATCGCTGAGATCTAGGCTCACTCTGATTAACTTAAAACGTGGTGGAAGGGTTGTCATTGGCTATTTTGTTATCTCAAAGTCTCAGTGTCTGTGAATAAAGTTGTATTTTCATTAACCTCTCAATGACTGATTCAGTGGATTACTGGGGGGAATAAACAAACAGTGTAATAAGAGGATACTGGGATTATATTTGGGACCCGATCAGCATCTCGAGGGGGCTCTAGGAGCTGGAGCAGAAAAGCCCAGGACCAGTGGATACTGCCTGAATGTCAAAAAGTAAGATAAAAATTCTACTGTATAGGGTACATTTTGAATTTTTCCTGTGTGTGTGTGTGTGTGCGCACGCACACATGCACGTGTGTCGTGTGTGTGTGTGTGTGTGTATGTGTGTGTGTGTGTGTGTGTGTGTGTGTTTGATTTGCTATCTTGTATATTTTGTTAATTTATGATGGCTATTTTCTGGAGAAGCCAAAAATCAAATACTGCCATTTTAAAGGGATGGTATTTTAGAGTTACGGGTACAAAAGTATAATATAAACATTATTTTTATGTCACAGAAAAAAGGTAGAAGTGTGTATCTACTTTGTAAGAGGATTTATCCATACATAAAGAGAAATTCTAACAGATACAATTATATCCAAATTCATTCATACATTCATTTGGTTTAGGAAAACCAAGAGAAATTTTCTATGTGGGCCATTTTCTATGTGTTCTATACAATTTTATGTATATTTCTTCCTACTGAAGAGAAAGAGGAGCTTTGGGTCTTAGCAATCCAAATAGCCTTTTTAATGTTCCAGATTTAATCATGGTTCCAAATTAGGGATCATTGAGACCAAGAAATGGATTCTACTTTTAATTAAAACAATATTTAGGGTAAACCAGAAGTAACCATATTATTCTACTCTTAGGCAGTCTGAAGGTATGCTTCTGTGCTCTCATCTAAAAAAGTGAACAGATTCTGTTTTCTGTAAATGATGTTTGGTTCAAGTCCTGATCTTTCTCTGTCTCTGTCTCTCTCTGTCACGCACATGCACACACACACACACACACACACGAGTACAATGACCATAAGGGGGGATATGGGAGGTGTATGCATAATGATAAATATGTAATGTGTATGTATGTGGGTATGTATATACATGTATACATGCATGTATGTGCGTATACATATGTTTAGTTTACATGGATGCTCAGAAATTCGTCTTTTTTGCATATAGGTGGGACAGATAGTCTCAAATCTAGTGTTGCATTCTTTCAAAACAACCCAAGTATTGATACTTTGGGAAAGATTTTGTTTTTCTGTACAGCTTAAGCCAGGGATAATTTGGCTTTTGCACTATTATAGTGCAACTAACCAAGAGTTTATGAAAGAATCTTGGAAGACATACCAAAATGAGACCTTCATTTCCATGACTTTACAAAGATGAGAGAACTTTGCAAAGGCCTTCGCTTTGTCAGGCTTTGGATATTTGTGGGCTCTGGTAGAGGCTCATAGCCTCTGGGTCTCAAATGCCCCATAAAATTTTCTAGAACTTCAACAGGTCGTAGTTAGCCATTTTTGGATATAATTGTGTCTCTCTGAAAAGGAGGCCATTCGTGGTCTCTACCATTTCAGCAGAGTGGCCAGTGTATATCTATGTGTGGGTTAAAGCATTAACCACACATGATGTTATTGTTACAGCCGAAGACCAGGGCCCATCTGTATGGACATTGGAAGACTAATGTTAACATCACCAAAGCGGGTGACGTTTCCAGGAACCAGCTAGAGTGGGAGCCAGGACTTGGTGGACTTCCCATATACATGGAGTCTTGCTTCCACGAAGTTGGGCTTGTTTCATAGAGTTGAAAATATACATGATAATAAGCAAAGTTCATTATTAAAATTAAAGAGCATTAGTTTATTGGAAAAGTAATTCTCTTGATTCACCTTTTGAGCAGTTTTTCTAAAAATGCCTAAATAACCAAATGGCAAGTTCTCTACTATACTTGTCCTTACCTGGAGGCCTCAAAATTGGGGATCTGAGGATCAGGCAGATACCATAGATGTGTCCAGTGACCTAGAGTGGGGTGATAGGAAGTAGAAGGCCTGGGCTGAACTGGGGGGTATGTCTCTTCAATGGTGTCCAAATGCCAATTGCCCTGGGCTCATGGGTCAGATATGGATTGAAGCCCAGGGTCTATACCATGGTAGGCAGATGAGACAGAGCACGAAATATAGTTCTCCCCTGGGAGGTGGCTGGAGGGAGGGAGCTAGAGGACCTGTCATAAGTCCTGGGGGGACATAGTCAAGTCAAGTGTCTTTATTGACCCTGACAGTGAGGAGGGAGGGCAAGGGGAGGTGGCAGAGTGAAGATTTGGTGCCAGTGTCCTTTTTCCATCAGGCACAAGAATCAGGGTTCTGGCAGGAAACAGAAACCCACTTAGATGGGCCACTGGGAAAGACAAGGGTGTAGGGGCTAGTTATGGTGGGAGTGATTCAGGGGAGGGGAACACCCAGGGTGAATGTAGCCACAGGGCTGGCACAGGCTGGAGCCAAGAAGAAACAATCAGCCTCTCTCCTCTCCCTGCCTCCAGCCTCATGTTGATACCTCTGATTGGCTGAACCTGGAAGAAGTCAAGCCTATAGGGGGCCTAGATAATGCAGTCCACAGCGGTCAGCCTGCAGGGGAGAACAGGGACTGAGAACGCACCCAGCTGGAAGTGGGGCAGACAGAGGTGGTCAGAACACAGGGGCTAGTTGGTTGCAGCTGCCCTGACCACACAATTGATGTCCAAGAGCCCACACTAGGATATCTCAGAGAATACTGGTGTCTACATCTGGACTTCTAGGAGATTGGATGCTCCCATCTGGCAAGCTTCTAAGAGAAGGTGGCTCCAAACCCTAATCTGAGACCCTCTTAAGTGGGCAGGCTGAGCCTGCCCGTGGCCATACAGACTCTGCCTTCATAGCTTTGTACCTGGGAAGGTCTTGCTGAGTTGCCAGGGACTGTGAATGACTGACTGTACATGGATTTGTTATCAGTTTGTTGAGCACCTAAAACAAAGCTATCCCATACTCGGTGGTGTCCTGAATGTGGCTGATGCCACCTGACCCATCCAGAACACATGGACCACACACTGGTGAGTGTGTCCTCCAGCCCAAGTCCAGAGGAAGTAGGGTGCAAAGTTAGAAGAGTCTTGGCCTTGGGCAGCGTCTAAGTCAGACCCTCTTGGAAGGGTGAAGGGATGACACCCTGGTGTTCACAAGATCATGCCACCTTGTACAACAGGAACTTTAAGACATGACTCAGATCTTCATAATGTGCAATGTAAAATATTATAAATTCCAGCATCCGGGCATCACAAATCTTTCCCAGGTAGGTCACCATCTACTACTCTTTTCCAAGTCTCTGTAGACACACTCCTCTTGTTCATGACTTATTGATTCATTACCATGCAGCAATTTGATACTCAGGTGGGAGTGGGGAGGTGTACATTGACCTTGTTATATGTGTGGCCTTGGAGCCCACCAGACAGAGGCTAATGACCCAGCTCTCCTTTTACTTGCTGTGTGACATTGGTAAAGTAACTTAACTCTTCTGTGCCTTAACTTTCTCATCTGTATAAGTGGGGATAATATTAGTAACTGCCTCACTGAGCTATTGTAAGGAGTAAATTAAATGATAGGTATAAATTTATCGGACCGTGTCTGCCCCAGTTCTCATCCGTGAAATGGAGATAATCATGACTCCTCCTGTATAGGGCCATAGTCAGAATTAAATTAGTTAATATATACGAATACCTGGCACACAGAAAGCGTTCAGTAATGGGAGATCTTATCGCTGTATACAGACACAGCCTCTAATCTA
The DNA here is from genome assembly GCF_000325575.1 of Pteropus alecto. Lineage (NCBI taxonomy): Eukaryota > Metazoa > Chordata > Mammalia > Chiroptera > Pteropodidae > Pteropus > Pteropus alecto. Next base: position 61,260,222 of record NW_006494614.1, read on the forward strand.
AACACTTTTGTTTTAAGAGTGCATTTGTGACTTCTTAGTTTGGTAACAAAATCGTAAACCAACAACTCTTGCTCACGTTCTATAATTCTGGAGGTAACAGAAGACTCCTGGGGGCTGACTTCTTCAGTTCTCCCACCCCGAGTGGGCTGGTGTCCATTTTCATCTGTTCATTGCAGTGTTACAGCTCTTGAGATGATCCAACCATTTGAACACGAAACCAAAAGCAAAATAAGAAGCTACACATGGCAGGGGATCCTAGGAAAACCTCGGGAGAGTTGATTTTCACAGGCTGAAGAGAGCAAAGTCCCTTTGGTTTTTTGTTGCTTTTCCCAGGAGCTTAGAAGGGGCTCCCAGGGCTGGCCATCTAGGCATTGTGAAATCAAGAGCCTTGGGAATGAATAAAACTCCTTATTTATGCCCCCAATACCAAGACCATTCCTTTAGGCCAAGGAGAGTCTCCACCCCTCTCCTGGGGAGAAAGGGACCAAACTGGGGAGCAGTTTTTCCTAAACTCATGCTTTTCAAAGCCCGCCTTATAAAGTGTAAGGAACATTTCTTTAAATGTTGTGGCTAAATATAGCAGGGGCTTGGTCAGTTAGAACATTTTTAGAAAGCACATTACAAATCAGGAATGTTTTGGAGAAATAAACTTTCCCACATTTTTGGACTTCAAGTCGGCACTGGGGGCTCCATCTTGAGAGCATGATGGGGGTGGTGTGATGAATAATTCATGTTGAGCTCTCACTGGTGCCCTGAGTACACTCGAAGTGACTTCTCCTTTGCCTCAGTGAGTGTGAGGTTATAGGACAAGGATGCGGTGGGGCAGGGGGGAGACATTGTCAGGACAGCCCAGCGTCTGGTCTGAATAAGGGCCGCTCGATGACATGAGGAAATGGGGATTAAAGAGAAATAAATCTATATCTAGTCATTTCATTTTTTGTCTCTGCTGTTTGTTCTAGTGTCACTGGATTTACACCCAAGGTGAGAACAAACCCAGGAGGCCACGGTGCCCACTCCTCTGCTGCAGGATGACCTGGCTCTTGCCTACCCCCGGTACCCATGTCTTATCCCCAGGGACTCCCATTCGGTTGGCCTGTGGTGAGACTGGATGATGTGTTTCTAAAAGCTTCTCAGGAGAGTCTGCTCTGCAGTCAAAATTGAAAGCCATAGCAGTGAGGTCCCAAAGCCACCAAGTGGATTTGTAAGGGTCAAAGGAATGGTTTAAAGTTGTTCGTTGATCTTTTATTTTTTCTTTTCATCTATCCATATGTATACATAATTTCCAGTTGGTCAGAATGGACTCTCAGCTTCTCTTCGTGACCTCGATCATCTTTATTTTTTGTAAAGCTGCCCTCCACTAAAACATCCACTACAGAAGTTATATGTGTTCATGCAAGAAATGTGGAGTATGTAGAAAAGTATTAAAAAGAGAACAAACCTTAATCTCATAATCACCTGTAATAATCCTACCTCCAAAAGATTATGGCTGGTATTTCCAATATATTTTGGTATTTCCTTGTCGACTATATGTATATCGTTGACTATATATATGTTGACTATACATACGTGTATATATATATGTATACTTTTTTACTTCATCAGTGCTACTGATACCATCATCATCACCATCATCATCACCATCATCATCACCATCATCATCATCATCATCATCATCAACATCATCATCACCAAAGAACTTTTCAACATTCCTTGTGCAGTGCACTCTCATAGTACTGGAGACAGAGAACTTTGTAAGGCACAATCTTTCTACTTTAATTTATGACAGCCTAGCAATATAGAGATGAGTAGAAAAGAGATTGATTGATTGATTGATTTAAACTTTTTAAATTTTGAAATAATTATAGATTAGATGGTGCAAAGAAATGTACAGGGAGGTGAAAGAGACTTATTTTAGGCAAACTTTTTTGTATTCATTTTCTCATCTAATTTCAACCACCCTCATATGAAGTAGGTGTTACCACAATCACCATTCACACACGCTCAAAAAGGACTGGTGGCTTGTCTTAAGGCACATGGCTAGTCAATTTCAGAATCAGTCCTGGAGCATACTCCCAGCACTGTGGTTCTTTCTGATCCCTGTCCTGATGTCTGGTACCAGGGAAGGGGGACGGAGATCCTCACTAAGTGACCACTGATTGACAGGTCCAATCAGTGACCTCACTGTCCTCTTCTGTCATGGGAGGGCCAGACTGGCTTCTCTATTCAAGCCATGCCCGAAACTAAGTTCCATTTTCATGTTGGCTTCCATTCTTTCAGCATTTATGAAAGTTGCTAAAAACTTGACTTTTGTTATCTATTTAGACTGGTGGATCTCTGCCTGAACTAAGCACTGGAATCACCAGGGAGGGCTTTAAAAAAATATTGATGGCTGCATCGCAACCCCAGATGATATTTTAGAAACCTTCTCATATAATTTTAGTGTGCAGCTGAACTCAAGAACCAGTGGTTTTGATATAAGTAAGGGAAAACTCAAGGTCAAGTGCCCAGATTATTTAGAAAAACCTCTTGGCATAAAGAAACGAAAAAGTAGATTCAGGCTGAATGAAGCAGAGCAGCTGTTGACATTACTCAAGGCTTATGTCTTCACCTCTCATTGCCCTCTTGGGAGAAGGTATTGAGCGCATAATTTTTGGCATACATTATCTCATTTAATCATTTCCACAACCTTGAGAGATTAGAGTCTTCCCACTTGATGAATAGAAATCAAGGTATGGGTTAGTGGACTCGACCGATAGCACATAGTAAGGAAGAATCCGGGTCAAAAATTGAAGCCAGTTGTTCCTAAAACTCCTGTTCTCTTTCATACCATCTTCAATGCTACATATGCTAGAATTTCGCAAATGTTAACACATGTTTTAGCTCAGGATAAAGGAAGCACAAGCATTTAGGGATCTGCATAAAGGAGTAGGAGGGTTTCTTTTTTTCCATGATCAAAAACATGACTTGTACCAAGTGGCCTTTGAAATCAGAGTACTTTGTCATTCTCCATCTAACAAATAGTGAGTGCTCATTAACCGCCAGGCCTGTGACATGCCTTCGGAATATGTAGATGAACCAGACCCAAGTCCTGCCCTCGAGGCGCTTATGTTCGGGTGGGAAAAACTAGAGAAGAAAATTGACATGCACCAGCTAATGCAAAAATAAAGAAATCCCTACTCATCTCTATATGCTAGGGTGGGGCCCGCCACCAGATGGACAGGTGTGAACCTTAGGAGGCAGGTGGGCAAAGAGGAGGATGTGGTGTGGCCTCAATGCTGCAGATCACAACAGTGGTCCTGGAGCCTGAAGCTGTGACAGCCACTTCCTGATCTGAAGCCTTCCAATCCTAGGGGAGCTCGCGGTTGCCTTGGTGGTCAGCAGGATGGTTCAGGGAGTCACTCCTGAAAGCTCAGCCTAGAATCTATTTTTCAGCCTATGTTACAAAGATTCTGTGAGCTCTATGTGCATCCTTTCTGTGTAAATGAACGAGACTTTGCAGTAAAAACTTAAGTTAATCAAAGAGTGAGAAGATCCAGGAGGGGCTAATAATTATTTTAGTATTTGTTGAGTACTTGGTCTCTGCTGGAGACTATTCCAAGCACTTTACCTGTATTATTACTCATTTACTTTTCCAGAGTCTCTGTGAGTGAGGGACTCTAACTTTCCCTCATTTACAGGTGAGGTAGCAGGTTTCACGAGCTTAGTCACTTTCCAAGGTCTCATAAATGTTTCTTCTTAATTTTTTTAAATGTGGCTACTAAAAAATTGTTAAATTACTTTTTTTTTGGTTCACTGGTCTAGAAGATCAAAAAGGAGATTTTATGAGGCCCTTTATTTTGAAATCCCAAAGAGATGAGTGGATAATAGAACAGTGGCTTATGCCATTAGCTCTATTCTTTAGGGTCAAGATCTCTCAAAGAGGGATGACACAGGCTTTCTCGGACCTTGGGAAGTGACTAAGCCCCACAGTAGGTATCCAGAATATGTTTGCTACAGGATTATATTTTCCTTGATTTCTGACTCTCTTGTTAGAGTGAACATCCCTCAGCTTATTATAGACAAGTGCTTGGCGCATTACAGACAGTAAGTATTTGTAGACTGGACTAACCATCTAATGAAAGCGCTTTGCCCCACTCCTCACGTTTTCTTCCATATAGGGTTGCTCTCCACCCCTATACTCATTCAGCCTGGGGTAGGGACAAGCAGGGGGGCTTATCCGATGGGGAAACCTTGGCAGAAACATTATTAATGGGCATCTGGGGACCCAGTCTGGCTCTGTTTCCCCTGGGAGTGAGCTGCCACCAGGAGGCATGCATCCTATTTTGCTCTCAAGGGGCCGCTCACTCCTCCCCCAGCTATGGGGGGGTCAGGGGCTCCAGTGGTCCAGAGGTGTCATTGACTAGTGGGTAAGTTTTTTGCTCACCGCGGATATAACCCACAGGCTCCAACTGAGCTTTTAAAATAAATGTTTTGGCTTCTCTCTGCCCACTCCTGTCATTTCCCAAATGGTACAGAATTCAGGCAATCTCCTAGTTTTATTGGCGGGAACCCCACTGAGGGGCAAGGAGAAGTGAAGTCCCCATGGCAAGAAATTAAATAGTAAAGATTCGCATGAGGGCTCCCAGCTCCCAGTTTGGAGTGCAGGGGATTTAGGCTGCAGCTCATGAGAAAAATGCTAACCGGGATAGGGTAGTTTTCTTCTTTTTTTTTTTTGCCTCTGGAGTGACTCTGTAGGCAAGGACCTCCCTGAAGAATCAAAGAGGAGGGCAGTCTTTACATCACCGTGGATGAGACCTAGGGGTTCCATTTTTAATCTACGAGACTTCCCAGAGAGCCAGGGAGAACTTCAAACCGCAGACTCGACCTCTGGATTTATAGGTTTTCTAGTGAGTTGTGTCTCCATCCCCTCTGGTGAGAAGGGTGCTCCCTGGAAGCTGGAGTTGTGAGGATGGGGGGATGGGATAGGAACGAGGAGGCGGAGTCCAGCTGGGGACTGTGAGAAACAGGAAAAGTCCTTCGAGCTCCATTAAAAGCAAGCGGTTGTCTTTCCCAGCAACAGAAATTCTCCATGGGCCCCATAATTCATACCGCAGAGCTGAGCTTGAAATCAGCTCAGAGAAGCTGCCTTCAGTATGACCACATGGCAATGACGAGTGTGCGCATGTGGCAAAGTTGAGAGGCAGAAAGAGACTTTTGGGGAGATCAAGAATTTCCATCAATGCCTCTTCATCTATCCCCTAATCGAGGGGGATCCTGCCAGCATCCAGCACTTGCTCTTCCTTTCAATTTCATAAGGTCTTCTCAGTGTCTCAGAGGGCTGCCCATGTCTTTGTTTTCATTAGCAAAGCAATATGTAATAATAGTTGTTAAAATAATTGTATTTCTGTTTTTACATCTGTAAAGATTAAGTTAAACAGTATGAAGCCCATTAAACTATTTCATGACACGCTGCCGTAAATTGCCCTTCATTCCCACTGCTACTATTATTCCAGAATAAACTTCAGAGATCGGGCGGCTGCCATGGAGGGTTATTTATAGCGGCTCATTCATCAATAAAAAACTTCAAAAGGAATCTGTTACTCTTCTATTGGGAAGCCAAAGAAAACTCACATAAAGACAGCCCTGTTAAGAAACAAAGCGGAGGCGACCACAGGACATTTAGTAAAATCCCGATTTCTAACAAATACCCCATGTCACTAAAAGAGATTGCTGGCAACGTGAATCCATCTAGCAACTCAGTTCCTATTGGATAGTTAACATAAGCTGTTAAACAGTTGTATTTACGTTGGCTTCAAAGGGCCTGGGCCTCCTCTTTGGGTCTTAAAAGTGTAATAGGTTTGTGATCTTGACATAGAGAAGCAAGTCTTTTCATCTTCTGTGAGCCCAGGGGATGGGCTCATCACTTTGCCTGTTGCTTATGGGTTGACCTACAGTTTTCTTGGCTTTTAGTATGAAGCTGGACTGGGCATGGGAGTAGTGCCTCCAGGGATGGGAATACCATTTATTGAGCACTCGATACTACCCTTTAGAAGCAGGTATTATTGGCTCCATTTTGCAGATGAAAATACTGAAGTTGAGGGAAGTTCAGTTTGTATCCATCATGCTGGGCTGAAAACATGACCCTGTTTTTGGCAATGTCTTAGAATAGCAGAGATCCATTGGTATCAGATCTTGAAGCATGACTAGATGCAGCCATATTCATGTTCACGGACAAACACTTGGCTTCCCCGTGAAGGCGAACCCAGAGCATCAGTGGAGATAAGGGGAGCCCTGGCATTTCTTCGTGTTTCCATGCCTTGATACTGGGCAGGCTCTGGTAGGTATGATGCTGGGTGCCCAGGTGTGCCGTGGGGGGTGAGTTGTAGACAGGAAACAGCCTCTGCATGTTATGGAGACATTTGTACTTCTGGAGGCGGAGGCTGGGGCATCCGTTGGCAGTGACAACACAGTCATGAGCGCTTCACAATTATCGGGCAATTAGCATGTGCTGGGACTCCTGCCAAGTGACAGCATTACAGGTCTCTGTCATTTATTTTTTCCCAGGCTTGTGAGGTAAGTGCTCACATCAGGCCCATTTTACAGATCAGGGGAATTGAGGTTCAATCAGTTAACCTGTTAGGAGGTGCAGGGCTGACACTGGAGCTCAGGACAGGGCCCTGGATGCTGCGCTGGAATGCAGTCTCCCCTCCTTCATCTCTCTACCTGCTGAGGGCCATGGCGATTGGTGGTGCAGCTTGCTCCCTGCACAGAACTGGTAGAGAGGCTGAGCTGAGCCTGAAAACCAACCTCTCCTCTGCTTGCCAAGCTGCATACCTTGGGGAAGAAAGAGGTGCCTTCTGGGTTCCAGGTGGCCTGGGAGCCAGCCCTAACTGGACTGGAGATCTGGCTTTGCTACTCGTTAGCAAGTTATTCAGCCTGTTGGAGCCTCAGATTTCTCATCCCTCAAATGGGGTAATAACATCAAGGCTGTGGTGAAGATTAAGTGGGATGAGGTCATATTTATGTGCAGTGACTGGCACAGCATAATAATCACCACAGTGAGCACTGATTGAGCACTTACTCTAGGCCAGACCAATGCCAACAGCCTTACAGGCAGAAACTCATGCAATCCTTCCAACGCTCTGGGATAGACACTATTATTATCCTCACTTTATAGATGAGCCACATGGGCAAACAGAGAGGTTAGGTAGCCTGGCCCACATCACACAGCTCTAAGTGGTAGAGCTGAGAGGCAAACCCAGGTAGTTTGGCTCCAGAGTCCATTCTCTTACTGCCATTCTCACCCATCTCCTCGACAGATTCTCAGTGCATAGGGATGGAATGGGTGCTACCCTTTAGATAGCACTGACATGACAAAGGAACTTGGTGCTTATTCTAGAAATGTGTTTGCTGCCAATGCATTCTTTGTACTACTCCAGGGACACCGTCCACAAGAATGCTGAGTTATGCTCCAGAAGGTTTTCCCGGAGTTGCGTAATACCTGATCTTGAGATACAGCTTATGTGGCCTAGGAATCAGGAAGCTTGGTCCCATCACTGGCCTTACTGCAGTGTGTCTCTACAGGTGACCCCCGGCAGGGCTCTGTGCTCCCTGAACACAGTTTTTTCATCTTATTAAAAAGGGGCTGAGGACAGTTCAGTTTCTGTCATTTGAGCTCAGAGGAGACCCTGTCACATAAGCCTGACTGCAGAACCTCGTTCTAGAGTCCAGACATTGATTCTTAAGGAACAGGCACTTGGCTTTTGTTCAGAGACGGCAGCAGGGGCCCCATCTCAGGCGCACAGAGTGGGACTCACATTACCTTCTGGTGGAAGCCATTCTGGTTTCCTATAGATGGCTGCCATGGGAATTTTGGGGGTGTCTCTCATTGGGGGTAGGGACCAGCACAAAATGTAAATGCTGCCATTTGCAATTTCTTTAAATTTCCGCTAATGCAGTTATCAAGAACAGGGTGACTGCAAAGACCAGAACCATTTTAAGGCACTATTAGCTAGAGTTTCCATCTTCCAGCTTTCTGGCGTGACAGAGGGGACCTGTGCTTGTTGGATGGAGGAGAAGCAAATACCCATCCCACTTGTTCAGTGGGATCCTTCCTTTAGTCCTGTTATTACCACTGGACAAATTCAGCTGCATTTTGGATTTGCTGAGCATCTCACACTGTTTGTGAAATGCTTGGGGTTTGATAAAACTGAAAAGGTATTTGCCAAGCCCCTTTCTCCTTCATTTTTAAGCCCAAGTGGATTTTAAGGGGAATTTAATCCATATGTTTCTGATTCATTTGCTCTTAACTCATCAAAACCTTGTTTCAAAAAACCTATTCGATGTCCAAGGAGCTTTTGGAGTTGGATTTTAAATCTTTTAACGTCTTCCCTTCCCAGCTTTGAAATGAGATGTCGCCTTTTGCCAAACATAAATGAGCTCCCAAGCTGAAAAAATGTTCATGTTTGGTTCACAATTAGAGAACTATGAATTCTCAGTGGGCTGTGAAATGGGCAAAACCTGCCTCTTTCAAAGACCTGTCAGGACCTCTCCCCCAAATCCTGGACCAGTGTCTCACAGCCTCTTTGTCCAAGAGCCTTGTCATTGGCCCAGTGAGTGACAAGAATAATGAACACCATTTACTTTTCCACCTTGATTCCTTCCAGAGAAGGGCAGCCTGGAAGACATTTGAGGACTGGTCTCCCACATTTTAGGCGAACACAACTTAGAGTGACTTCTAATTTGTTATAAAGTCTGAATTATTTTAAGCTTTTTATGATGAAAAGTTGAAGACATAGAGTAGAGAATGCCCTCGTGTACTTACTACTTGCCAAGCTTCAGCAATTATCAGTTCAGCACCAATCTTGATTTTGAAACAAATCCCAGACTTCATATCATTTTATCCTTTAATGTTTCAGTATATCTCTCTAAAACATAAGGAAGGACTCTTAAAAAATCCACAATACCTTGATGACAAATTGACAGTAAATTCCTAAATGACATACAATATTCCTGTCAGTGATTCATTTCCCTCCATTTTCTCGTAAGTTCTTTTTTTTAAAACTGGGTTTTTTGAATCAGGATCTAAACAAGAGCCATATATTGCATTTGGTTGCTGTCACCCTTAGGTTGCTTTTAATACTTTGGTTACTTTCCTTTCTTTCTTTTGGCAATTTATTTGTTGAAGAAATAGGTGATTTTTTTTTTGTTACATCCTCGCATTTAACAAGTTTCTCTTCTTCTAGAAAATATCAATTTTTTTTTTCCTGGCTGCTTGTTTATTTTCGGCTTGGTGCAAGACACATGGTTATGGGTGTCAGGAAGGCTTGCGGGTGGCCAAGACAGTAAAGGACGAGACTCGCTCAGGCTCCTTTTTGGTGTTTTGCTGTTTTGATATTAAAGAACCCAACTGCTTCTGCTGGCTGCAGCCTGCCTAGTCTATAGGGTGGGGTGAGGAAAAGGGGCTCAAAATTGCCTAGCATCTCTGGAAGTCTGGTGGCTGGTGGTAGCCACTCAGGGTGGGGACCCAGCGTTGGTTTTGCTGGGCTGATCACCAGGCTGCTTCCTTGTGGCTTCCGGAGCCAGGTCACAGGTGATCATGCTGCTGGAGGCCTGAGGAGATTGTGAGTGCTCTGGGGACTCCAACACTATGGCCATGAAGGGGAGAGTGGACTTCCCGAAAAAGAAGCTCGCGTACCAGTGACCAGGGGTCAGCTTTGGGGAGACCAGGGTGGTGGGAGATGGCTTCTCCAGGGCGCTCGGCACTTCCACAGGAACTGTTATTGGAAGTGGAAGCCAGGCGGCGCCGGTAGTAGTCGTGGGTGGCCACGAGCGAGCCGCTGGAGGGGACGGCTGCCATACTTTTGCTTGTGGGCTGGTGGGAACCTCAGCGGACCCCTTATGGGCCTCGGCGCGCTATCACGGGTGGTGGGGCTGGAGGCGCTAGGCTACGGAGCCCATTTGCACAGGATACCACGGGAAGCCACTATACGACCACGAGGCGCGGAAGAAATTATGGATTTTTAAGGTTTATGTACAAAAATACTTTATACAGTCAATCCTATTAGAACAATTTATTTTACATTTTGGTAGGATTCATATTTACTTTTTTCTACTTTTAAATATACCCTTTGGCCCCGAATATAACTCCATTCTCTGGGGCGCTCTCTCTCTCTCTCTCTCTCTCTCTCTCTCTCTCCTCCTCCCTCCCTACCCCGCCCCCCCGCTTTTTTTTTTTTTTTTATCTTAGACATCAAGTGTTGCAGTGGCAGGACCCTGTTCCATCATGTACTAAGACCCAAGAGGAATGAGGGGCAGGAAAAATCAGATACCGTGAAAGTGAACACACAGCTAAAATAAACATGCTTTTCCATATTTCATTTTTAGGTGGTGCTCAGATGCACATTACATACCTGTCATTGAATGACCCAGTGAGAAAGCTTTTCCATTCTCTTCCGCACCATCTGATTACATTCAGGAGAGTCATTGGTGTTAACTTCTAACACCTGCTAATCTTATTTAAGGAAAACAGATCAGGGCCTCCACGTGGAGCCTTGGGCAGGTAACAATGTCTAGTGAAGCTGAACAACATTGCTTTGTTTTTTATTGTATTGACTTTTAGCTATAGTCTTTTTATCAAGAGATATAGAGTTTTCCGTTGACAGCTATCCTATAAACTTTACTTTTAAAAATTATTGAAGTAAAAAGTGAGAGTTGATTTAAGGAAAATATTCAGTGAGTGGTCTGTGCGATGGCGCGCACCACAGTCGGGGAATGGCTGATGTGTAGGTTGCAGTGCAGGGGAGGCAGTAAGAACGCTTGGGTCTTTTTTCCTCATCTTCATGATCTCATAAGAGAACACAGGCAAAGTCACATCACCTCTCTGCAATCTGTTTGTCTCCCCTGGAGATGATTGGGGAGGATTATCTCACCTCTCAAGGTTTTAGTTGAAGAGCAAAAGATGAGAAATGTGAGAGTGCCCTTAAACACTAATTATTATGAAAAATTTAATCAGCTCCTCTGTGCTCCTCCGGCCACCATTTCTACTCTCTCTTCCTCTCCCTTCCTCCTTATACTCTCTTCTTGATCCCCTACTCACTCAACATCTTTTTGGAGCCATAAAGGGATATAAAACAGGTGGTTGGGTAGAGACTAAAAAGAAAACCACAAATCTTTGAGGTATCATAAATAATTTCAGCGGGTAGCCCAGAGAATCCTCCAGCAGTTTTTGGACTCCACCCCTGGACCACAGTGATTGGCCCAGCCTCAGACACGTGACTCCTATGAGCCAATCAGAGCCCACGGCAGGATTTTTCTCACTGGAGCTGGTAGGTGAATACTTTTTCTCTGAGAAAGGATGGGCGCCTGGAGGTGTCTGTGACTGTGGTTCCAGCCTGTGGGTGGGTGGATAGAGCTGACCTGAGAGTCACCCAGTGAGGTTTTCCCCTTTTTGATTCTTTTCCACACCATCTGATTATGACAAGGAGTAGAGTTTCAATTTAGCGTTTTCTTTTTTCTTCGAAGACAAAAGAGCAGAAGGATGGAAAGAGAGAACGAGGGAGACAGAGAAAGAAGGCATTTAGGTCTCTAAGGCTCACTTTGCACCTAATATTTGATTAAAAGAGCTGATAAATTCTTAAACCACTTTACTTAAGCCAGGTCGTGCTATACTTTTGTCACCTTCAACCAAAAGGGCCCTGATGAACTACATCTGCTAAAATTACATAATAAAAGCACATATTGCACAGTTCGGTGTCTAGAAGACAGAATGTCTGCAAACAGATATTAGACCAGTCTAACTGCCTTGTGATGGCGAAGTACTTTGGAGAGAGAAACTGCATTCTTAGTTCAAGTATATGAACCTTGAGTTTTCTCAGCTTCATCATTGCTAACAACTGACTTCCTGTGACAGACCGTTCCAGCTAGCACCTTGCATTTGGATAAGCTTACTAAGTGCTTTCATATTTACCATTTCTTTCTCAGAGCATCCCTTTGATATGATCAAGAGTGATTGATTGATTGATTAATCAATCTGACCAAGCAACATTTACTGAATATTTGCCATGAATGGGGCACTCTCAGGGGATGGCAAAGATGTGAGTAAGTTGGAGTCTTCATACTCTTAAGAATCATTATCCACTCGATAAAGAAACTGAGACACCGAGTGAGGTTAAATGACTTACCCCAAGAGTTTTGGGACTTTCAGTTGGAGCCAGGAGTAGGACCATATCTTTTAACTTCCTAATCTGGGTCCTTCCACTGCAGCCTGCTGCCCATTTTGCTGTGTTTGGTGGGGAAAAAAACCTCACTCTGGGATATTTCTTAGTCTACTTTCTATCTCTTAGCTGTGCCAGCTTGGGCAGGTCCTTTTGTGTCTCCCAACTGTGACACGAATGTTTGCATACAGAGAGCACAGACTTGCAGCCTATGGCCAGGGGCATGCAAGCTTTGGCTGTTTTCTTTGGTTCAACAATATTTTAAAACACACACCTTGGAAGCAATCTGAGCAGCCTAGTGTCTATTGCCTTACATATGGCCCATGTCAGCCACTTTTACTATCTTCCTGGTCCTTGTAGACTTTTGAGTTTGCAACCCTTGGATCACAGTGTGACCTCTTAGATACTTTTTAGTCTTGACATTTCTATGATTTTATCTTACTCTTTTTAAAAAATATGTGAGGCTCATCTATGTGGTTGTGTGTGGTGGTGGTTTTTCTTTTTCATTGCCATGTCATATTCCCCCACATGAATATACTACAAACCTTTCCCCTATATGAATATACCACAATCTGTTCATTCTAGAAGCTTGGGTTGTTTGCAGTTCTTGATGATGGAGAGTAAAGTTGCTATGAGCATTCTTTCACATGCTTTCTTGAAGAACGTAAACCCTCATTTCTATTTGGTACATACTCAGAAAAGGAATTGCTAGTCATGGAGTGTATGCATTTTTAGCTTTGGTAGATGCTGCCAGACAGTGTCTCAGTGAGACAGAGCTCTTGTTCCTCCATTCCTTACTCTTTATAGAGGGGCTACATTTACACAGGCTTCTTCCTCCTCCTTTCCCAACACATGGTAAGCACCTGGCACATAGTAGGTGTTCAGTTAATGCAGTTCATTTTTTAGAGAATGAATACTGAACAAATCCCCCTTCCCATCGCCCCATCATCACAGTCACCCCCCGGCATCCTCACCACCATCATAGATGACATTCGCGCACTGCTCATCGTGTAACTCATCTCTGATCTTCACGAAGCCCCCTCAAGGCTGGCATCCTCATCCCCGATTCACAGATGGTGAAGCTGAGGCTTGGTAGAGTGAGTCACTTTGCCCGCATGGTTCCTAAGTGGAGCTGGGTTATGGATCTGCCTGAGGTTCAAGTGCTCTGTTATCATCCTGTCCACCTCTGAGTACCCCTTCTGCCTTTGGCACTCTCCAGCAACCCATTTCCCAGACAGCCCTCAGCAGCTCGTATGTTCTCCTGGCATTGTTTTCCAGGACAAGCACATTCCTAAGTAGTTTGGTTTCCCCCGGGATGTCTCCAGGGCCATCGTCTGTTTATAAATGGCTCCTGGGCCTTTCCCTTTACTGGCCTCTATTGACAAATAAGTGGCTGACTCACAGAATAAAAATATACTTCTGGTTTAGAGCTGTGTAGAGTTATTAAAAGTTTGTTGTGTCTACTCAGATGGTATAGCCACTGCCCTAGGACGAGGCAGCTGACTTGACTGTAGGACAAATATAGATAAACGTTTCCTCTCCTGACTTGGTCACTGCCATATGTTGTAGGTCATGATGACAAGGCTCACGAGGTTCCAAGGGTTGTTTCTCTCTGATGTTTTGGCTGAGTGGCACAGCGCTGGATTTAAAATCAGGAGACCCAGGTTGGTGCTACAGGTCTATCATTTCCCAGCTGTGTGACCTGGGCAAGTCACCTAACCTGCTTGAGCCTTATTACCTCAGCTGAAAATTGAAAATTGTGAACCTCACCTCCCAGGGTTGTTAGGAGGAGTCAGCTGCACAATGTCGAACAAGTTGCCAGAGCGGCCATTTTGAGATAAAAAGAGTTAGCTTGATATGAGCTTGGAGAGGAGGGCTGGGTCAGATCACAGAAGCCTAGTAAGGAGTTGGGACGTTATGGTTTGGGGACGCCAAATAGATGGCGAATGTTCTGCCGCCAGGCTCCGTTTGAGGGATGGACTTTTGCAACTGTGGTGAGACAGTATTTAACATTTCAGAGACAGAAATGGCCATCAGAAAAGGCTAAAATGATATGTTTTGGCCCTGTCTCTAACCTTTGGAATGATGCCCAGCTTCCAGCAGTCTCTGATGCTGTTTCGGGGGAGGAAACCTTATGTTGAAGAAAAGCACATTGCTTTCCTTCAGTGTGCTATTCGCTCTTTGATTTCACAGACTCCAGACACTGTATCCCATGATATTCTTCACTGCCTCTGAGTGGGGCTTCCCCTGGACACCCAGGTGGTCAGAGCCTGCACTTTTTTTTTCAAGAAGACATAAAGAGGAAAATTTCTCTAAGAAATAATTCCTTCTACCTTCAAAATACTCATGGTTCCTTGCAAAAAAACATTCCCACGGTGATTTGAGAAATCTTCTTGGTTAAGTCCTTTTATCAAAGGGATCATATCCCCCCAGTGACCAGCTTGTAGAAAACAGACGTATTCTGTGATTCACAGAGTGAACCCTGGCTCGATGACTTGGCTCTTAGAGAATGTGTTACCACAGATCACATTTAAAGTTCTACTTAGAATCTCGGCTCTGAATCAGATGCAAAACACGGTTTATCTGGGGAATAGAATAAAATACCATATTATTTAAAAAGCAGTTAGTTGAATTCATTGAAAAATCAAAGCCATTGGTTTATAAGAATAACCACTTGCTTTCTTTTCTTTTCTCTTACCATTCTTTTGACTATTAGTGTTTTTATTTGATATGAATATAAACAGTTTTGATTTGAACTACTCAGATTAGTGGAGTTTTGGTCTTGTGGGGTCACTGGGTAATCTTGAATCACTATTTGATTCTGGGTCTCATTTTCTCCATTTGTAATACAAATAAATGATTTCGATCTTTCTAGTGCTACTAGAAAGAAGAAAATTAGTAAAAAATTAGTAAAAAAAATTAGTAAAAAATTTAGTAAGAAGAAAATTAATGTGGAAAGTGGCAGGGGTTTGTTTATATTATGATTGCTTAGAACCACATTGTCCAAAAGAATGTTCTGTAATATTCTATAATATGGCATATACGTGCTTTCCCAGATGGTAGTTACTGGCCACAAATGTTCTATAATATGGCATATACGTGCTTTCCCAGATGGTGGTCACTGGCCACAAGTGGCACTGAGCACTTGAAATGTGGTGAGAACAGTTGAGGAACTGAATTTTAAATCTGAGTTAGTTTTAGTTCATTTAAATTGAAGTAGCCACATGTGGCTTGTAGTTATGGTAACAGCAGTGCAGGTTTAGGGAAAAATTCTGCAACCTGGTGAACAGGGAAGGTTGTTTTCCCCTCTGGGCCTCTCATCAGAAAAAAAGAGAAATCTGGATCAATTAGACCATCTTAAAAATTTCCACCAAAGTACAATATAACAGTCAGGAAAACTGACTGTTATATTTCCAGTGAGGAAAACATGCCATACTAGGTATTTCAAAGGAAAGGGACTGGATGCAGGGAATTATGTGTTTATAAAACCTTCAGAAAACCTGTGGGAGTGAAGTCCGGAGAGGCCGTATCCAGCTTTCAGGTCACTATAAGTGTAATTCAAAGACTCAACGAGTTGGTGCTATTGCCCATAGGTCAGAAAACTGTGAGAAACCATTGTTGACAGGGCTGCCTTGCAGTCCTGAGCTCAGTGGCTGGAAAGGAAACAGAAATGACTACAAGAACTTACATTTGCCAAAGCCTACACATCCCCTGTGGCTGCCAGAGAAATGAGGGTGGCTTCTGCCTTCCAAACCTGGCATGAGAGTTTCTCATCAATGGAGCACATGTTGCACGTGGAAATCTGAAAGCATGGAGTCTGGGAGAAATGTAGTTCTCTGTATTGTAGCCTTATGATACATAAGGTGGAAATAAATGTTGATGGCCCCCAAGCAGTATCCAGCAGACGCTTCTAACACATAGAAGAGTGAGCAAGTACACACCCCACACACACTCAGAGGTCTGAGGGAGTGCAGTGTGGTGTGCTCCTGCCTCAGGGACAAGATTGACATCTGTTGTTTTGCCTGCTCAGTATCTGTTTTCCTGTCTCCTGACAACAGCACCGTGATTTTCCATGGGCACCAGCCCTCCTCCACACTCAGTTCATTTAGTTTTGGATGGGGGTACTTTATGTCTGTGTCCAGAGTGGCCTGGGGTATCAAGCTGGCCAGCCATATCCTCCTGTTGCCACGGTGCTGAGGTCAGGGACAGATATGGGACCCACATAAATCAGAGAGACACAGTGGTCATGGACCATTGGGAAAGGAATTTTTCTGTTTGGCTGGGGAGCTTGGGGAGATAGAATACAAGCCTGGTGCTCAGGCAGTCATCCTGCCTCCATGAGGGCAGATCCTGCCTAGAGCAGAGGGAACAGAGAGGAAAGCAGAGTTAAAAGTTGGTGTTGTGGTCTGAATATTGTATCTCCCCAAAATTCATATTTTGAAATACTAATCCCCAATGTGATGACATTAGAAAGTGGGGCCTTTGGGAGATGATTAGAACATGAGGACAAAGCCCCCATGAATGGGGTTAGTGCCCTTACGAAAGAGAGCCCGGAGAGATTCCCGGCCCCTTCCACCCCGTGAGGACACAGTGAGAAAGTGGCCACCTGCGATTCAGAAGAGGGAACCTGCTTAATCATTTTTCAAAAAAATAATTAGAAGGCAAAGTAACACATATGTTATCAACTCTGATAATATATGGTGCACTTCTTTACTTAAATTAGATTCAAAGCACTTAGAGAGGGCATCTGGAATGTTCTTTTTGCTCTTCCTGGAGTGAAGAGAATGCAAATATTTACTATACCTCATTGTTAGCAGACGGGGAAACTGCATCCAGGAGAATAATAATAAAATAAACTTCTCCAAAGGTTTACAAAGTACTAGCAGCTGAATTTCAGAAAAATTTTTGGTAGTTTATTTTATTTAAAGAATTCCCCCCCAGCAAAATTCATACGTATTTGTAAAAAATTTGAGCATCACAGATGTAAAGCAGATTTTACTTTAAAAATTTTTATTCAACTCTCTGTGGTTTTAAATTGTAATTGTGTACTAATCATTTTTATCCACTCATATTTTATTTAAACATGTTCTTAAATAAACAAATGACATACAGTTATTTTTTTTTAAATTCAAATAACATTAAAGGTATAATGTAAAGGCATAATCAGATCTCACTCTCAGGAAGACCACATTCAGAGACTGTGGAGCATATTTGCATGTCCGGTGTATATTATTTTTTATTTTTTTCAATAAAAAATGGGAATGGACCTTCCTTCTTGTCTTATTACTTCTTCTTCACTTAGTGCTAGACTTTGGGCGTTCGCTTATTCACACAGTTCTTTGCTCTTTAATGGCTGGACAGTTTTCTGTTGGATTGTAGCTTATTTAACCAATCCCCTATGACAAATGGTGCTACAGTGAAAATCCTTGTACAGTTATTTTGGCACATTTGTGAGCATGTTTCCCAGGGTAAATTTCTTGAAGAAGAAATTTAGTCAAAAGATAGGTACTTAAAAAAAGAATTTCCTGGATGTAATCATGATGCCCTTAACAAAAGTCGTTTCAGCCAGTTGGCGGCCCCAGATGGGTTTCCTTGTTTCATATCCAGTGTCCCGCACTATACTGTTGCAGGTACCTAGACTCATAGTTAATTAAACAACAACAACAACAACAACAACAACAACAACGCACAAAAAACAGAATCCTTGGCTGTGTTTAGTTAACTTTCGCTGTTATTGTCATTATTAAACAAATGTAGCAATAGTCCTTTTAACGTGTGCTGCTAGTTCAGAGCTTTCTGTAACATGTGTGACCACAGTTCCACCAGGGTTCTGGTTTGGATGTGTGTCTTTCTGCCCGTTACTGTGGTCCCATGTTCTGGCCTGACTCTCTATCTGTCCCAGACTTGGGGCTCTGTTGGACTTTTCTCAGTCCTTCTAGGTTCTGAATACCTGTCCCTTAATTCAGCATCACAGAGGACCCTGCCAGATGCATCAAACCTTGCCGCCTCGGGAGGCTGCCCTCTCACTCCTGGGCTGGCTGGAGCTCCTGGTCCCTGACTGCCACCTGCTGCCCAGGACCATGGTCTCAGACTAGACAGCTGCACCTGTATCACAGAACATCCAGCTGCTGGAGATCATTCTGTTCCCCACCCCCACCCCAACAGACCTTCCTAGAGACTCTATTTGATCTATTTTATCAACAGCTTCCGGCCCCAACAAATCTTGTCTTTCCCTCCTCCCACCATGTTAGTATTGTGACAGACATTTATGTTACTTCTTCCAGACCCATACCAATCCGGTGAGTGGAGAAACTGAGTCACAGAGAGTCTGGCTTGTCCAAAATCATACCATCTTCCCAATAATTTTTTTTTTTTTGTTTTTTTACCAATAGCCATTTGGAACCCGGATATCATAAAAGTCATTTAAGGCAGCCAGCTTCCATCAAGTCTAGAATAAACATGTAGCCAAAATAAACATGAGATTTGAGGTTGATCGGAAACCAAGGATGTGGCTACTGAGTTCACGCTGAGCAAAGAAGACTCAGCATCACAGTTGCTCTTTGTAGAAAGGACCGTCCTTGGTTTCCTCCTGTCACCAGCAAATACTGAGACGATGAAATGCTGTGGTTTAGATCTAGGTCGTTTGGGAATTGGATTCGTGGACAGAAAGTAGACCATCGGGGTGTCAGGGCTTGGGTCTAGGCTAGTGGGTGGAAGGGTCTGGAGTTGTTAGTGGTGAGCCGTAATTGGGCTGTAGGCTCAGGCTATTTATGGTTGTTGGCCACCAGAGGGAAATCAGTGGCATTGCTGACCTGTGTTGTATGCTGGGTATAACTAAATGGGCGTCTGGGAATGGAAACTTGGGGAGAGATAGTGAGACACACACTGAAACACGGGTTGAAGAGGAAATGCCAGATGAAGACCTGGAGTCTCCCTCTAAAACCTGGGAAGTTAAAGTCACTAGTGGGCTGGTTAACAAGAAGCTACCTTCATGTATAAATGAACATAATGAAGTAGCTGGTTAATGCCTGCTTTCTACACTAGACACAAGTCCTGTGAGCACAGGACTCTCCCTGAGCTCCTGGAGGGAAATGGAATATAAAGTCTGAGTCTCATCTGCACTACCCCTGCCACACACACGGTGCTCATCGTCCTCGCTCCCATCTTGACTTGCAACGGCTCTTGGGTCATTGCCCTAATAATACTGCGCCTATGCTCAGCCCGTGACTCCCTAGAACAGTGCTGTCCAGGAGAACTTTCTGCACCATGGAATATCCTAGAACCGTGCTGTTTCAGGTGGTCGTTACATGTGGCTGTTAGAGCACTCGAAATGTGGCTGGTATGACTAAGAAACTGAATTTTTAATTTCATCTGGTTTTAAATAGCTGCATGTGGCTGGTGGGTTCTGTATTGGACAGTGGCAGCTGAAATTGTAAGCCCCACCTTGTTCATCTTTATGCCCCTAAACCAAGGTGAGCGCCTGGACAACAAACCTGCCCTAAGTGATGATCTTGTTTTATTTCTCTCTTTTCTGCTCTTTGTTGGGTCCTAGAGATCCAAGAGGTAAGTGGAAGCCTCTCTCTCTTCAACATATCTATATTAAATTTATGAAAGATTTTTGATTGGCCAGGCTTATTCTCTGTACAGTGCCATTTTCACACTTAACAAGTAAACCATAACTTTGCAAAATAATTAAATATACAATTATTGCTCAGATTTTCCTAATTTCTATATCTATCAATCGCATCATTTGTTATCTATATCTACCTATCCACCCACATATCTGTTACTATCTTTCTACCTATCTATGCATCCATGTCTATCTGTCTATTATCTATCTTTATTCTCTCTCATCTATCTATTCATCTATCATTATCTATTTTATCTATCTATCTATCTATCTATCTATCTATCTATCTATCATCTATCCATTCACTTATCCTATCTGTATTATCTACCTATTTATCTATATCTATCCATCTCTCCATCCATCCATCTATCCATCCCTTAATCCATCTATCCATCCATCCCTCCATTCATCTATCCATCCATCCATCCATCCATCCATCCATCCATCCATCCATTTATCCATCCCTCCCTCTCTTCCTCCTTCCTTCTCTCCCTCCCTCCCTCCCTCCATTCATCCATCCGTCCATTCATCCGTCCATCCATCCATTCATCTATCTATCTAAGTCAGGATGCAAGCAAGGTCTGCACATTGAATATGACATCTGGGCCTCCATTATTTATTATTTAGCTATTTCTCTTATCACCTGGTTAGTGACATGAACAGAATCTGAGGCCTTCCTCCCAGTCCAGTGCTCCTTCCTACCACCCACACTGGCTCACCTGGGGAGGCACGACTCGCTCAGCCTCTAGGACCCTTCTTGGCCAGCTCCCCAGTCTGATGGCTATCATGTCTGCTCTCCTATCTCTCCATCAGTTGCAGAGGACGCGCTTGTTGAGCGTGGAGCCCAGAGCTGGCAGCCGCACAATCTGATATGACACCGTCTCAGGGAGATTTCAGCACTTCGTCATCCTTGCAGTCCTGGCGCCAATCGCTCAGCCCAGCTTGCTGCCAAATGGAGCCATCAGGCCCCACAACAGAGTTTCGCATGCTTGGACACGGCAAGGCCATGTCTAGACAATCCTGAGCACCCAGGAAAACACCCCAGGTGTGGTCAGACTGGATTGAGTCTGCCTTCCCGGAGGCTGGGAGCACATCTTAGCACTGACAACCCTGGATGCAGTTTTTAGGGTTCATTGCAGTTTTTTTTTTTTTTTTTACTGAGACTGGAAGACTGGGGGTGGTGCTATCACAGCTGGAAAATAGATTTTGAATGAGAGCATTCGGGTGTTTTCTGAAAAGTTGAAACTATTTTTCTCTTGATTTCTTCATTTTCCAATGTTCCTTCAAAACCCTTAACATCTGTTTCATTAAAACCAGTACAATTCAAGATAATGATATTTATTGAATGTATATAATGCCTCCTTTTGATCCTTGCAATGACCTTAGAGGTTTTCTCATCATTCCTGTTTCATGCAAATGAAGAAAGGAGCCCAGAGACATTGAGTAACTTGCCCAAGGTCACACAGCAGGGCTTAGGTTTGAGTGTAAGTCTTTTGATTTCAAAGCTTGAAAGTAACCGATTGTCCAACAGACTGTTTTCTTCCTTGAAGGCAAGGCCCTAGGGCACCCAGGGGTGGGGGAAGGACAGAACCAGTCAAGACTCCCAGAGATACAATGGGACAAGAACCCTCTGCACATGGCCCCACCCATGGGCCGGATTGGGAGTGGTCCTCCCATGGCAATGATTTCTCTCTTTCTCTAGTCTGAATTCCAAGTGTCTTCTCAGGCTGCTCCCTCATGCATCTCAACCCACGTGAATAAAAGCCCGTGGCCTCTTGCCCACCAGACTGCTTGGCTAAATCTGAATCCCAGTCAAGGATCCCAAGACACACACGCCATCCCCACTTTACAGATAGGAAAACTGAGGCTCAGAGAGCTAAGGAACTCATTCGAGGCCCCACGACTGGGAGATTCAAGCGCCAGAGCTGAGATTCAAGCATCAGAGCTGAGATTCCAAGCCAGGTGTTTGTGGATGTGCTTCTATCCATTGAAGGAGCAGCTCTCAGCCTTAACTCAAGCACATTAGACCAATTTTAGAGCATCAGGGAAATATGGGGCACCTCTGGACACCCAGAAACTCAGATTCAATTAGTCTGAGATCGGCTTAAACGTGCCGTATCACAGAGGAAGGCAGCATCATCCTAAGAAATTAAGTCATTAGCCTAAGATAGTGGCAGAGGAAGGACTAAGATCCGGGCATCTCAGACTGGCCTGATAGCATAGTCGCCAGAGACGTAGACTTTAGAGTATAACACTTTAGAGTGTAACACAGCGACTTTGGTAATCGGTGTGACAATCTCTCATAAAATTAAGTGCACACTTATACAATCCAACCATTTCACTCCTTGCACGTACCTAAGGGGAATGAAGACATACCTACACAAAGACTTGTATTCAAATGTTCACGACAGGTTCATTCCTAACAGCCCACCCTGGAAAAAGCCCAAATGCCCTACCATAATGGAAAGGGTGAACAAACGGGGCACAGCACACAGGAGCACAGCATTCTATGTCGATGTACGCAGCAAAAAGGATGTTCCACACAAATACACCGAGGGAACAAAGTGAGACACAAGAGTATGTGCTGTGTGATGATTTATATGAGGTTCTAGGAGAAGCGAAACTAATCTATAGTTTCTGACGGTCTGTGGCCGAGGATGAGGCGGGGTGGGGCTGGATGGCGAAAGGATCCCCTAAGCCTCCCTGGAGGGATGGAAATGCTCTGTATCTCAATCGGCATGGCAGTACCCTGACCGTACACATGTCAAAGTGTATCAAGCTGTACACACAAGACATGTGCCTTTTATTATATGTAAACAACATCTCAAAAAAGTTGACCTAGAGAAACGGGCTTTGTTGGCAGACAGATCTGGGTGTGAGTTGAGAGCTCCTTTCGTTGGTGAGCACTTGGCTGGCTCTCTTGGGCTTGGTTTGCCCCTCTGGAGAATGGGGAACCCTGAGGGTGGGGTGGGAATGAAATGAAATTATTTACAGAAAACGCTGAGCATGGAGTTTGGGGTGCCTGGAGTAAGCCTTCTGTGACCGCAGCCTTTCCTTAGTGGGGAGTGCTGTCCTGTATCCCTAGGGGTCTGAGAAGAGTCAGCTCTGGGGCAGGAAAATTCCTGTTCCCAGGCTGCCCTGGGAACCTGAGGCAGAGCCCTGGTGTGGGCAGAGACCCCAGAGAGCTCCACCTGCGTCCCAGGCCTGCAGCCGAGGCCTCTTTTGATCTCGCTGTCTCCTTTGGAGTCTCCCGTCAAAAAAACCTCATCACTCTCCATCCCGGCAGCTCCCCTGCTGTGTGTCTGTCCACTCTAGGTTGGAATCCTGACTTTTCGGCCTCTTTTAAAGGTGTGGGCCCCCTACTCCCTACATCTGTAGCTCACTTCTGTGGAGGCCATACTGCTGGGGTCCCCAGGCACAGGCGCTTTCCCTGAGCCCAGGGTCCTCCTGCCAGGTGATTTCAATTTGCTGTGACCTTGTGCAAAGCATCATTTTATGTGAATAATATGTACCTCTGGTTACATTTTAATTACTGACTCTGGTCCAAAAGACATACCAAGCATCTTGTGAAGACCTGGTTCAAGCCACTTTCTCCTCTTGCTCCATGCCCTCCCAGCTGCTGATGGCCCCCTACAGACACTGTGTGATACACTGAGCTGAAGCATTATTGAGCCTGTCTGTAAAGCTCCCCAGGGCAGGTTAACATACAGCACGGATGGTGAGCTACTATCGGGTGTGTTGGAGGGCAGACACTGTGCATGCTTGTTCATTTGACCCTCGCAACTGGCCAGGGTGGGGTCCCCCAGGAGCTGACTCTGTGATAAGGATTTATCTGGCAGATGTTCTGGTTATCCACTGCTGTATAACAAATGACTCCAAAACTTAGTGAATTAAAATACTAGTCATCTTTTGTTTTGCATATGAATCTGCAATTTGGGCAGCGCTCCCAGGGACTGCTTGTCTCTGCTCCTTTTTGTCGGAGGCCTCATCTGGGTGTTTGGAATGGGTGAAGCAGGCATCTCTCTTCGTGTAGGCCGTCCACTGGATCGCTCCAGGATGGTAGCCTTGTGGATGGTGGATTGCTCAGGACTCCGGGTCAGGTGTTCTGAGAGCCCACAGTGAAAGCTGTGAGGCCTTCTGTGGCCTAGTTTCAAAAGTCACTTGCGTCACCTCCTGGTAACCGGTCACCTAGGACCAGCCCTGATTCAGTGAGGGCCACATAAAGCAAGGGCTGTTGGGGGCTATCTTGGAGACCCCTACTATGTGCCAGGCACTGGAAGAGGTATGGGGATACAGCTGTGAACAAGCTAGAGAAGGATCAACACGAAATAGAAAAAGATACACTGTGTCAAGTGGCAAAAAGTGCCACCAAGGCAAATAAAGCCAGGTCAGGGAATATAGACGGATGGGGGAGAGGGGAAAATGATGTCAGGCGGGCAGAGAGGGACAGCCTCTCAGGTCTAAGGGTCATGTGGACAGAGGGTGTCTAGGGAAGAATTTCCTGGCAGAGGAAATGGAATAGCCAGTGCAAATGCCCCAAGGCAGGTGTCTTTGTCTGCAAACAGTGAGAGGGTAAATGTGGTTCCAGCAGAGTGAACTGGGGCAGGTGGGGCCGTGGAGGAGAGGAGGTTGAGGTGGTGGGCGAAGGGAACCAGGCTCTGTGGATCTTGCGAAGACTTTATTAGCTCAAAGTGAAATGGGAAGCTGCTGGAGGCTTTTGAGCACAAAACCATCTGACTCGGGTTTTAAAAGAATCACTCCAGCTCATGTGTGGAAAGGAGCTTGTAGAGGGCTCAGGTGGAGGCATGGAGACCAGGTAACTATGTTCTCCATTCTCCAGGTGGGAAAGCTGGCATAAAGACTTAAAGAGATCGATGTTTCTCCCTGTTCCTGTGGCCTGTAGCACTCCTACTCACTCAACAGCTCCTGAGT
Organism: Pteropus alecto; assembly: GCF_000325575.1. NCBI lineage: Eukaryota > Metazoa > Chordata > Mammalia > Chiroptera > Pteropodidae > Pteropus > Pteropus alecto. The sequence continues at coordinate 61,284,978 of NW_006494614.1, forward strand.
GAATCTCCATGTGGCTTGTACAGTTTGACTCACTAGATCATGGACTCTGGTGTCCAGGACAGCATCTGCCTTGCTCACCTTTCTCCACTGCGTGCTGAGCTCAGCATTGGTACCATAGAGCTCAGGGCAGACTTCGCTCTGAGTGGATGATATAGTTGGAGGCTCAATGGCCCAGCACCTAGTGGCTTGAGCTGTCTGCAGCCTCTCTGACCTCCAACCTGGGAAGTAAAGATGGAAGTGAGAAATACCCCGGAAGCTGGCAAACATTGCAAACATTGAGGATAACCATGTGGGGCAGGTTGAATCGTGACCCCTCCACTGGGAGGCACCACAGGGGTAGAAATGAGATCCTGCCTTCATTTTCTTTTCTGGAAAAATGAACCCATCCTAGAGCTAGCACTGGCCTCGGGTGTGCTTCTCCCTCAGGAAGTACAATCATTCCAGATAAGGCTGGGGGACAAGTCATCCCACTGAAGCAAGGAGGGGAGTGAAGGCGCCCGAACAGCATGCTTTTAATCTTCAAGCAGCTTGCCAGTCTTGCATGAGGGCCTCCATGTGCTCAGCAGTCAGCCCCATTCCGTGGGGCCTAGTAATGATAAGCACAGACACAAGCCACTTGGCTATGGCAGCGCTTTAATCTTTCAAGAGCTCTGTGTAAGCTTTGTGCTCATAGATTTGCAAATACCTCTCTAATAAAGATTAAGGGCTGACACAATGTATATCACCAACGGATTGAGAGTCAAGGTCTTTATGGCATAATGAGGAACAAGTAACGCATCGGCTTTAACATTTCTGTTTTCATTAGGAGGTTGGTTTACGTGTGGGAGATCGTTGCTTCGTGTTTTCTGCGCTAGAAGGAGGGAGCCAGAGAGGGCAGACTGTAGATCAGAGCTGTTTGACCTCTCACCTCTCCACCAAATAGTATAAAGTGGATCGTGTTTTCTTTAATAGGTACTGAGAGCAGTAGGCTTTGACTTCTCTCTCTTCCTACGTACATTGGCCTTCAGAAGCATTCTGTGAAAAATGCACATATGGAAGTTAAAAGTGAAGAGAGACTTGGGAAGAGGGGCTGATGGGAACAGGAAGGCTGGTGGTTCTGGGCAGCATGGGATTTGCTCAGCATTTGCAGGTCAGGGAACCCAGGGTGGTACTACACAGTTCGCCACCTCTTCATTAACCCAGCTCCCCAAAGATTTGTGGGGTCCCACTCAGGAGGTTACAGAAATCTGGGGATCCTGGTGGAGGGAGGCGCCTACCTTACATGTGAGGGTGCCTCAGAAAGAGGCTGAATTATGGGCTGAGACTGAGCAGTGGGAGTTTCTCCTTCCTGAACGTTTACTAGCTGACCTAAGGGTGTGTTTCAAGGAAGTCTGGCCTTAAGAGGAAGCGGTTTTCATCCCTAAGACGAGAAATGCTGACATTCAACCCAAACAACTTTAGGTAGATTTTTTTTCTTCTTTCTCCCTCTCTCTTCTTTGGAAGAGAAAAGTTATTGATTGGGTAAACACAGATGTGTTTAATGTTTTAAGTCAGTTCGCAGTGTATGCGAAGTCAACTAAATATCTCTGGGCAAAAATGAGCCTAGAGATTGTTCATTACAGCTGTAAATGGGAGGTTGCTGATGAGAGAGAGTTTTACCATTCAAATGATGGGGTTCAGTGGCGTGTGATGTTTTCTGGATGTTTCCCTGTGATCTTTAACATCAGCTTAAGTGCAGAGCAGTGATTTCTAAGTTCTATGGTGAAAACTCAGGGACCGTCTCCATCATCAACCCCAAGCTACCATTAAATTCCTTGTTACACATTCATTATTAACTAAGCTTTTTTTCTGGTACTTCCCATCCATTTCAGTCCTTTATATGCAAGAGTATAAAGACCTAGAACATGAAAGATGTGTCAGACATTACTGTGACTGTCGAGTGAGCCATGCTGTGTGACAGTTGAGGCTAAGTCATGAAAGGTGATGCAGCGTTCACCTGGACCTCTGGGGACACTCCTCTTTAGAACCCAGTCACCATACTGGGTGCATGCAAAGACCGTGTGTAGGTGTCCTGATCCCAGCCCCGTTAGAGGTCCTGGCCCACATCAACCATTAGCCGGGGGTGCCAGAGGGTCTTCAGAAGAGTCCAGCCTCCACCTCGAGAAGTCCTCAGTGATGCTGAGCGGAGGAGCAGAGATGAAACATTCCCGCTGAACCCTGAACAAGCACAGATTTGCAAACAAAATAAATGTTGTCATTGTTTTCAGCCACTACATTTTGTAGTGGTTTATTATGTAGCGATAGGTAACTGGAACACTGGGACGCAAACTCTGTGCACAGAGGGCTTTAGCCCTTGGCTAGCTTGATCTTATTTTCTTTTATCTCAATTATAAGTCATCTCATATGGTTATTATTTTGGTTTTATCATGTATTTAAAAAATTGGAGAAAAAAATTTTTAATCAAGGGTGACATTCACAAAACATAAAATTAATCATTTCAAAGTGTGCAATTCTGTGGCGTTTAGTAGCTTCATAATGTTGTGCAACCACCACCTCTATTAAGTTCCAAAATATTTTCATCACCGCCCCTATTTATTAAGTAGTCATCTCCCATTTGCCCTAATCTAGCTCCTGGCAACCACTGATCTGCATTCTGTTCTCTCTTGGTTCACCTACGTTGGACATTTCATACAAACGGAATCAAACATACGTGGTCTTTTGTGTCTGGCTTCTTTAACTTAGCGTGATGTTTTCAGGGTTAATCCACGTTGTGGCATGTGTCAGTGCTTGCTTCCTTTGTATGGCTGAATAATATTCCACTGTAAGGACAGATCACATCTGGTTTACCCATCAGTGATTTCTGGACATTTGAGTTGTTTCCATTTTTTGGCTATTGTGAATAGCACTTCTATGAATATTCATGTTCAAATATTTGTTTGAGTCCATGTTTTTAATTCTTTTGGGGTATATATACCTAGGAGTGAAATCACTAGGAAATAAGTATTTTTTGTAAATACTAATAGTGTGATTTTTAATGCCATCAAATGCGAGAGGTTGAGAATCGCTTTTGCTAAATGATCTGAAGCCTCGAGAAGTGATAGAACGCCAGGTAAAACACACTATTTAAAAGATTCCTGTGTGGCAAAATACCCCAAAAAAAAGATGGGAGAGTGACAGTTTGTTACTTCTTGTTATTTAGATTCACAGTTGATTAAGATGGTTCAATGACATTTTGAAAAAAAAAATTACTCGTTGCAGGTCAAACTTTGTAAAATTGCCACATTTGTAGGTCGAAACAATCATGTATTGGCAACTTCCTATGGTTCTACCTAATATAAACTAAGGATGAACTCGGCTGCATATCAGAGTCAACTTGACCCAGCGGTTGACCAAATGAGGTCAAGTTATGAGGCTTGATTTTCTCATGTGACGAGAATTATGAAGATGGACAGTCCAGCATACTGTAGTTGCTGAAGGAACTCATTAAGAACTGGGTCTCCTTTTGGCTTACTGCCCTCCTGTCCTTAGCTCATGCATTAAGCCTGCATTTCAGACATGGAGGAGGTGATAAGAGAGAGGGAAAGATGTGTGTGCCAAGATTTTTTTTAAAAACACTATGCACGCACATAATAGCTTTCCCAGAAACCAAGTCTGTGGACAGACATCTGTTCACATCTCATTGGCCAGTAAGGGTCATTTGGCCACCACTAACTGCAAGGAATGCTGGGTATTTTTAATTTTAATAGATGTTTTATTTTGGAATAATTTTAGACTTATAGAAAAGTTGCGGAGATAGTACAGAGCATTCCTGTATACCCTTTACCGAGTTTCCCCTTATTTTCTATAACCACGGTACATTTTCAAAAGTAAGAAATCAACATTGGTACATTACTGTGAACTAAACTCCAGATTCTATTTGGATTTCACCATTTTTCCCAGTAAGGTCCTTTTCTGTCCCAGGATCCCATATTGCCGTTAGTCTTCATATCTCTGTAGCCTCTACTGGCTGTGACAATTTCTCAGACTTTCCTCATTTTTCATAACCTTAACAGTTTTTAAGAGGACTGGTCGGATGTTTTGTAGAATGGCCGTCAACTTGGGTTTGTCTGTCAACTTGTTTTTTTTTTCTCATGATTAGACCAGAGTTACGTGTTTGGGGGGAAAACACCACAGAGATGAAATGCCCTTCTCATTACATAATATGGGGACAGAGGGCATCATATCCATGTTATTTAACACTGGTGATGCTGACCTCGATCACCTGGTTAACATAGTGTCTGCCAGGTTTCTTCACTGTAAGGCTCCTATTATTCTCCATTCGTTGGAAGGCACTAAGGTTCAGCTTATCCTCAAAGGTGAGATTAAGCTCCACTTCCTGGAGGGGAGAGCATCTACATACACTGCTTAGAATTCTTCTGTAGGGAAGAATGATGGCTACATAATTATCCTGGGTAAAGCTGAGTCCTATTGATAGGGAAGTAGGGGAGCATGGATATCACACCCTCAACTGTAAATGGGGATACCAACATTCGCCTTACCTATGCTGATAAGAGAATGGTTGTAACTAAGGTTACGACTTCCAGAAACTTGGAATAATGGCTGGGGTTCTTATCAGAGATGGGCAACCTGTGACAAGTGAGTTTATTTATTCAAGACTTAGGTACTAGAGATTAGGATAGATGCTGGGGACACCATAATGACTAAGATTGTGGCAGACACAGCTAGTTGTCAT
>NW_006494614.1:61289699-61291333 GCF_000325575.1 Pteropus alecto
TCCCTTTCCTTTTGTATTAGAATCCCAGTGTTCTAGCTGAGTAGGCAGCTACTCAACTAAGGACTACATTTCCCAGCCTCCCATGCACAGGCATATGACTAACTTCTGGCCAATGGGATATGAATGCAAGTGGTGTGTCCAACATCTGAAGTAAGCTATGGAACAGATCTCTGGAGTGGATAAGTGGAAAGAAGAAATTGGGTGCTGGTGGTTACTCTGTACTCAACTAGACGCTTTTGGTATGGTGGTCCCTTGGCTCAAAGCTGCGACACCAGTTATTGCATGAAAGAGCGCCTCTGGATACCTATAAATTCTATACCCAGCATGACTCAGATGATGGTGAATCCCATCAAAGAGAACGTTGTTCTGGGTCCACCTTTATTGTCTTTGTTGACTTGAGCAAGCCACCTCACTTCTGTGCTCCCCTGTGAACTTATTTGTGCCTGTCACACAGAAAATTAGAAAATTACAAAGCCTTGTGCATGTAAAATACTCAGTACAGTACCTGGAAGGTCGTGTCTCGATAAATGTTTGCTTCTATTTTTGTTATCATTATCATGATTATTACTGCAATATTTGTAGGATTAAAAAAAAAAAAACCTTTATAATCGGGTCAGAGTTCACAGTCTTCCTCTACTCTTTTTTCTTTTTTCGGTCTATTTGTTAATTGCAGTCCTCTCAAGCCTAGTCTTAAATGTATAAAACAATTTCCAAATTTGGGACACATAAACCAATTCAGGGCACGGGAATTAGTCTGCATTCCGGATCAATTAGGAAAATAGTTTGCAGTAACTACAGCATTTTGAAACACATCAAATAAGAAGGAGAAATCACTGTTGAATGTCACCGTCAGGAAAAAAAGGAAGGCATTTCTGTCTGATTTCAAGAACGGCTCGCTCACGGAGTCCCTGATGGAGACACAAGAAATAGCAGGCCCAGGTCAAAACCACAGTGAACTTTTCACTGACTCAACGATCTCCCACCCAATCCCAGGGGACTGGGTAATTCAATGGAGATTAAAGGCTCACTAAATCCTGGTAACCAGAGAAACGCAAGTTCTATTAGGTTACCATTTCCAGTTTTCTGTCAAGCAAGAGGCGGAGTTTCCCTAGAGGAGACGGAATATTTGCTTTCAGCCAGAAGACCCCAGAAGACCAAAACTCTTTAACGGAGGTTACAGAAGGGAAAGACGGGAGACTGCGTAGCTTTGCCTGGCCTGGGCGCCCCTGCCAGCACCACACTCTGAGTAAAGCCCCTGGCATTTAAGTCAATGAAAAATGAATAATGCACTTAGTTAAATATTTCCTCCCACCATGAAAGTCCTCGGTCACTCTAATTTCTTGTTCTACTTGACATTTTCACTTCTCTTTTTGACCAGATATCCATAATAAAATCTGGCACTCTGAGACAAGTGCTTTCTATGCGAACCTTCTCCAAAGTTCCATTTTGAAGCCTTTGAAACTGAACACCCCCTTTTTATCCCATATTACTTCCTCCCCTGGAACCGTTCAATCTCTACTCAGCAATCCCATTAGACTTTTAACTTTCATTTTTAAAAAGCTGATAAAAATGTATAGATGTTTGAACCCCATCCAAGGAAGTCAACTTCCAAGCTGTGGGGAGGGGGAGAGAGT
>NW_006494614.1:61291351-61301246 GCF_000325575.1 Pteropus alecto
GGTGGGGGAAGAGGTTGAGTTATGGGCCTGGCGGGGCCTCTGCGTAGCGGCTTTGTCCCATCACCGATCGCTCGCCCAAGCTTTCTGGGTAGTTGGTGGTCCATTTTTGGCACATACGTGTCCTTTGCAGCACAATCTGGGGGATTGTGGGATTACTGTACAGATTTTTATGTGGCTTGAAGTACTCTTATTCATCTTTCTGGTAAGTGGCTGAATGTTATGGAAGAAGGGAGTGACTTGCAGGAAATGGTAGGACTAATCGCTGGGAAATACAATAAGGTGTTTTATCAAGTGATGAGGGGCAGCGGGAGAGGAGCCTTTCCCAGAAAGGGAGAGTGAAGGGAAGGGGTCCCCGAAGACCTCTCGTCACCTGGGACTTTTCCCATTTTTTGATTCTAGGGGACAATGGTGGTCGGCAGCATGAGGGGAGAGAATTTGGCCAAGCTCACATCCGGCCACTGCTCCTCCCACTGCTCTCTGGAAACACCCTCAGGTCCTTGCTCACTGGCTGCTGTGTAGGTTTGCCCTATGGGGAGCCCTGGCCAGGACAAGAGAGCAGCGCTGGGGAGTGGAAGAGGCTCTCTTCATCTCACCTCCCCCCCTCTTAGCCTCCTCTGCACTTCCAGCCCCTTCCTCCATGCCCCTGCTCCCACTGGCTGACACCACCAAGGTCCTAGCTCCAACTGGGTGCCTGGCTCTGGGCAGAGGAACCCCTACCTTAGAGGTGGTCGCCGCTGGCTGCTCCTAATATCTGTGTTGCTCACAGGCCCCTCCGTGGCTTCTCAGCTCTTCCCAGTTGTGGATCCAACCTCTCTGTTCAATCCCCTCTGGAGGAAGCGCCTAAAGGTTTGTTTTCCTGATAGAGGAGAGGGGTGGGGGCTCTGGGTTGGAGAGGTGGTCAATGCTAGAATCTGCCAGAATCCTGGGTTCCTGGGGCAGCTGCCCAATAGGGGAATGGGTCTTTTTGACAGAACTGATGTAACAGGACCTGGATCATGGCCCCTGCATGTGGGCCCCCTGTGGGGGCAGCTTTACATTGTGAAGAGTGCGGTCTTCCTATAGTCTGTGTCCCTAGGTGGAGAGGCTCCCATCACTCCTGCTTAGCATGACCTCTGCCAGGGTTCTTACCCACTCAGCACCCAGAGCTGCCTCAAGCTCATTGACTAGCAGCAATGGCTCCACCAAGGCCAAAGCGCTCTGAGCCGATGCCCAGTAGGCAGTAGGTTACTTGAAGTAGAGCACCTCCAGGTGCCCTGAGCAATTTGGCCATAGCCCCTGCACTAATGGGGACACTTGGGAGTGATGGCTCACTGCAAAGACTCTCTGCTTTGGCATCTGTGTGGAACAGAAGAGGCAGAAAATCTGTGCAGCCTCTAAGCTGCTTCTGCTCAGTCCCATGGTTCGCTGTTATTCAGCCAGCATTACAGGGCGCTGCTGGATGTTGGTCATACATGATACAAAGCTCAATATTACTATCAATAAGCGTTCTTATAACAACAGCTAGTATTTACTGAGTCCCTGCTCTGTGCAGGTCCTCAGCAAGTGGCACTTGTCACTGGTTATTTACAGACGTGCAAACTGAGGCTTCGACTGGCTAAGAAACTGGGCAAAGTGTACATAAAAATAGCAGCTTTCGTGTGTGTGTGCTACCTGGTCTCTCGATGTGCATAGTCTGAGCCTTTTCTATATTAGGACTCAATCCTGAGATTGACACCATGAGGGAGGTACCATTATTACAATCATTTTACAAATGAAGAAATGTGATCAAGTGACTTCCTTGCTCAAGACCACCTTCTGCTATGATCCGAGGGGAACCTTGCATCCAGAGCGGACCTGTGGATGCAGAGCCCGGCTTCCCAAAGGCCACGAGTTCAGCCCTGTCTTAGGCTGGGACTCCCTGGAGCAGAGCCTGAGCCATGGACTTGTGCACGTCTGTTTGGGCGTGAGACAGAGAAGCGAGAAAGGCAATAAAGGATTTGTCTATTAGTGGTTTACCACTGTGGGCGGCTGAGGCCCTTCCCAGTGAGCATGCTGAGCAAGACCGGGCAGAATATACCTGGAAGTCAGAGGCAGGCAGTCCCACACATGTCAACGGCTGCCTGCATTTCTTGGACTGTCTGAGGAATTCTTTGCCCACATGCAGGATAAGCCAAAAGGCCACAGAGCCAATGCCCCCAGGAGCAGCCCCCAATCAATGGGGGACAGGAGTTGTGAGTGCCAGCCCCAGCCTCCTGGCCCCTTGGTGGGCCAGTCCTAAGATGTATTCCACCTGGAGATTATCCTTCAACTGTTGAGGATGCCCAGCCACCAGTTAGAACCTGGCATGTCACTGACAGCTGCTCTCCTTGTCCTTCTAGCAGAAAGTGCCAGCGCCAACAGGTATCAGAGCGGATGCTCCCAGCTCAGGTCCTAGAGGGCCATGCTCTGTCCTCTGGCTTCTCAGACTTGGCCCAGACAGCAGGACATTGGGGAGGAAAGGTCAGGCTCATCTCTCACTGCTGGAAGTTCTGGGATGGGGACTCAGCACGCTCAACCTCAGGGACTTTCGTCAGGGGCATTGGCGACTATAGACAGTGCCACTCACTCAGCAAGCTGCCCAGTACTGAGCACCCTGCTCCTCTGGGCCCGAGTCTTTGATGACAGGCTCTGCATGAGTGTGGCAAGTCTGTCTGCTGACAAGCATGGCCAGGGGCCCATGGGAGCAGAGCAACTAGTAGACCCTGAGGAAAACGTGCTCAGTCATCTAGTCCCACCTGAGTACCCGTCTCAAGCCAGCACCGGGCCAGGTGCTGGGGTATAGAAAAGTGAGAGGCTTGGCTCTAGGTCTCAGGGAGGGAGTATCCTGGGAAAAGCATCATTTATGGGAGAATAAAGCCTGCAGACATCATCCAAACAGCTTTCCGGTGTGTTCAGAAGAGAGCAAGCGGATACAATCACAGCAACGCTCACTGAGCAAAAACCTTGTGCCAGGCACTGCGTTAAGTACCTTTAAAATATTAACTCATCGAAGTTTAACAACAACCCCATGAGCTGGGTGCTACTGGTCTCCCCATTCGAGGCATAAATGAACTGAGGCACACAGAGGTTAAATAACTTGTTAAAGGTTGCACAGTTGGTTAGTTGCAAAGTGAAGACTTGAACTCAGGTCATTTGGCTTAGAAATTCAAATGCAAAACCACGAGGCCCCTCAGCCTCAGCTTTATCCCTAGTCTCAGCAAAATGCAACAAAGAAAAGCAACTATAACAGCTAATATTCATTCATGGAGTGTTTTATAAGTGACAAATGCATTCTGTGGTTGCCCATACAGGAAATCCCTACAGCAATCTGTGTGACTGGCACGGTGGGTATCTCCGTTTTACAGATAAGGAAAGTGAGGTTCAGAGAGGTTAAGTGACTGCCTTAAGGTCACTCAGCTAAGAAGCAGTGGAGCGGGGATGTGAAAGCAGGCAATCGGGCTCAGAGCTCACCCTTTTGCGCTGTTTTCTAATGAAGAACATGGGAAAAGCTACATGATCTCTAACTCCCCCTTTACTCTCTTTAAAATTGAATTTCTCAAGGCTTTCAGGCCAATCCTTCTGTCCCACTCATCCAAGGTCCAAGAGCTTACAGAGCATGCATTTGGTGAGCAGTGCTGACTGATCACTTGGGAGACACCAGCATTCGTCAGATGGAAACACAGAGTATTTTCAAGATGCCTCTAGAGTTAGCTCATCCCTCAAAGCGTGTCCTATGAAATAATCTCCCCTGAGAGATGTTCCAGAAAAATCCAGAAAGATTCAAAATGCTCCTTAGCATAGGAAAGGCTCAGTGAAGCCCTGTGGTAAAAGGACACAGACTTCTGGTTAGAAGATTAACATATTTGGGGATCTAATGCACAGCATGGCATTATAGCTAACAAGATTGTATCATGTGCTTGAACGTTTCTAAGGGAGGAGATATGAAATAGTCTCGCCAGGAGGGAGAGATGTTACCTGTGTGATGGAATGGAGGTACTAGCCAATGCTAAGGTGCTCATCATTTTGTAATAACTTAAATGTATCAAATCAGCATGTTGTGTCCTTTAAGTGACACAATGTTGTGTCATTTATAGCTCAATAAAGCTGGAAAAAAACAGAGGCATCCTTTTCAAATAAAAAAGAAGACATTTCTCAAATCGATTTGACTATAGAATCCCCTGTAGACCCACATGACATCTATTTACATCGTTCAAAGCTAGTATATGACAGATGATACCTTGCAAAAGCCATATATTCATTTCTTATTCATCCGTTTATTCAGCAAATATTTACTGATCTCTTAATGTGTGTCGAGCCCTCTCCTGGGCATTTGATATTTGATGTTGAACTAAACAGGCAGAACCCCTACCTTCATAGAGCCTGACCACTTAGGGGTGTGCGTGTGTGTGTGTGTGTGTGTGTGCTCGATATTTGATGTTGAACTAAACAGACAGAACCCCTACCCTCATAGAGCCTGACCACTTAGGGGTGTGTGTGTGTGTGTGTGTGTGTGTGTGTGTGTGTGTGTGTGTGTGTGTGGGGGGGGAAGGGATTGACATACAGAGAAATAATCACTGAATTTGCAGTTCATAATCTTTTAAGCAGTAGCTCATTTTGAATCATGGCTGGTGAAGGCTCCCATTTACTGAGTCCTCATGCATAAGTAGAGACTCTTAATATTGTCATTTACATTAGAGGAAACGAGTCCCAGTGCCTTATACACATTACCTCCTATCAGAAGCTAGACAACAGTGGAACAATCCTGGGTGCATTTCAGACAGAAGAAGGTTTGCTTGGTGAGAGTTGGTGCTGACCTACAAGATTACACCATAAGGTAGATTGCACGGTGAGCCAGGAAGACAAAGGAAAGTCAGTGAAGAATGCTGGTGGCTGCATTCCCGGGAGGTACCGCTCAGGTAAAGGATTTCACGGCTGTCAGGACGACCATACCCATTTTACCAGATGTTTTAGGTAAGCACTGTACTTTATGTAACTCACATCTCTTTTTCTTTCTTTTTTTTTTCTTTTTGCCTCTCAATGTGATGTCATGCCCTTTCAGGTAGCTGAGTCCCTTGATACTCTTCTTGGGTGTCCCTGGGGCCATGGGATTGGTGGGTAGAAGAGCATGCATGGTGTGGGGGAAGGCAAGACCCACAAGTTCGGTCTCCACAGTTGATCTGTGAGCAGGTTCAGTGTGTTGGTATAGGGAGCTGTGGTTCACTGGGAACACTTTATGAAAAAGCATTCCTTATGCAGCTATATATGACTTAGGACAGGAGGGGGCTGGAAGGCGCCGCGTAGGGAAGTCAGAGCCAGCTGCGGGCTCTGGGATACTGTGGGTCTCTCTGCAGGTGTCTGTAGTGCTAGGACTAGGACCTGGGTGCTTTCTGTTTCTGCCATCCTGCTCTCTACTGCTAGTATCTTTCTTTGCCTTATGGTTTCTGCTTCTTCATGGCTTTGGCTTTCCAGAACCCTCAGGATTTCTAACGTGAAAACCTAAACCAACCATACGATTCCACACTAAGGAAACACAATCCCACAGTCACACATTTTGTGGTCCAGGGAAAGATGCCTTAGAGCCCAGTATCCCTCTTTACTGCCCCCGTGTGCTGCAGCGCCCTCTGCTGATGCCTCGCGCAGGAGTATAGCCTAGTCCACCTTCCTAAGAGAGGGCTTCTGATTGGTCCAGCCCATCCACCTGCGTCGAGTTGCATCGTTGGCCACCGAGAAGCCGATGGATTTGCTGTTCTTGATCTGAGGCCATGGACCAAGCAAACGTGGTCAGGGAGCTGTGGTACTGAAGTTGGATGCCAAGTGCTGCCCATAGGGGGCTCAGGTGTGTCAGGTCAGGGTCACTAGTGTTGTCTTACTTTATGGATATCTCTTCCTCTTCCTGGGTTTGCTTTTCTTATACATTTTTTTAAAGTTATTTGTTGCCTAAAAAAATTTTACAATTTCATAATGGTTCTATCAATAAATCTACACTAGACAGTAGTATGAGGAGAAATAGGTAAATCATCAAGTGTTCACTAGTGGAAGATTTTGAAACACTCTTTAGACTGAGAGCTCAGACAAAAACAACACATAGGTATGGAAGTTTTGAATAACGTCATAACTAAGTTTGCTCTAGTTAACGCATGTAGAACTTCATGCCCGACAAACGGTACATATTTTTTTGGTAGTATTTTTCATCTCTGCTCTTAACATATTCTCCTTTTTTCTTTCTATCTTACTGAACCCCATTTTGTTCCTTTTTTAGACATGTCCTCACCGTACTCTATGATTTTAAAATTGCTTGGTGCTAAGCAAGAAAAAGAATAGAGCATTGAATGGCATTTGCAAATTACTCTCAGTTTGTGGTTTTGAAAAGAAGGGTTATGTAAAGTATTGATAGCTAAACTACTTTCTAAGGGGCGGGTTTGAAAAAATGGCAGATCAAAAGCTTCATGAGAATGTGTGTGGGTATGTGCTGGGAGTCTGTTCTATCCAAAGGAAGTCTCTGGCAGGTATTAATTTGAGGGAGAAAAAGGGGACGTTTTTTTAAGGCAAGTCATCACTAGGAGGGAAAAAGAGAAAAGGGAGAAAAATTACAGCATGTTTTAATTGTGACTCGGAAACTTTATAAACAAAATTTACACATGTATCACTTATAATCATGGTGCTGGCCAGAGCAATAATTATGATAAATCCTTTGTCAACCTTGCTTAGAAGTCCTTATGAGGTAGTCGGAAATTAGTTCACATTCTAGACAATAGTTCAATAAAAATCCGATCCAACCCAGTCTCTCTGCATATGGAATTCCACACGGCTTGTAATCAGATGTTCACCAAATCACACTTTTTCGTTGCCAAATGCCTTGGCAGGTTAGTATAAACAAGTCTTGAATTCATTAAGTTGCATTTTTTAGCCTTCTAATTAGCTAAAAGTTGTACATTTCAAGAACAGCATGTCAAAAGCTCAAATTCAAGGTATAAGATACGGCATAGAAACCAAAGTCATTGCCTTTTGTTGAAAATGTTTGTTGATGGCTCTTTGCTTAACTGATCTGAGACCGGCTTTGGTAGGTGACCTTGGAGATAGGTAGAAATGGGTTGGCAAGAAAGCATTCTTAACACATGGTCATTCTGTTTAAAAAGCCATCCCTTTCCAATCTCTATCTTTTCAAACACCATCTGAGGTTTGGATGCTGGAAATTCGGTCCTCCATCACAGTCCCCTAACGATCGGATTTTTTTTTTAAGTCTTCCATTTTTCTCCCCTTGGTGATTCCACATCAGCAAACAGCTGTGAACCAGGCCTTATTGTGATAATATTGAAACACAAACATGTCGCTCAATAGAGGCTTCGTATTCTCATCTACAATGCATTCATGGTAAAGGCAACAACATTCTGATAATATTCTAGCTCATTTGATTACACTTATAGTTAGCTTTGGGCCAGATAGGGAAGACTCAGGGTAGGGACGCGAAAGGGAGATTCTAAAATGTTAGACCTTAGAGACCACCAGATCCAATTCTCTCCTGTGTTAGATGAAAGCTGAGATCTGGAGGAGAAGAAACTCACCCAAGGGTATGTGGGTAACTAGCAGCAGAGGGGAGAAGCTGAAGAGAATAATCCTGTCTTTCTTTTTGAGGATGTCCTTCACCTTTCTGAGATAATTCACATTCCTGATCTCATTTCAGACTCTGAAGAACCCTGTGAATTAGGGAGCTGGGTACCGTGCCCCCATCTTATTGCTGAAAACACTGAGGAGCAAGGAGGTCATGGGTCTGCGTAAGTACACGTAATCAGTAAGTGCTAGGCAGGACAACAACCTAACTTTCCTGAAGTTCAGATCATGCCCTCTCACCAGGTCGGAGGATCCTGGGGATTTTGATAAAGGATGCGAGAAAGTATCATAAGGCAGTGGCTTTCAAAAATTTAAAACACATCCACAATAAGAAGTCATTTTTCTTGGTTTTCCATGGTGGCGAGAATGCTAACTGGCCCTCATTCTCTCCTTCTTGCTTTTAGGAATAGAACCTCACAAGTTTTAGTGGGTACCTGGCTCCTTGGCTGAAAGACTACATTTCCCATCATTCTCTCCTGGCTAATAGGTGTGACTTTGAGACTAAGTTCTGGCCAATAGGATGTGAGAGGGAGCATATGCAAAGATCTGGTCACTTCCTTAGAAAAGGAAAATGTTTGCCTTCCTCTCTCTCCTCATCGCTCTCTCATAAGCTGTCTACAGCCCTGAGGGTGTGAGCCAGCCCAGGCCATGCTGATGTGGGTAACACTCAGGGGAGGAGGAATAAGATGGGAAAAATCTGGGTGCCTAGATTATCCCACAGATCAGAGCCATCCAGTATCCCTGGCCACCTGCCTACCTCTGGATGGGTGCAGGAGAGGGAAATAAAATTCCATCTTGTTGAGCCATGATATTTTGAGTCTCTTTATTACAACAGCATAGCATATTCCCTGACTAATGTGTGTCCAAGATACACACTCAGACACACACTCCTGCATGTACACACAGATGAATGCACACACGTGCACACACACACACAAGACTCAAATGTTTAAAAAATAAGGCCTCTTCTTACCATGCGAAATGTCCCCTATTCTATTCTATCCTATCCTATCCTATCATGTTTTACTTTTTAAAAAATGGTTATCGCCCGTTACACTGACTTCGTGACCCACTGGTATATTATGACCTGCAGGACTAGAGCACCTGGAAACAACCCATAACTTTTGTTGAGTGACCCAGAGGCAAAACACTTTGAGAAAAGAGGTGGAAGGAAGCAACCTACCCTGGCAGGTGGGACAAATGAAGAAAAATGCAAAGTAACACCAGCAGAGGATCTAAGGCAGACAGGTCTTCACAGGGGATGTCCTGAGGGTGGTTGGAGTCAGTGGGGAGATGAAAGCCAGGTGCATCTGGGCTGGGAGGGCTCCATGCAGGTGAGTTTATCACAAGAGAGGCATTGATCCTGAACCCAGTAGCACTGAAGAATCCCAGAGCTTTCAGGTATGCCCCTCTCCAATCTCAAAGCCAAGTTGGCATATTTTATATGCTCTGGCTCAAGTGTGCAGAGGAGGAGGTACCTGGGAATAAGCATCCCCTCCTCTTCTGAGTAATCTGTTCAGACAACCCTTTCTCTGTTTGCCATTTTCTAGTAGTAGTTTCATCTTCCTTGGGGTCTGCTCCCACCTCCCCCCATCACTCCTTTGCTAGCTTTACAGGCAGCAACAGGCAGCAAGCCACACAGAAAGAAAGAACATGTCCTTGGGGCTTAAATACTGGCTGCATGACCCTGGGGAAGTTATATAACTCTTCTACCCTCGGTTTGTTCGCCTGTAAAATGGGCACAGTGGCACCTGTCCAGTGAGGACTGAACTCCAGTGAAAAGAATCAGATGTTTTCTTAAGCATCCACTAAGTGACACACACAAGAACAGGCACTGGGTTCAAAGAAGGTAAAAGACATGATATATGTAAGGTACTGACGGTTTTTCGATTGTGATGTTATCTATCGCGTGTGCGTCAGTTATCATTATTACTAGATTGTTGGTTCCTTGAAGATTTGAGAGCAACAAAATATCAGATAATATCCCAGTTAACACAAGAGCAGAAATATAAGCACTTTTACAGTAAAAAATAGTCACAGTTGTGTAAAGAATTCAGTGACTGCAAGGGATTCTCACTGATGGTTCTTTTTTATTATTAATATTTAATTTAAAATAAAAGAAAAATACCACAGTACCACTTCCAATGTCTGGTATTATCACATGATATTGAAAGGATATCAAGTAAAGACATGATACTTAATAAGTTCCCATTATTTGGCAAAATAGAAGAACCATTAAACACCAGACATACAAGACTTTTCAGAAAATGGGTGCTTTCATCTTCGCCAA
>NW_006494614.1:61301293-61310698 GCF_000325575.1 Pteropus alecto
AAGAAAGCAATCGAAACCCTGAGGATTTTGAAATGGGGTTTGGGACCCCAAGATTTGCATTTGAGACTCAGCTTGGGTAGAGCCAGGACAAGTCGCCAGGTGCTCCCAGCCTGTTTCCTCCTCTGTAGATAAGATTTTCCTGATGGCTGTCTGCTACGCAGGGTGGCTGTGAATAACAGGGTTATTTCTGTTAAAAACATCTTGGCACCGAGTCATTCTCCAGGAATGGAGCTCTGTGCGGTGGGAAAGCAGATTGAGCAGGCGCTGTGTCCGTTTATAGCGTTTTCTGCGTAGACAAACCCCTGTTTTCCCCGAGCAATCTCACCGAAAAGTGGCTTTGCTTTCTGAGGAGAGCAGGCTCACACCCTGGCAGCTCATGACACCTATTTCCACATCCTAGATGGATGTCAAGGAAAGCTGAGATGGACCGTTGCTCCGGAGGACAATATCTCAGCAAGGGCTCCCTCTCTGTTATTGAGTGAACACCTCTGCGCACCAGGTACTGCCCCCTGCACGACCTCACCTGATGCGAAGGCATTGAGGTGGGCACCCTTAGCATTCCTTCCTCAGGTGAGGAGGCCGAAGTGTGGAGAGACGAGGTAGCTTCTCCAGAGTTGTAGAGCTGAGACCAGAATCCATCTATCAACCACTGGAGGCTCACCTGGCAGCTTCTTCCTTTCTCGCCTCCTGGCTCAGATGAGACACAGCTGAGCAGGCAGGTAGCTCCCCAGCTCCTGTCCTTGTCAGAGAGTGAGGATTGCCCCGCTTCTTTAAGGAGATGGGTATTTACTAGGCACTTTGTTTAGAATATTCTTTCTCTCTCCTACTCCCTCTTTAAAAAGAAGAAGGGGACCTCAAGTTCATTTTTGCACTCTTCTTAGTGTGCAACCAAGGCATCCAGGAATATCATCCAAGACACAGTGAGCAGGTAGCAACGGTGGAGGGTGCATTTTCACCTGCGGAGCTGGCAACAGACAAAACTTCCATCGAGGTCATGGCAGCCTCAGAGGGGAAGTGTCAATTTCGGCAAGAAAATGCATTCGTTTCTACCTATTTGGGTTGATGGATTTGCCCGTTGAAACATATTTGCAAAAAAAAAAAAAAATTTTTTTTTAAACGACATTTAGTTTATTTAGAGTTAAAATAAACCTCGGTAAATATTTTTGTTCTCTCTTTTTACCCCGCCACAAATAAAATATAATGAGCTCGACATTTAGATAATCTTCTGATTTTTCTCAGTAGACATTTTAGATAAAAGACAAAGAGTTTCTTATTTGGGGGTTCGTAAAACATTCTACATTTATGGCTTCATTTTTCTGAAATTCAGATCAAAGCCTGGCTGTGAAATTTTACTGTCCCACAGCTCACGGGTCTGTTGACTTAGTGCATACTTCAAAAATCCCTTCTTCCCTTCAGACCCCCTGACCACCTACTTTTTTTTTTTTTTAAAGGACATTTGCATTTGATACTATTCAGGGCCTTGGAGTTGTAGATTGACAGAGCGAGATGGGGTGGGGGGAACTGAAACAACATTTTTCTGGGCCGTAATTAAAAGAATTAACCATTTTCATGGCAAGGCCCTCCCCCCAAATCCCTACTCTCTCATGATGCAGGACACTGTTGTGTCAAATGCAAATGAAGTTCATTCATAGCCTGTAATCTCTGTCCCCCAACCCTGTTCACTAGATGCCTTTATGATCTTTGTTTATATTAATCCCAAAAGAACTAAGCTTCATTTCATTTTATTTGCAAGAGAAACCCAGCAGAGAAAAGTTCAGGAGACCCAAATGTTTCCATAATTGCTTTGAGTTCTGAATGTATTTCAGGCTGACAGCTAAGATAAAAAGCCCCTTGCGGTCTGGTGTTCGGCATCATTTTTCAGTGCCCTGTGTGGGAAATTGAGCAGGGCTGTAATGGGGTCTGTTCAGGGAGGTGGAGTTTTGCAGACTGCAGTGCAAGGGGCCCCAGACTGTCCCTTTAAATCATCCCAGCATTTCAAAGCCTGGGTATCGAGCACTCCTTGGATGAGCAACACGATGTTGGAAATAAATTGGGAGAGAAGCAAATAGGCGGGTGACTGGCCTCTTGTTTACGTCTGATGTTGTGTTTCTGAAATTGCTCTCATTTTCTTTTTCCACCCACTTGGATAATTCTTGCTGTCAGTGGTGACGGAAATGAACGGGGGCCAGAATACTACAAGCTATTCCCATGATGACTGTAGCCGAGACCACGGGCCAAGCCATGGATGTATCATGAGAAAAGCTGGGTCTTGCACCATTTCCCTGGCCTCACAGGCTCTTGGGAAGTGGGTTCTTCCTCACTCAGTAACAGGGTAGATATGGCCAGATCTGCTCTTTGGCCGGTATCAACTTCCTACCTCTATTTTCCCTATTTAACCAATGGGCTCATTTTGTCTTATCCCTTCTTATAGTTCTCAAAATCTCTGCAAATAATTTTGATAAGCCTGTGAAATACTTGAGAAATTAAGATCCCTAGAGCAAGATTAGTCCTGTAGAAGGTTTTTCTCTAAGAACTTAAAGGCTGTGTGAGCAGACATCTAAACTCCAGCTCTCTTGAAAATTATTCCCAGGTAGAATTTAGTTTGGGGGGAAACTTCAAGAATCACTTAGTTTAGGCAGTGGTTCTCACACTTTTTGGTCTTGGAACCCCTTTGCAATCTTAAAAATTACTGGAAGCCCCAAAGAGTCTGGTCTATGTGGGTTATGTCTATTAATATTCACTGTATTAGAATTTAAAACCGAGAAACATTTAGAATATTTACTCATTTATTTAAAGACAATAATAATAAATCCATAACCTAAATAAGTCAATTTAAAATGAAACATAACAATATGTCCTTCAAAAGAAATCAGTGAGAAGAGTTGCATTGCTTTACATTTTTGCGAATCTCTTGAATGTCTGGCATAATCTCTTTAATGTCTGCTTTCGACTTCAATCTGTTGAAATATGTTTTGATCGAAATGCGGTGTATGAAGAAAATCAACCACACAGAGATATGTAGTTAGAGAAGGGAGGAGTATTTTGATAAGTGTTTCCAGATAATTGTAGCTTGTCTTCTTTGATACTACACTAAAATTCAAAAAGTAACGGTTTCTTAAAGGCTAGTTGCAAAGCAGAATATGAAATTGTATCAGTGAACTTTTCATACTCTGTTAACATTAGAATCCATTGGCCGTTCCGCACTTTAAATGGATCTTTGACCCATGGATGATTTTATAATATTGCACACTGGTCACTTGGCAAATGTTGGCTCAAATATTCCAAATGTTGACACATTCGATTATACAATATTTTAAAAATGGCATTCATTAATATCTTCACCCATATCATTAGAGAAGCTTTAAGAATTAGGCAGCTGCCAAGTTTGTAGTGGTGAATACAAAAAAAAAACTTGTTTAGCTCACAACTCAGACAACTGTCCATGTGCTTTTCCTTAGTCAACCGTTGTACTTCTGTGCATAGCAGAAGTGTTTTATGTTACTTTCCATTTCATCACATAGAGTATTAAAAAGATATGCATATGAGGGTTGAGACTTAATTAAATTAATAATTTTCACGCTTTATCTAAGACATTCTTAAATGAAACTGGCTTTAAAGTTTTTATTGTGAGTTCATGGGAGGGAAGAATACACTAACTATAGTTCAGTTGGTGTCATTGCCTTAATTTACCATGAGATCCCAGCAGTTTTACTTCCTGCTGCATTTGAATCATCAGTCCAAAGATCAACACTAAAAAAGGCAAATAATGTCTTAGTATTATCACGAATATCATTTTGATCTTGCAGAGTGTGTCAGTGGTTCACACTTTTAGAAACACCGTCTAGATAGAGTATAACTCATTTGGATTCTCATTATAAATATGCTTGCCTTCCCAACTGACAGACACATAGTATGCATTGCATAACTTTGAGTGGATATGGTGCCAAGCACGTGAGATTCGTTCTATTCCACAAGATTTACTGAGCACGCACTATGTGTCAGGCACTGTTCTAAGCACTTGGGAAACAGATAGACAAAAGAGACATTCTGAGACAGAGATGTGGTTCAAGTTCTGCTTCTTTCTCTTAGCTACTGGGGATTCATAGGAAGGGAAGTTGTAGAGTAATGGAGCTGGCATTTTCTGAGCTCTTCCTGTGTGCCATGTACTCTGCTGGGCATCTTTGGTTACTTATTAATATACCTCTCCATTCACCTTTCCACCTGCCCATTTAGCGCATGCGTATTGTGCACCTACCATGTGTGGGCAAGGGCTGCGATGCTGCAGTCAACCAGTAGGCACAGTCCTCGTCTCAGGTGCTTCCAGTCCAGCAAAGGAGCTGGGCATCCATCACATAATTGCCCCTCTCAGTGTGAGGACATGAGCTGTGGTTAGATACATGTGAGAAACGGAAGGAAGTTGTGAGACTTAGGAAAGGGAGATTACTGAGGGCAGAGATGGCTTCTCTTAGAAAGCTGCCTTTAAATTGAGAAACGAAGGGTGCAGAATTGGCCAGGTGAAGAACACTCTAGACTGAGGTCGGAAGCAGCTGGAGTGGTTGAGGAGTAAGGGTGGGCATCAGGGGGCAGCCCACTTTGTGCCTTGTAGGCGGTGGTGTGTGTTTCACTTCCGCCTAGGAAGGACTGAGAGCCGTTGGGAGCTTCTGCATGGAGACCTCATCCCATCTGCAGTCACCTCTGCTGCTGGGTGGAGAACAACAGACCGGGGCGGTGAGAGAGAGGTGGGTTGGGAGAAAGGGTACGTGCTGGACAATGGATTAAGAGGTTGCTGTTTAATCCAAGGGGTGGGGAGTGGTTTGGGCCAGAGTGGTGGCAGCCAAAGGAAAGAGAGCCGACATCTTATCAGAGAGGCATGTGGTTCCATCAACCTCACCGGCACCGTGTGAGGGAAGCTTCCTCATACCCATCTTGTAAAAGCAGCGAGTTCACATTCAGGGAGTTTTGGTGATATGCCTAAGCGTTCCCAGGTAACACCTGGTGGAACGTGAACTAGCCCTTGATAGCTATTTCTTACTGGGCTCCCTTAGGTGCTATTCTAAGCAGTTGGTAGGTATCACCCCAACACTGGGTTTTCAAAATCCCCATTTTACAGATGAGAAAACCGAGACCCAGAGGGAAAGTAACTTTGCCTGAACATCTAAACTGAGTCTGTGCCTGTCCACAGTGGGAGTTCAACAATGTTCACGGATGGAACGATCGAGTCCATATCGTTCTTATTTCTGGCCAAGTGCGCCCACTTCTGGAGTTTCGGATACCTTGGTCTCGTGGTCTTTGAGGCAGGGATACACCTGGAACACTGGTTGTTTTCTCATCTCTCTGTGAATGCTGGTTAGTATTAAACCTGCCCTGTCTACACTGCATGCCACCTCTCCTAGCTGCAAGCCATGCAGAAGACACTATCCAGAAATCTTGCTGTCGTCTGATCTACCAGAAGGAAAACCCGTTTTCCTACAGCAAAGTCGCAGAGTGGATCTGAACCATTTAGACAGCAGGCTCCATGGACACGATGCCTAAGAAAAGGGTCAATTCCTTACTTGACTTCCTGAAGATCTTGTTTGGAAATGTGATTTTATTAATTCATTTGCCCATATTTATTAAGCCCCTACCAAATTTTCAGTACCAGGAGTTATTCCGGAGAAGTTTAAGACCCCGGTCCTTGAGCACTCTTGAATTTACTGTGAATTTCTTTAATCAAAGTGTCTTTGCTGTTAGGGTTTCCATAGATTACAAAAGAAAGCCAGAGAGCTGAGCCTATTCATTATCATGAATATTTTACCCCAAACCTGCTTTCTATCAAGTCATCTGTGTTTCTTAATCTACAAAAATATGTATGTTAATACTTCTTTTTTTCCAAGGATGTTTGTGAACTTTCAAGGGACAAAAAAGCACTTGGAAAAATGAATAGCAGTTTCAGGAATTTCCAGAGTAAATGAGGCTTTGAGCAGAGCCTATGATCAGTGTGCATAATTCATTAAAAACAAATCACTCTGCAAAATTAGGTAAACCAACATCCTAAGACTGTCTCTGAGTGCCATGTGGCAGCCATTTAATCCATGGCTGTTGCTAATGAAGCTCTTTATATAAATTTGAGAGTAAACAGATTTGGACAACTTTATTTGCTGGGAAAGCGGCAGCAAGTATCCTTGCCCAAATCACACAGGCCTTTAAAATGTGATTTGGAGAAAATTATCCTTCTAAAGATGTGTGTGTGTGTGTGTGTGTGTGTGTGTTCGTGTGTTCATATGTGTGCATACATAATGTAGAATTATTTTGCATTATTCCAAAGCTATGGAGACACGAACTCAATGTTTTAAATAATTAATCTATTTCAAATAGGGGACGAATGGAGAAAACAAGAACAATCATCGTTGTCATGTACTGAGCTTGTCTATAAGCAGATGATAACAGTGAGCGCTTTTCTGTGCCTTTTGCCTTATCACCTTCACAGCAACCACGTGAGATACCAGCCGAGGCTGACGGGGTGAAGGCAACCCACTTTCCACCCATTATGCGTCTTGGAAGCAGCAGACAGAGGATGTACTCTCAGGTTTTTGAGTCCAAAGTATGTGTTCGTATTCGCCACCCTTCATTCATTGATCTGGAAGAGACTTTGGAAGGAAATGAAGATGAAATGAATCCCTCTTCTACCATTTTGAGTGTAAAATGTCAGGCAATGGAGAAAAGAGTAATTTGGGATTCATATGTTCTAGATTGAATGTTCACAATGCTCAAGGTCACCCCCCAATGTCTGGACTCTCATTTCAGCTTTTGTTAGATAGGCCTGGTATTTTGAATTTCTTCTTGTTTCTTGTTTTTTTGTTTGTTTGTTTGTTTTTATTGAAAAATTATCCTAATAGGAGACAATCAATTTAAGTTTAGAATTCTGCCTGAGAATATTCTGATTCACATAGTTCTGCACGAACAAAAACCACAATCGCTTTATCTGTACAACGGTTCACATCTGGCATTGGATAGAGTACTGTGATGATTTCATGACTGACGTGAAAATGTTATCTCGTCTTAGATATTTAAGATGCTATATTCTCCCGAGCTCTGTAAAAAGCAGTAAGAACAACAAAAACTAAATTTCACCATAAAACAGGTTTCTAAGCCTACAGTTTAGCCATATGGAATTTGAGAAGTCGTCCTGAGTCAAATGTTTTCAGAGACAAAGGGAAGGATTTCTGTAGGTTGATGGTCATGTACAGTTCAGGATAGCGCTTAGAAAAGTTTTTCCAACTTGTTTTGCAACCTCGTATCTTGTTATTCCTTTGTTGATTTAGCTGTTTTTATGTCACTGGATATTGAAAGTGGTCGTTTTTTTGGCAGCCCCTGTCAGTTCTCTCATTATGGAAGCCAACTTCAGATACTAAGGAGTCTTCTCTTAAGTAGTGAACCATGCTCAGCTGATGGAGAAATTGTTGGTAAGGGAGAGCCACGTCAACCCAGGATCCAGTATTCTCTGCCTGTGGTCTGGATTTTTATAGAAACTTTTGACTCTTCTGATGCGTTTCTACCTTATTTACTTGGGAAAAAAGTACAGAATACACGAATATTCTAAACTGGTTCCAGAACGATTACACTTATTGGCGGATGATCTGTTCACGTTTCTACCACATAGGATGCCATCTGGTCCCCTGCCATGGCCTTTTTGGGAGAATCGAGAAAGGAACTCATAGACCATGTACATCTCAACACAGAGAATTTGACTGAAGCAAGAGAAGGGCCCAGGACCTCCTGACCTTCCGCATTTGCCTGTTTTTTTTTTTTTTTGGAATCGTATTGGAGTCTGCCCAGCCTCATTTCTGTGTGCTCTGGTGCTGAGGACTGGTTGGTGTTGGCCCTGGTCAGAAAGGGAACAGAAAAATCCTGAGGGAAAGTACAGGATGTGACAGAAAAATGAACTGGTGAATCAGGGGTGGGCTGGTCTCCATTGTGTCAAAAGTGCAAGAGCTCTAGAAGGTTGTGGGCAGGAAATGGGATTGCTGAGTCAGTGGAGGAGACCTTGCTGCATGAGTCAGGACGCAGGAACAGACACACCTTGGGGCGCAGACGTAGATGAAACCTCAGAGAAGGTTATAGCACAGTTAATAAAAAAGAACTAGCAAGCTCATTGAATATCATGATGCCAGAAACTCCCAAACCTCAATGCGTTTTAGAAAAGGATATCCTGAGATGCAGACTCTGGCCAAGGATGTCTGTGAAAGGGGTTTATCAGGAAAGTTTTCAGAAAAGACAGGTAGAGGAGCAAAGATGTGGGAATAAAAAGAAAGGAAGCCAGGCAAGGGTGAGGCTTCAAGCAAAGTCTCAGCCACCAGCGTAGGCCGTTGAGCAGCCGGCGTGTGCACAACAGGTCAAGAGGTTGGAGGGCACGGGGGAGATGTGCTCAGACTGACTCGCACTGGATCAAAGTGCGGACTGTGTGCTTCCCAAATCTGTGTTCAGTGACGACCAGAGATTTAGCTTGAAATTAGCCATATGGGAGCGTAGCAGGTCCTCGAATAGCATTTCATCCAATGTTATTTCATTCTAACGTTGAAGGGATGCTGTAGAAACTTAACTCTTGTTTATATCAATTAGCCTGTGATAAAACTGGTTTCGTTATACATCGTTTCACTTAAAGAACCTATTGACGAAATTAAGTGAGGTCTTACTGCATTGACACAATGGAAATTGGCAAACATTATAATTGAAGACTTTTTTTTTTTTTTTTGGGAGACCCTAATTGAATGCACACAGCAAAATTTGCTGAGTATTTCCTATGCGCCAGGCACTGTTCTAAGCATTTTTTTTGCACACTTCGCTCATTTAATCCTCACAATGACCTTGCGGAGAGAAAACTAGTGATCATCCACACTTAAGAATGAGACAGAGGCACCACTGAGAGGTCGGATGATTTGTTAAGAATACGTCAGACAGGTGGCAGAGCCACAGTGAAGCCCCAGAGTCTGTGTTCTTAAATATACAATATTCAACAATGTAAAATACACAGGCTTGTACCTCATAGAAAATACTGTTCCTAACAAGAAAGTAAACATGTATAGATCATTCAGTGCAGCATGACTTGTCATTGCAAAATATTGGAAGTTACCAAAATGCCTATACCTAGGAGATCTGGTTGAATAAACTCTGCTACATCCACACCATCAGAGCTGTAACAAGGAAGGAGAAAGTTTGATATGAACTGATATGGTATGATATCCAAAATGCAATAGCAAGCAAAAAACTTCCAAAAACTTAAATGTAAAACAGAACATATAACATGACAGATTTTGCATCTAATATATATATATTTTTTGTATGTTTCTTATACACACATAGAAACACATGTACATGTATGTATGTATGTGTGTGTGTGTGTGTGTGTATATTTAAAAATAAACTATT
>NW_006494614.1:61311026-61312810 GCF_000325575.1 Pteropus alecto
TGCGAGGTCAGCCATGAGCTCTGGGGATCACCGTGTGCCAAAAAAAAAGTTCCCAACGCTCAGATTTGGGGGTGCTTGGAAACAACAGGAAACCATCCAGGAATGGCAGCATCAAGAGATGACCCCCTCCCAGTTGCAGAGACAGCTCTTAGGAGACCCCAGCAGCTACATTCCTCTGGCAAAGAGATTTGTCATGACGCCCTAAACATGAGTCAAGAGGCCAGGACTATGGGCTCTAGGTAAAGACCTTGGGATTCAGTTTTTATTCACTCCTTTATTCAATCCGCGTGTGTTATCTCCAGTTCCGTGCCAGATCCTTTCTCGTGGGGCTGAAGACTAGCTGGAGACAGGGCCAAGCAAGACAGCAGATAAGAGAATGTGAAATTAGACTGAACTTCCCTTCCCAGTCTCGGCAGCCCAACCAGGCTGTGGATTTCATGAGAACAGCCTCTCTCTTGAGGTTTGTGCTAGTTCCTTTTTCCAACTGGGCTGGGAATACCATCGACCAGCTGTGCTGGTGTGGTCCAGGGTGTCTACATCTGTCCTGACAGCCACTGGAAATCATGGAAGTCTATACACAGGGAGGACATTTTGGGAAGCTGCAGTTATATGGAACAGGAGCTCCGTATTTAGGGAGAAGGGTAGCATTGCTTGGTTTTCTGGCTCATTCTGGGACAAGGTAAGAGTCACCTTTTCATCTGATGTAGAGGCCATTGCTTGGTTTTCTGGCTCATTCTTGGGACTAGTTTTGATTTCATGTCCCTGGACGCACAAGGTAAGAGTCACCTTTTCATCTGATGTAGAGGAAAGAGCATCAGTTAGTGCAGACAAAAGCCCTACATCCTAGTCTTGATTTCTTTTCTTCCAAGCTGTGTGACCTTGGACAGATCACTTTCCTCCTCGGAACCCAAGATGATAAAATGGAAATATTAACAATCACCTGCATTTGGGGCTAGACAAGCTTGTTCTTTGAGAACACTTAATTACTTCTCTGACAAACAGCAGCGCTGGGAATCGAACCCAGGTTTGTCCATTTAAAGCCCAGAGCCTTTCCTCCCAACACACAAAAGTCAGGGAAGTAAATGGTTACAGGTGCAGGTTTCCTTCATCCTTTTACTGAGCAAATGACTCAATCTCTTTGTTTCCTAGTCCTCATCTGTAAAAATGGGCTAGTAACAGCCCTACCTCATGGGGCTGATGAAGGATTAAATGTGTTGAACTGTTAGAACAGTGCAATGAATGTTAGTTCTTCTGGTCATGGTGCTTCCAGATGCACGGTACTTCCTATTCACACACATGCATGCTGAATTCTTTCCTCTGTTGGCCCAAGGTCTAGATCAAGCATAGTAAGCTCAGAGCACTCAACCATCACTCCCACCACCACCATCCATGGCAGACATGGTCAATCGCTTGCCGCACTCCTCCACTGGTAGAGTCTCGGAAACCCTGGGAAGGCCTGGCTAGTTGATGGCAGCTGATGTGAGATGGAACCTCATTGCCGTTCCCTTGCGAAGGTGTGCATGGGCCTTTGATCCAGTGCAAGATAAGCTGCTTTTCATGGAAACTGGGGCCACCACTGTAATCTGGGAGATATTCAACCACGTTTCACGGGTTCAAAAGGAATCACCTCCCTTAGAGGCCTCGCAAATGAGGGAGAAACTTTTTTTTTTTTTTTTTTTGGCCATGAAGAAGTTTTTGACTTTTATGTACTCGAATTCATCAGTTTTTGTTTATGACTAAAATTTTGAGTCAGAGTTGCTTTCTTTACTCGAAAGGTATAAAGT
>NW_006494614.1:61314215-61326064 GCF_000325575.1 Pteropus alecto
AAGTCAGATAATCGTTCTTGTTTTCTGGGGTCAGGAAGAGTCCTCTTGAGGGAAGGCGGGAGTGTCGGCATACCATCAATGATATGATTTACTGATGAATTCCCATTGTGCAGAGGAGGCTGTGAGAGGCTAAGCCCATGGTTACACAGCTGGCGAGTGGAGGGGCCAGGTGGGACTGGCGGACGCATGCCCCGTGCCCGCTGGCCTCCCTTACCCCAGCAGGGCAGCTGGAGCTCTTCTAGTCTCCCGCTTAGAGCTGTTTAGAGGCTGTAAACCCGCTAATCCCTGACCATGTGTCATTCCCTGCCAGTTAATGGGCCTCACTTAAGAGCTCAAGGCTGAGAGGGCTTGCTCTCCCCCTCCATGCACTTAGTGTCCAGATTTCTGATTTACTGGGACAAGCCCAGCGCATCCCCTTTGGTGCCTCGATAACCTGAGCCCCCGTAAAAGGCGCTGGAGGCAAAAATGGTCTCCCCAGAATGCATTTTTAGACAGAAGGAGAAAGGAAATTGCTTTTGTCTCCTCCTGCGCAGATCATCAGGAAAGAACTGGTCCCTGCTCATCAGCCCAGCACCTGCGACATCATTAACCTTCACAGGATAAACCTGGAATTCGAAACCCAAGACATAGTTGGGGAGAGGCACCCGACTGCTGGGCAGATGGTGCTGATGAGAAAACAATTTGGGCCTCTTTAAGTTAAGCGCATGGCTTATCTTTGGGTCTTAACTTAAATTCCCACAGAACGTTCAAGACAGAAATCAGGTTCACCCCAAAAAGAAGTCTGATTTACTATGATCATGGCAGGCAGACACTGGAGACTCAAACCAAGTGGCCATGTCTGTGTTTCGCATCTCGTCTACATGCAAACCCACATCGTCTGCTGTGTTAGGAGATGGCTATGATTAAAATAACAGCGTTGGACTCACTCAGGTTTGGGTTCAAATCCCAGCTATGACTTGGGCAAGTGATGTTATTCTCTGAGACTCAGTTTCCTCATCTGGGAAATGGGCAACCTCATGCCCCAATTCACTCAATCATCCCAGTAAGAACCTTCTGAGAGTTTCCATCAGAGGCATCTGATGTGAATGGGGACCATCTCCAGCAAATCAGGGCTGTTTGGGGGATGAGCACCCAGAAAGTGCTCCACAAATGTCAACTCTGGTTATGCACTTCTGCTCTCAAGTCCAGGTCCTTTTGGACACTTACTCAGAGCTATAAAGTCTTTTTCTGTGGCAAATGGCACAAAGAGGGAGGATTATTATTATTTCTGAAAACGAAGGTCGGTCGACCCTGGAATGTAGGAGTACCCCGTTTTATTTCTGTGCTGTAGACATGATGTGGATGCTCTCTTTGGATGACGTCGGAGGGGACCTAACTCTTTTCAAAGGCATCCAGGTGGCGTCTGCGTGCGCACACGCATAGCCCTACTCACCGCCGCGGAGGCTGGTGGGGCTCCAGGACTCCAGGGAACCAGTTGCCTTCCTTCAGGCTTGTTGCTGAAGCTTTCCCCATCACCATCTTTGAAACCACCCGTCCTTTTCAGGAAAAAAGAGAAAAAAAAATGCAGTTGTCTGACATTCCAAGAAACCCCAGAAGGAGGAATGCAGAAAATCAAATGCGCTGGTCCCCATCCAGCGGGGACTCCAGGGAGATAAATGATTTCACATGCTAATGGCCGGCCCTCCACGCTGACATTTTCTTACAATGTACTTAAGTCCGGTTTGTTTTGCTTTCTGTCTCCACAACAATTACAGAGATTTATTTTTTATTGCTCCAGTTAACTGCCAGGACCACACTTCCTTTTCTTTTTAAAGGAACAGCCATGCTGAATGGAAGGGCCTAGAAACTGAGCGTTTTCAACCTCAAAAATGAAAATAAACAGGCTGTGCTCTTCTTGCTTTCCCCTGCAGTGATGCCAGAGGGGCTTCTGGCTCTTTTCCCCCTGGACAGATGGGCTCACCCAGCAGCTGGGCCGCAGTCCCCAAGCAAGGAGGGTCTTTAAAATTGTCTTTCCTAGGGGCTCCCCCGGGAGTCAGCAGATCTTGTCTATTTTCTCTACTAGAAACAAGGTCCTTTAAAGCTGGGGTTTTCAGTCCTCCGTGCCTGTACATAGAAGGCACTCAACGAAAATTTTAGGAATAAATGAATATGAGGTTCTTTAAAGCTGGATTCCACATAGCTCCCAGCCTCATCTTGATTTTCACCATCTCATGTTCTACTTGTATTGGCTGCTTGCTATTCTAGAAACATACAGCTCTCTCTCAAGCCTCTGTGCCTGGCGAACTCCTATTTATCCTTCAAAACCCATGCCCTTTGCAAAGTATTCTCTAATTCTCTCACCCGAGGCCATTTGTCTCTCCTCCTCTCATGCATTCCTAAAGCACTTTGTACTTCCCTTTTATTGGAGAACTTATCTTATTATTTAGATTTCTTTTAAAAATACATCTCTTTTTCTAATCAGACTTTTAAGGTCTCTCTTGCTTTTAGTCTCCTGCACAATCTAGCAGACTCTTTGACACATGATAGATTGTCAGGAGCAGTGAATCAATGAATACAAGAATAAGGGTGGAGACCTTCTCTTATTTGACTCTGGATCATTAAAGACAGTTCCTGGCACATAGTAGGTATTCAGGAAAGCCTCTTATCTTCAGGAAAGGGATTTCTATCTGTTTTGTTCACTGCTGTGGTCCCAGTACTCAGAGCAGCATCTGGTTTATAGTAGGAACTTAGTAAATACTTGATGAGTGAATAAATAGTGGGGGCCTGGGTCTGGGGAGTGGCTTGTGGCTCCAGAAGGAGAGAGTTTCCATTCGCTCTGAGGTTCCTCTCTCTCGCCTCACACACACATGTCTTCATGAATCAGAATGTGTTTGACATGGACAGAGAGAGGTGGTCAAAAGGGCATGAATCATCTCATCCCTTGGCTTTTCCCAGACGATATAGTTCAAAATGCCTTCTGTTCAGGTGGGGCCCTGGGCTGGTTTTATAGACTGCCGTGGAATGAGGCGGGTCTGCAAATTGAGGGCTGTGTGTGGGTTGCTGTCTTCCAGTCAGGAGTCACGGCCTGGCAGCCTTCTGCAAGAAGAGAGCTCCATCCTCTCTTGGCGATGTGCCCAAGGTCTGCACAAGCCCCAGTCCCAGGCTGTGTGGGGCTGGGCTGCCCACTGGGGCGGCGCACTGCGGCTTCCTGAGTGTGGCTCTGCAGCTTCTGCCGGCGCTCATGGTCCAGACAGAGGCTCTGCCAGGATGGCACAGGCTGGGGTGTCCCTGCACACTCTCTGGGTACACACATCTAGCTAAAAAAGAATCGAACCGAGCTCTTCGTGACGTCTCTGGAGAGACTGGCTTGGAGCATCTGGCTTCATGCTGGGAATACCTGCCTTTGGGACCGTGAGTGGGCCATCATCCCGGCTTCCACAGTCAGCTGCATGTCTGTCCATCACTGAGCCAGGAGGGTTTCCTCCAAACAGTACCTTTAGTCGCTGCTTGAAGGGAACTGGGGCAGGGGGCTGGGAAATGTTCACTTTGGAGGCACCTGATCCAATGTGGCCACTTAGCTAAGGTTGCCAGATTTGAAGTAAAATCAAGAGCAAGACAAAAAACAGGATGCCTAGTTAGATTTGAATGTCAGATAAAGAATGGATAACTTTTTAGTATAAGTATGTCCTGTGTGTAATATTTGGGCAACAGCCATAGGTAACTGATACAGCGACTATGTGCCTGAATGATATTAGAGATTTTTGTTACCAAAGGCAAAGGAAGAGTGAATTTTGCTGGCCAGCTGTGGTTACTGCCATACCCACCTTACGAGACTTTGCGGGATTAGGGCCTGCCTCCCACTAGCCATGCTAACAAATCCAGACACCTGCTTTTCTAGTTTCCGTCGCAGACTCTGGGAATGCAAGGCAGTCACTCCTGATGTTAAATCTGAAGCTGGAAGCTGATAGAAGCAGGACCCCGGGGGTGGGGGTCTGCTTTGATGGTGGTGCGACCCTGACTGACCCTCAGACAGAGTTCAGCACGACAAACCCTATTATCTCTCCTTTGAGGCTCAGTGTCATCTCCTCTCTGAAACGCTCCGGCTTGGTGTCCTGGAGCCGCTATAACAAAGCACCTACCGGGAGCTTAAACAACAGCATCTCACAGCTCTGGAGGCCAGAAGTCCCAAACCAAGGTGTCAGCAGGGTGGGTTCCTTCTGAGGTAGTGAGAGAGACTCTGTTTTAGGCCTCTCCTCTAGCTTCTGGTGGCCGCTGGCCGTCGTTGGCGTCCCTTGGCTTGTAGACGCATCACTCTGACCTCCGCCTTCATTGTTACATTATTTTCCCTTTATGCCTGTTTGTCTCTGCCCAAATGCCCCTTTTGATAAGGACGTCCGCCATACTGGATTAGGGCCCACCCTAATGACCTCATCTTAACAAATTATATTTTCGACAACCCTATTTCCAAATACGGTCACGTTCCGAGGTACCAGGCTATGAGAACTTCGACATATAAATTTGGGGTAGGAGGACACACAATTCAAGCCACAACACCCTCCCTGACACGTACGCCCCTCCAGCCATCACCGCCGTCACTGGCAGCACCGTCCTCTGAGTTTTCTGAGCATTTTCTCTGTTCCTCGTTCTTTACCTTCGCCACGAATGTGAACGCCATGGAAACAGGGAGCTTGGTCTCATTCGTACTCTGCAGTGTCCCCAGCAACCCCCACATTGTGCACATAGTAGGGCCCCAATAAATGTTTGCTGAGTGAACGAGGGACCTGGCTCCCCGTATGCTGGGTTAGACTACACGCCTGTCCAGGGCAGCAGCGCGGCCGCCTGTCAGGCCAGAGCAGACACCCGCTACGTGCTTGGGAAATTTCTTTGCTCCAGCGACGAAATTTCCTGTGACTCAGTAAATCACGTTAACTAATGAAGGAATGATGATCCCAGAGGGAGAGACGTTTCAAACTATGCAGATTATTCTGAGTTTTTTTTTTTTTTAAAAGTGCCTCTTCAAAGAAATCAGTCCCCGGGGGCCCTTGGCTATCCATAAAGACTGACTTTCCACTCCCTTAAGTAGCTCCTTTTGGCCTTGAGACAAGATTCAGTTGGTGGGTTTTAATAAATAACGTTTATGTGTTGCCAAAGTAAAATTTTGAAAATTTACAGAACTAGAAGGAATTAAGAAAAAATAATTCATCAGCCGCAGACAACCAGATTGTTAATATGCTATTGTATTCCTTGCTGGTCTTTCTTTTTTCCTATGTGTATTTTTGTGTGATAATAAACAAATTTAAGTGCAATCGGGTAGCTGCTTCAATGAAACAAAAATCCATCTTGAAAATATTCTCCAGTTTCCATGCAATTAAAAAAAAAACACAGACGTGCGAGTTGGGTGAGAGTGAGGAGTCGGGGTGGGGCTGCGGGGGGAGGGGACAGAGGACCTTAGAGCCTAGGTCTGGGGCAGGAGGGACGAGGGAGCAGCTGGTCTCCGGCAAGATCGTTCCCGGAATCCCAGGACTCAAACGCCCACGTGGATGGCACGATTGAGAGGGATGCACAGCGAGGACACACTCACCGCCATGAAACCATTTCCTGGCCTGGGCACCCAGTTCATCTGCAGCTTACACTTTTCCAATTACCAGGCCCTCCTGGAGCATGGGTGGGAAAGTGCGGCCGCTTCCCACCGAGGAGCCGGCTCCAAGTCGGCTGGGATCCGGGATGAACCATTGGTATTTTGGAGGGGAAATGATACATCCCAATGCTGAAAGCAGTGGGGCCGATTCGGGCTTTGTGGTGGCCGCTGATGTCATTTCAGAGAAAGAGCTAAAAAGCTGTTTTGTTTCTCAGACCTTGTCTCTGAAATTGTCTTCTTTAAAAAAAAAAAAAATCTGATTTTATCCGAAAGCGGACATTCCAAACCCCAAACCTCTAATCCAGGCTTGCTTGGAGGCCCCTGGCCCAGTCCAGTGCTGGCGCCGGGCGCGGGTTGTCGGCGGGGAACCGCGGAGGTCGTCCAGTTCAGTCCGCCGCAGAGCTTGCCGGCAGCGGGGTGAGTGGTCCAACGAGACCCTCATTTGCTGCTGGCCTGTTGGGGGCCTGGGAGTGGGAGAGAGTGGGGAAGCCGGAGAGGGGCCTGGCAAGAGGCGTTTGTTGGGGGGCATTTGTCTTTCAGAAGGCAGCCATCGCTATCCCAAAGTGCCACAAGTGTGCCTTCCAAAATTCTATCTTCCGAGTGTGTGGGGGAGGTTCACCCTTGGCTGACACCATGGGAACGTTGCAAGTGCTGTCGTCTGGGCTGGCACTCACAGCCCAGCGAAACGAGAGAATGGGAGGGAAGGGATGCCAGGAGAGCCCGCCTGCGTGGCTGGTGGGGCACGAAGGGTTAACGCCAGGTCACCTCTCAGCCAGGAAGCCCCTTCCTTGGATCCTCCCCTGGTTCGCACAGTCTGCTATGCAGAAAAGGACACACATTGCCCCTTTAAACACATTTCTGTTGTCCTTCAAGTCCCGGAATAGTGACATTGCTGTCTGGTGGTTGGGTGGAGTGTGGCTGGCCACTAACTGCTATGTTAAAATAATGCTGGGTGTCAGTTATTGGGGCCCTGCTGTGTGGCCAAGTTCAGTGCTAGGGGCTTTCTATGTGCTCTCTCAGTTAATTCTCATCGAGACCTGTGGGATGATCCATTTTGCAGGTGGAGAAACTGAGGCTTAGAGAGGTGACAGTCACCCAGCTGGAAGCAGCAGAGCTGGAATTCAAGCCTGGAGCTGATGGACTTCCCTTTGCTCTTTTACCACACCGCCTTTACGTAAAAATGGATTGAGTGTGACCCCTCCTCCCCCAAAAGATATGTCCACATTCTGACCCCTGATACTGGTGAGTGGGACCTTATTTGGACGAAGTGTCTTTGCAGATGTAACTAAGGATCTCAAGATGACATCATCCTGGATTTGAAGTGGGCCCTAAAGCCAATGACGAATGTCTTTACAAGAAGCAGAAAAGGAGGTGACATAGAAAAAGGGAAGAAGGACAGGAAGGAAATTATTCCTGGTGGTAAACCAGACGGAGTACAATGAAGCCTGATGGAAAGCTGGAGTGAGATGGGGGCTGGGTGGATGGAGGCAGATGTGGGTGGATCCAGCACTGGGCACTGCACAGTGGGCACGACACTGATGCTTTTCTAGCTGTTTCCTTTGGTTCTCACAGGAATCCTCAGAGGTCTGCGTTACGATTTTCATTTTACTGATGGAAACCCTGAAGCTCAGAGAAATTCAGTAGCTCCGACAAGGGCGTGGGCTCTGTGCCGTTTTCTCTAGCCTGGTAACAAACTACACCCTCCTCAAACAGTAACATAATGCAACAGTGGTTATTTATTTTGTTCCCAAATCTTTGGGTTGACTGGACTCAGCTAGCAGTTCTCACTCAGAGTCGTCTCTTATGCAGTTGCCTTTCGTTGGGGGCCGATCTGGGTCGTCTCCAAGATTCTTTACTCACAAGTCTGGTGCCCGGGCTGGGAAGGCAAAACAGTGGGGGGCTAGACCTGTTAGGCCTGTCTGTCTCTCTTTCTGTTTCTCTCCTTTCTCTATCTCTTTCTTCTCTCTTTCCCCTTCACTCTCTGCTCCTGTCTCTGTCTACACGTTGACTGTAGGATGACTGGACATCTGGACATCTTATGTGTCAGTCAAAGGCTGCCAGAGCACGGGTCCCAAGAGGGAGGCTGCCTGGCCTTTCCTAATGCACCTCCCAGGTGACATAGGGCCCAGTCTGCGGAGGATTCAGGAATCAGCCACAAAGGCTTGTACGAGGGAGTGGAGGTTAGACTCCCCCTTCGGTGGAAGATGTGCCGACAGGTTTTAAGTTTTCCACTGACTTCATGGCCAGTCCCAGCTCCTCTGCGCTCTCCAGTGCTGGCTCATCCAGACCCCTTCTTCTTCCTCTCACTTCTCCCTCTTCTGCTCTCCAGTCTCCAGCGAGGATTTACTTGAAGCAGCTGCCCCGAGGATGCCAGTGAGGATGTCCCTCCTGGGGAGCAGGGCCAGCTGGTTTGGCTTCAGAGGCCACCGCTCCACACCCATGTCTGCTCTTCCCCCGCCAGTCCTGCCCGGCCAAGTGAACACAACAGCATCCCAGGGAAAGGATGGTTTGGGCAAATACCCGTGATCCATGTTCTTCCTGAGACACAGCCACAGAGCTGTCAAACCTCCTGAAGCAATGCTTGTTATAACTAAAGTGTATTTTGGGTGTTGGAAATGTAAACTTCAGTGCTTGACCAGGTGTAACCATGGACTTGTCCGTAATGGATAAAATGCACAGTCTGTGGAGTTCTACCACAGGTTTATATTTTTAACATTTACAACCAATAAATGTTGGCTCCAACATCAACATAAGAAAAGGAAGACCATAAATCCTTCCTTTCCAGTAGTAAAGTGAAAGGAGTTCCAGACCATAACACTTGCTGTCAAATTTTAATAGCAATTGCTATTGTATACCTATTATACCTCAATAAAGCTCTTTATAAAAAGGAAGATTCTGAACAAAGAAATATTGCCCTTTAGAGAGTTTTCCTTTTTTAACAGGAAAGCACATTAAAAATCAAATCAAATCTAGACATTAGAGATTTCCAACCTCTGGTTCCTGGATCCTGAGGCAGCCTGTGGTTGGCAGAGATGGCCTCTCATGCCCACGTGCCTTTCCACGACATGACTTGCCTTTCTGTCTACTGAGGGGTGGGATCCATGTCCCTTTCCCTTGAATCGGGTGGCTTTGTGACCACCAAAAAATATAGAATGGAAGCAGCACTGCATCGCGTCTAGGGCCTGGTCACCGTAGGCTATGAGGCTTCCCCCTGGTTCTCTTGAAACTCTTGCTCTGAGAGAAACCAGCCACCAAATAAGAAATCTGACTGCCCTGAGACCATTATGCTGGAGAGGCCATGCGTGGGAATTCTGGGCAATAGCTGCAGCTGAAGTCACAGCCAACAGCCAGCATCGAAAACCAGCCATGTAAATGGAAGGCCTTGGACGTCTAGCCAAGTCAAGCCTTCAGCTGCCTGCAGCCCAAACCGACACCTGACAGCACCCTCATGAAAGCCCACAAGTGATAATTGTCCATCTGAGCCCTCCCTAAATTCCTGACCCACAAAATCGTGAACAAAATAAAAGGGCTGTTGTTTTATGCCTCTGAATTTTGGAGTAATCTGTTATGCATCAATAGTAACTGGACTGGACCCTGTCAATGATCACTGGATGGCAGGAGAGGACAGAATGAGGATTCAAGTGGATGTGGGTCTGGGACACTCATTCTGAAAAAGATGACTTAGATTTGTTGAAGAAAAAGTCCTCAGACTTAACCTAACCCTTTCACCTTGGAGATCAGGACGCAGAGGCATAGACAGGAGATAAACAGGTTAGGGAAGTTTATACGGTTGATAAGTGAAGGTCCACTTGAATCTTAACCCTAAATCCAGGGCTCTTAATCCAGTGTATCATCCATCCGCCCGTTAGGCCAGGTGTCAGCTTCCAGGTCAGTTTTACACTCTTTTAATAAACCCACCATAATCTCAACAATACAGAATTTTTAAAAATTCATGTTGTCGATTTTTCAAAAAAAAAAACAAACCAAAAAACAAAATCTGTTTATTAGAATAGTGTAATCAAGCCTTGTATTTATGAACCTCCAATGTGAACGCAAGCGATCTGCTTTCAATCTGGCAGATTAATCCCACGTGTTCCTGTGTGTGACTGTAACTTTGTTTTTAAAGCATGACCTAGAGAGGCGTGTCTTTTAAAAAGTTGTAGAAAGAACATAGCACTCTCACCCACATGTAGTTCCTTTCATTTTCGACCTATCCAGTCCTGGCAATGCCTATAAGCATCTGCTGTGTTACTTTTTTCCTTCTTCCCTTTTAACGCCCGGGACCTCGGTAGACCAGCAAAGCCACAATTGGGAGTGCATTCCGAAACCATTAGTACAGGAAGCACGGTGAAATCCAAAGAGACCGTGAGCCAGTGAGTTGGAAAACACTGTATGAAAGGCCTTTTCAGGCTGTTTCTTTCAGGAGGAGTTTGTTTTCGGATTAAAGGAGTTGATTCAGGTATTCACAAATGCCCAGGCTCTCCGCACCAGCTGGAACGTGGAACCCCCCTCAGTCATAACCAATCGCCGTGGAGGGGACTGGCACGTTCTGACTGGGGAATATACGGATGAAAGAGGCATAATTTGGTGACACGCCTTCAAAGGAGATGAAAGGCCCAAAACATCCTCAAAAACGTAGGCAAAAATATACCCCGAAATCACTACTTTCTTTATTTTGAAAGTAGAGGTTCCCATCAAAGGCTAGGTGTCAATGGCGTGGTATGAAGCAAAGTCTTGGACTGGGTTTCTTTTTCTTTTTCTTTTTTCTTTTCTTGCCTGGGGAAGAACAATGATGGAAATGTCATTCCTCTATTTTCTCTACTCCTAGAAAATGACATAAATGCTTCCCTTCACCAGAGACTCTAGACTAAGCTGACGCTTTGATGGACTTCCACTCGGGGTAGGACAAGAGGATCAGGGGTTAACGACATAAGTATTTGAACATCACCTTCACCTCCTCCATCCAAATTCTCTCTGTGTTTCCTGAGTGGCTCATTTGTATTTTGACTCTTTTGGTTAAAAAACTGTGTCTTTTCTCTACTCCTAGAGCTAAGAAAGCACACAGAAGTTTCATACTCTTCTTGTAAGCCCCCTTTCCTTAGACCATTCTTGTTTTCTGACTAAAGTAAATACAGGGGATTGGCAGGTTTAGATGATGAGGGAGTTTTGTAGCTGGGGAATCAAGCAATCGATTCCACCTTACCCTTCATTTTCGAATGCGAAAATGAAGCCCAGTGAGGTTGGGTGACTTGCTCTGACTAGTGGGACTACAGCCGAAATAGAAATTTGGGGGATTTTGACCCCCAAATGAGTGCTTTTCCTGCAGTTCCAGCTACTCCTTTTCAATTTTCTTTTATTTTTAATCCTTTAATGGACATGCTCTGACTGTGTTCCTAGCACTCATTAACACATATTTAAATAATTATGGAAAAATCCGCATTTAATGCATCCTTAAGCACTTTGACCTCTGGGTTTCTGCAGCTGGATCTGACGGAGCTCCAGCTATTTGGCACGTTTTAATTAGTGCTCTAACTGCTTCTTTTGCCCCTGTGGTCTTGACACAGCCCACACAACACACCTGCCTTATTGAGCTCAGAGTCTACAAAATGCTTACACAAACACTCAGCTTTTTCTTTTTCTTCTCTCCCTCACTCCCCTTCTCTTTGCTGGCTGAATTCAAGAGTACAGAATGAATGTGCTATTCAAAGGCCACTTTGACAGCACCACTAAATAAGGATTCCTCTTGGTTTGGTAGAATTTTTCTTGTTTAGACCATGGCTGCAAGGAAGGGAATAGGAGGGTATTCACCAGCCAAGATAATGGTCATAGCTTGAGGTAAAAGACACATATGTATGCATATTATAATGTATATAAACACACACACACACACAAAGAAAACATCTATCTATCTATCTATCTATCTATCTCTATCATCATCATCATCATCATCATACATATCATCTATCTCTATCGTATATCTCTACCTATCTTCATCATCTATCTATCTATCTATCTATCTATCTATCTATCTATCTATCTATCTATCTATATCTATCTGTCTATCATCTATCATCTATCCCTTCCTATCTGTCTATCCACAGAAAAGGTCATTTTGCTTTATTTTTCACTTTATCTGTCCACGGCTCAGCTCCACACACGTTTCCACGTTAGTTTTTGTGTGTTGCATTATGGGAATCTCCAAAGCCACGTGACAGGACGAGGGGCTGTCACG
>NW_006494614.1:61327299-61345821 GCF_000325575.1 Pteropus alecto
AACAAAGCCCCTGAGACAGGGCAGAGCGAGGAGAACACTCAGTCAGGCCAGAGCAGGACAAGTCAGGAGATGAGGTGAGAGAGGTGGGGGCTGGTCACGGCTTCCACTGCTACTTGGAATAAAATGGAAGGCGGGGAAGGGTCGGGAGCAGATGAGAGATGTGACTCAAGCCTCATTTGAACAGGAACACCTTTCTCTTCATTCCCTCCCCCAACAGGCTCATCTCACCAAAATAGATTTGGCCTCCACCTCTGCAGAAGCCATTTCCAATCTCCACCTGTCTCTGCCCCATTTGCTCCTCTGGTCACTTCTGCACTTTGCCTATCTTGGGAGCTCCCTCACGTATCCCAGGGGGAGTGGACAGAGACCAGAACCCTCACTACAGCCTCATGGTGCTCCTTGGGAGAGCAAAACGACCTTCTCAAGGGAGATTATTCCAGAATACCAATGGTATCACTTGGGGGATGAGACGGAGAGAAACAAGCCTTTTGGTGATGAGACCGTTGAAAGTCAGCATGGCGTGGAAGCAGATGTTTCTCTTTTAAGCCTCAGTTTCCACCTCTGTAAAATGATGAAATTGTATCCACCTCCCACTGTGTCACAGGTGTGGTGATCATCCGCATCGTATTCACACTGTTTTATTGGAGTGAGCATCCAGGAGAGCTCCTGGGAGAGATGTGGATTCCCGTTTTTATCACAACAGGTAGATTCTGGCACAAATAGCAGGACCACATCTTTCTTAAGTTACCTCCTTGATGCTTAAAGAGAGAAGGAGCGAGGAAAAAGTACTTTAAACATGTTCCAGGAGAGGATGACTGGCAGGTTTTGAGGCTGGAGGTTTAAAAAGCCACCTGACACAAAACCACAATGAAATATCATGTCGCACCGTTTGGAATGGCTATTATCAAAAAGGTGGGAAGTAACAAGTGTTGGTGAGGATGTGGAGAAATTGGAACTCTTGTGTAGTGCTGGTGGGAATGTAAAATGGTGCAGCTGCTGTGGAAAAGAGTTTGGTGGTTTCTCAAAAAAATAAATAAAATTACCAGCAATTCTACTTCTGGGTTTATACCCAAAGAATTGAAAGCCAGGACTCAGATATTTATACACCCATGTTCACAGCAGCGTTACTCACAATAGCCAAAGGGTGGAAACAACCCAGTGTCCACTGACGGATGAATGGATAAACAAAATGCTGTCTATCCATACCATGGGATATTATTCAGCCTTAAGAAGGAAGGGCATTCTGACACAGGCTACAACATGGATACACATGGGGGATATTCTGAGTGAGATGAGCCAGTCACAAAAAGACAAATACTGTATGATTCCACTCACATGAGGCCCCGAGAGGAATCAAATTCATAGAGATACAAAGTAGAAAGGTAGTCACCAGGGGCTGCGGGAGGGGATGAGGAGTTAGTGTTTAATGGGGACAGAGTTTCAGTTTGAGAAGATGGAAAAAAGTTTTGAAGATGGATGATGGTGGTGGTCGCACAATACTGTGAATATATTTAATGCCACTGAAGAGTACATTTAATATAGTTAAAATGGTAAAAAAAAAAAAAAAAGTTATGTTGTATGTTTTACCACAATTAAAAATAAATCTGACAACAGCTCGCAGCTGTGTAGGGTGCTGCCTTCACCACTTGGGGAACCCAGAGCTAGATGTTTTGAAGGGCCCCCCTTGCAGAGGGCCAGTGATGAAAAGAGACACATCAAGATGTCACCGATGCTATGCCCAGTGCACCCCTCCATCTGCAGGCCCAGGTGCTGTCTTCAGAAGCCAAAAGGTCACCCAGGGGACATGCTCCTCCCAGAGAGACTGCCAATGTGTCAACTTGTCACCACTCAAAGACCGCTGGCGGAGATAAGAATGCAGAAGAGGTGTAACTTAAGTGTCATCTGAAAGCTACTAGAGGCTTAGCAACACTTCAAAGGCGTGACACAGGGAAGGGGCCCAGAGATAGGAGCACAAACAATGCGGCTGGAGGAGGGATTATGACGTATCATATTCCACCCTTGGCGTGTGAAAAGGGCACAGGCGGGAACTCGCCGAGCAGCAGGGTTTTATGGGGATGATACCTATGTCCCGATATGTCGCAAGAAAGTCGAGGAGCCCTGGGCGAGAAGGGGATACAGGCCGGTCCCCAGCACTGGCGTCAAGTCCTGAGCCTGGGACTAACTGCAGCGGGAACAGCCAGGCTCTAAACCTGAGGGCGAGAGGGAAGCGTCACGCAGCCCCAGATGGGAAAAGCGCATAGTGTGCCCGTGGACTTTGATTCACATTTCATGAAAAACGAATGAAGATGGAGCATCTAAGTCCCCCAGCCTTGGTTATGGTTTCTCCAAATA
Source organism: Pteropus alecto (assembly GCF_000325575.1). NCBI lineage: Eukaryota > Metazoa > Chordata > Mammalia > Chiroptera > Pteropodidae > Pteropus > Pteropus alecto. Next base: position 61,329,652 of record NW_006494614.1, read on the forward strand.
AGACAAAAAAATCAACCAGAACAGGGCCCCAGTGCTAGGGGTCAGGGAGGGGTACCTGGAGGGAATGATGCTGAAGCCAAGAGCCGAGGGGAAAGAACGCCCGTCACACTTTCTGTTGGCCTGGGGGGAGGATACCATGAAAGAGGGAGCAGCAGAGGAAAGAGGAAGCTGGGTGTAGGGGGATGGATACCACTTCCCTGTGGCAGAAGCACGGTTGTGGGGTCGATCACAAAGGGCCCTCATGTCACTCCAGATTGTTCGAGTCTTATCTTGAGGACCGTGGGGAGCCCTTGAGTGGTTTTAAGAGATGGTGGATTTTATAACGCAGGGTCATGTCTCAGGCCGGGCCGTGGGGTGTGGATTGGGCGGGGGCAAGGAGGCCTTTTGGCTGCTGTTGGCATGTCTGGAGTGAGGTGACATAGATCGGGGAGCGGCCGTGAGGATACAGAGAGGTGGATGGAACTGGGAAAGGCTTAATGAGTTCCTCAACGACCTTTCCCTGAAGTGCTTTATCAGAATTTTTTTTGTTTTGGCCAGACTCTGCGTTCTGTCTTATAAAGGGGTGATGGACTTTGTACTGGGGAAGCAGGGTGTGTGAGAGGAGAGGGAGGCTGTGCTTAGAAAGGGAAAAAACAAATGAGTGGTGGAAGTCCCACCTCTTCTGCCAGAGCATACCCAAGCTGGAGTTCTGGAATATCTCATTAATTGTATCACCTCCCTGTAGGAGAGAAGATAACAGAGAACAGATACGAGGCATCACAGGGCATCAGAATCCAGAATCCACTTGGCGGCTGGTAAACCTAGACCTTGGCCTGTGCGACCCTGATGTCGCCCCACCGAGCCTGGACACCCATTTTGCTCACATTCATGAATGCAGAGCTCAGGTCCTCAGCCAGAATAGTCCAGTGGGTGCCAGACAACCAACCAGATAAGCTGTCTGGTGCCACCCAGTCTTCTTGATCAGGAGAGAAAGTGGACACCCCATGGAAACATAGAGATGGAAAAGTAGGGTATCTCTACAGTGGCCATGCAGTACCTTGGTAATCCTGATCAGCACGGGCGTGGTGGCAGTTGCCCATCTGTGTATGTAGCAGGTTCCAAGTGGCATTTTGGGGACAGAACCAGATTGAGTGGTGGACAGAGCCTGACCTAGGGCCTTAGCAAGTGATTTCATACCCTCCTGTGCCTCAGTTTCCTTACCTGTAAGTGAGGGGTGATACCATTGCCCGCCTCCTGTGGGTAGCTGCGGGAAGTAAGCCTGCCGCACGGGTAAAACGCTGTGCATTACAGAGTCGGCTCCAGAGCTATCGGCTCACAGTTTCTCCCTCATGGTGCCGTATTTTGCTGTCCATTCCAGAATTGAGAGACATCAGCGTGTAGGATAATAAATTATGGGATCCCTCATGACCCAGGTCAAGCTTGACTAGACTGCTCCAAAACCCCTCTGCTGTAACTTGGCAGAACACCGAGTGGTTTAACCTTCCGGATTCTTGAAACAAACATTCTGTGCTCTGGTGGCGGTGTGCTCCCGAATGCCACTCTAGCCTGGATCGGAACCAGGGAAGAAAACGCTCACCGGGCCGTGACTGCTCCAGAAAGCCTGAGCGGCATCCATGGCATGTCTGCGGGGTGTCTGTGTATGAATGCGTGACCACCTGCAAGGACACTTCCAGTGTCAGACAGGAGCGAGGGCCTTGACGAGTCCGTTACAAACACCCTCGGATTCATGGAGACGGTTGCTTTCGGTTTACTCGGTTACCGAAATATCCTGCCTCTTGCCACAGACAGTCAAGTCAGGGTGCATCCCCGCCGCCCTCACGTTCAAGAAAACAGCAGTTTTACAGGAAAACCTCAACACAGGCTTTCATGGGTGTAAACAAAGCCTCACATCGCTCCAGTGCATCGGTGGACCTGTGAGATGATGGCACAGGCGTGATTTGTGTTTAAAATGCCCCGCCCCCTTTTTGTGTGTAGGAACACACGGGACAAGGGGAACCGAAACAGAGCAATTCCAGAGTGCAGGCCATCCAGACCGACTCTCAGACGGCAGCCCCGCGTGGCTACTGGTGCTGACTCTGGGTCAGACCCTCTGAGCCCCAGCTCCTTCGTCTCTAAAGTGGGATCAATGTATCTATCTATGGTTGTTGTAAGCATTAAACCGGATAATGGCTTCAAAAAGCAGACATGTGAGGAATGATCTATAAATCATGACAGTTTACTGAATGCTTATCACATGTAAGGAATGATTATAATGGCTTCTCATGTTATTGGTTTTTTTAATCCCCTCAAATAAAAGCCCTGTGAAATCATTATTATTATCGTCTCATTAATGAAGAGTTTGAAGCACAGAAAGGTTAGGTAAATGCACCTAAGTTCTCCCGGCTCGACATTATGTTTTCTTACTGACCCTTATGTGTTGCCGCTAGTGTTAGCTTTCCTTATCGTTATTATGTTACTGTATTTTTTGTCCCCTCCCTCCACCACACCCCTTCCATCTGACAGTCCAACTTATTGATGACCAAGCAATCCTTGCTCTGGTTTCTTTTCCTTCCTCACAATTGTCATATGAATAATGTGCATGAACTTGACTTTCCCAGAAGAACTTGCATTCATCTTTCAGGGCTGGGCCTCAAGCGTTACCTCCCCTAGGAAATCTTCCCTGGTTCCTCCAGTGGTGGTCATTGCCCCCTCCTCCTTGGTGCCTGTTGTCTGTTCTCCGCACTGCATCTGGTAAATGGTCACTAATTCTTTCTTCCCACTGAGGCTGCACTCTATTTATCTACCTTAAGCCTGGCCATGTGACTTGCTTTGGCATCGGAGCATTAATAGACATAGTGTGAGTGTTTGCACCCTGGAGTTTCATTGCTTGTTGCTCATGTGACACTGAAAGCTCTGTGTGAACAAGCCTGGGCCAATTTGCTGGAGAATAAGGGCCACAGGAGAGCTGAGACAGCCCAGCCAACAGCCTGGCTGCCAGGCAACACGAGAATAAAATCATCTCACATCATCTAGCTCTCGGCTGACCACAGACTTAAAAATGAGCCCAGTAGAAATCAATCAGCTCATCCCAGACTAGTTGAACTTTGCAGAATTGTGAGCTAAGTTAATGGTTGTTTAAAGCCACTAAGTTTTGGAGTGGTTTGTTATGCAGCACTAGCTAGCTGATACATGATATATCTCCATTGCTTAGAGAAGTGCCAGGCACTGACATAGTTGCTCAATGGGTGAATGAATTATGATGCTCAATTAATACTTGAATGAAGGGATTGAGATGACACTGAGGTGTGACTTGGAGGCAAATTTACCTAAATTAGTCCTGGAAATGCTTCAGTTTCTTCTATTTCCCCATCTTTAGATGGAATCTCCTATCTTAAGCTGCTGTAATGAACTCCACCAACACTCAGCCTGAGTCATCTGGCCGGCACTCAGCAGTGACTTCCCATCCACCTTATTACATAGAGTGATTAGTACTTGACATGTAGATCTTACTTAGTTGCAGTAAAAACAAGCCCAGTGTCTCGCTGGTTTACAACAACAAAGATTATATTTACCTATGCTACAAGTTCACCCTGAGCTGACAGTGGCTTTGAAGCACATGTTCCTTCTACTAAAGAAACAGCCTCTATCTGGGGGATTGCCTTGGTCGAGGCAGATGGAAAAGAGAAGACGATGAACCAAGAGGGGTTGCTTGCTCACCCCTCTATCACCAGTGGGTAGCACGATGCCTGGCAGGTAGTAGGTGCTCATGAAAATTTAGCTGAATGAATGACCGAATAAATGATGGGGAAGGTCAATCATGGAGCATACGATCTCACAGCACCTATGACTCTTTTATCAGAGGATTTATCACATTGTATTTTTTTTATTTTGAAATAACTTACAGAAAGTTTTCAAAAACCACAAGAAACTTTTTGTTTACCCTTACCCAGCATCCCTTAACATTCACATTTACATAAGCATAATAAAATGGTCAAAACCAAAAAGTTAACGTTGACACGATACTGATGAAACAACAGGCTTTATTTCGAGTTCATCTTTCCCCTCCTCCCCTCACAATTGTCCTCTTTTCTTTCCAAGATCTAGTCCAGGATCCCATTTTGCCTGTAGTTGTCATGTCTCCTTAGTCTACTCCAAATGGGGGCAATTCTTCCATCTTCCCTTGTACTTCATGGCCTCAGCATTTCTGAGGATCATTGGTCGTGTGTTTTGTCAAATGTTCTTTCATTTGGTTTATTTGAGATTTGTTTGCTCATGATTAGACTGATGCAATGCATTCTTGGCAAGCACATCCCAGAAGTGATGTTGAGTCCTTCTCAGAGTATCCTATCGGGAGCACCTGATGCCCATATGCCTTAATACTGGTGATGGTAACTGGGTCTCTTGGTTAAGGTGGGGTCTGCCAGGTGTCTGCACTCTAAAGATGCTATTTTCCCAGTCACGTTATATTGATTGGCCAGTTTATTTGTCTAGATTGACACAGGGATGGAAGCCTCGGGAGCACAGGATCTATGTCTGTCTTTCTCATCGTTGTATCTTTAGTACCTGCCACCATGTCTCGTACTTCGTATGTGCCCAGCAACACTCATTAAGTGAATGAATGTCATGAAAGACCCAATCTTCAGGGCACTGATATTCAGGGAATATGGGTTTTCAGACTGACTATCCTGGGCAGAAAGATTTAGGCAAATGGTTCCACCTATGCCTCCTGTATTTTCCACGTCTTTTATTTAACCTCATACTTTACTTTCTCTACCCTCTGATTCTTATCTCGTGGCTGGATGAGTCACTTCTTTTATGAGGCCCTTGATTTGGGTCCTATAAAATTTTAGAAGGCCAAGTACAAAGTAAACAAATTTTACATAAACAATATAAACTGGTATTTCTTACTGGCCATTTTCACTGAGGCCCAGCTTCCTGGCAAACCACCGCTGATTTCTGAATCTTCGTGGAGGCTGTGATGGCCAAAGTCACAGCTGCAACCAAAGGGAGGTGTTTCACTGTGGTGTCTCAGCTACAAGTCACCAGAAATCTGACTAACAGCAGCATAAACAAGACATGTAATTATCTCTCTGGAGAGAAGCACAGACATAGTGAGTTCAAGATTTGTTTAGTGGCCTCATGATGTCATCACGGCCCAGGCGTGTCCATTCTCAGTGTGTTGGCATTTTGTCCTCAGGCTGCAGGATGGCAGCTCCAGACTCAGGTATCACATTCTCTCATAAGAGCATCCAAAGCATATGTGGGAAGAGGGGCTCTTTTTTGCTTTTCCCAGAAGACAGACTTCTCCTTATCTCTTCTTGGCAGAAACTAGTTAAAAGACCCTCTCTAACTATAGGAGAGCCTGGAAAAGGGGGCCTCTAGGGTTTGTAGCCTCCATCATGGGAGGTGGATGTGCTGCATGCAGGGAGGGGGAAGGGATGACTCTGAGTAGACAACTCATACCATCTGCTAAGGGAGCTCCTAGGGGGTTTCTGAGTGGGAAACTAGCTGGACCCCAGGGCCATCCAAGGAAGTGGGAAGGCAAAGCTGGTCTGCGACAGACTTTCTGTATTTCTGGCAGTTTTTTTTTTAAAGTCAGGACCAGAACTAGAGTCCAGGTCTCCCATTTGCCATCTTCCTGGTCAAAAGTCCCATAAAACTTATAATATAATTACAATTTAACAATGTATGAAAAACAATTAAGGAAAAAAAATCCATCATTCATCCATCCACCCATCCACCCACCCATCCGCCCATCCACCCTTCCTTCCACCCTTTCCTACCAATTCTCTCCCTCACTCTTTTCCTTTCTCCTTCTACCTATTCTTTCATTTGATCCAGTTATGACCAATGAGACATAAAAAGTTTGCCTCTGGGGGAATATAACCCCCTACCCCTTACATAAGGGAGAGACATTCAAAGAGCGGTCTCCTTCTTCCTTTCCTGTTTTGGATGCTGTCGGGAGAAGACGTGATGCTTGGAGCTACAGCAGCCATCTTGCAACAGTGAAGACACATACATGGGGATGAAATACTCTGAGTCTTGTACTGGGGGAACACAATAAAAAAGAGACAGTTTCTGTTTTCCCTGGTCCACAGTTCAGTGTGAGATAAATGGACAATTACAATTTTGAATGAATGACTGTAGGGGAAGTACTGGGAGAGGAAAATCAGAGAAAGAGTTCTGGGGGATGGTGGGATCCATGTAAAGGCTCAAAGAGGAATAGAATGTTCCTAGAAGAGTGTTCTGGACAGAGGACACAGCCTGAATAGAACCAGTGTCAAGCAGGGGTGTTTCCAGGTGGTGGAGTTGCAACTCGTTCAAGATGGACAGGAAGAGGGACATCTGGGGGGAAGTCCTGAGAAACGAGGCTGGAGAGAAGCAGGACTGTGATGGGAGAGTGGGATCCGCCCCTCTCGCCTGCTCTCTCTCAGATATCCTGGGCTCCCGAGGAAGGACCGTGCTACCCCTCTGATTCTCCTTTCTGCCTGTATGTCCTCACCAGCTTTCTCAAGTTAAACTGGCGACTCCCAGCCTGTCCTAGGGGCACGCTCAGAGGCGACTCTGGGTCTTGCTTCTCTCGGTGATGCTGAGAACCTGCTGGCCTTTGATATCTGCTCTAGGCTCCTGTTTCCTGCTCTCCACGGTCTGGGGGTGAACAGCCGATGACAGGCTCCTCCCTGGTTGCCCCAGCCCGCCTCCCCTTCGATAAGGTCAGCCATCAAAGGCCTGTGGAGGAAAGCGTCAGAACTCACAGCCCAAGCTGCAGCTGACAGATTCATCGCACACGGAAGCAGCTAATGATTTGGCCAGCCCTGTGCTGTCACCTCGCAATGCCTGGCTCTCCCTGAGCCACTGGCAGGCAAGGCTTGTGGGAGAAAAACTCCCCTGAACATACTGTTGACAACTAGGGGGTGGAAATCGCTGTAAGAAAGCAACAGTAATGAAAATGGCCAGGGACATGGTACCCAAACCTTTTTCCTGGGAGAGCTGGGCCACGGGAAGCTACAGGGACACTCAGAGCTTTCCAAGAGGCCAAAAGGAACAAAGGGGCCTGCGACAACTTGGCAGAAGCCCCTCCCCCCTGACATTAACTGTTTCCTTTTCCTTCCAGAGGAGCAGGAAGATGGAAGTGAAGGAAATGGAAAATGCAAACTCCACACCAATTTAGCTTTTTGCTGCTTGGAACTCAATTTTTGCTAACTTTGGAAATCCCAAAAGAGGGAGGTGTTTTGTCAAGACATTAAAAAAATTATTTTTAAGGGAAACAAAACAGGCTATTCATGAGCAGCGGGAAAGCACGCCTCTTGGGGTGCCCAGCACTCCCGCTGTGCCCGGTAATTTGATTTAATGAGATGATGAGGCTGCTGTGGGCATCCTTTCTCAGCTCCAACCCTGTGCCCCACGAGGGCGTTAACTCAGGCACAGCTGGGACTTTGAAGCTCTATTTTGTTTTCCCCTCTCCCCCCTCCCATCCCCCGCCAATTAACACCAGGGAGAAATTACATCCAGGTGCAGCCTAAAGCTGGCCACTGCTGATCAGGGACGTTTTGTCCCCAAGAGTGAGATGGTGGCTTCAGGGGCAGAAGCGTGCCAGGCCATGCTTCGACCTGAGCGCACCCGCTGTCTGAGCTGGGAAGTGGGGGCTGTGTACTTTGACCCCTGGCGTGAGGTGTGATCATGGGATGATGTCTCACCTGAGCACCTTTGTAACTGCTGTCTCCAGCATTAGACTGTCAGCTTCCTGAGGGCAGGGCGTTATTGTATCTCCTTCTGTGTCTTCTGTGTCTCGAGGGCCACCAAGCACATACAGGAGCTTAATAAACATCCAATGAGTGTGTGTGAGTGTGTGTGTGTTCTCCTGATAGAGCCTGGCAGAGCCTGGCACACAGCACGAACAGGAACGATTAGTAGCGTCCGTTTGTAGATTCACTCGCTGTCTCCTTGCTTGTTTAACCATCACAACACAACTCTTTTGAAGAAAGTATCATAAACCCCTTTTGCAGTTGAGAAAACTGAAGCTCAGAGTGGTTATGTGACTTGTCAGTGTCGCACAGCTTCCTGACACCAGTGTTCCCCATCTACCCTCCTGAGTGGCATTCTGCCTTCCCTGGCTAGTATTGTGGTATCTGATCAGCTGAGTCTGGAAGTACAGGAGTCCCGGGCTGGGGAATCTCGTGGCATCCACCATGGTCATTAGCTTTTGGTGTTGGTGGTTGGACCAGCAGCTATGGACCTGAAGGAGAGAATGCAGGGCTGAGGATATTGGTAGCTTCCAGCAGCCTGGTACCCCAGAGAAACTGGCCTGAGGTCCTGATTCGGGTCGACTTGGTTTTGTGAACAAATGAATTTCCAGTGGACAGCGACAGGTTCTGAAACTGTGAGAACCCACCCTTGTGTCACGTGTGCCAGTGGGGTAATTCAGTGCTGGTTAAAATGATGCCGATAGCGAGAAAGAGCTGAGCAGGGACTGCTGATACCAATGCCCGGGGGACCCGGACCAGGGGGCGATGAGTTGAGTCGGGAGTGCCCAGGGAGTAGAATTGTCAGGTCACGTGGTAAATTGAGGTTAACAGTTTCAGCAGCTACCAGATTATTTTCCAAAGTGGCTGTACCTTTTCACATTCCCGTGCAATTCTCTTTCGTGATGATTTTTCTGTCTTCTGCCGATTTGTAGTTTACGAAGTTTTCCGGTGCTTATTCACTACTTAAGATTTTTTTCCCTAAAGATAATGTTATCTAATAGTGGAATATGGCATGGAAGGTAGGCCATACCGTACCACCTGGGATGCACTGGAGCTCCAGAAGTGGCCGCAGACTCTGAGGTGGTTGGGACAAGTCAAAGGGGAGGGACGCTGTAGAAGACAGAGATGGTGTCAATAAATAGAGGTGAAGACACACTCCAGGGGCCTGTTGGCCAGGCTCAGTGGGTGTTTGTGTAGATTGCAAGACTCTAACCCAAGCAGAGGCTTTTCACCGCTTAGCTTAAATCACTGCAGTGAAAATAAGGTGTGTCCCACCTTTGCATCTGGGAGCCTGTCTCCTGCCCCCGGGACTCTGGAACGGAGGCTGTTCTGGGACAATGGCACATTGCTGCTAATCATATCAACATCTTTAAATTAATAATGTGAGTTCAAGAACAAAGAGGCCTGGACCAAAGATGGAGTGCTGCTGGCTGTTTCTGGGCCCCAGGCTTGCAGGTGGGGGATAGTAAACCTGGGGACAGGTGGGACCCCCAGTGGGGCACTGTCTTGTTGGAATGCAGAACCTCGAGGACTTGGGTATCACTGGAGTCAGGTTTGTCTAGGCTGCTTGGGGACCAGTTTCTGGAGATCTAGAACTCTCATTCATGGCACACATTGTCAGATACTTCCGATTTGTATCAAGAGTAGGCTTTTCCTCCTTCCCAAAATGCACGATTCCCTTGTGTGTGTGGAGTCAACGACTTATCTGAGATATGTCCTACAATTTCGGTTTCGTACAAGTCAGAATTCTCAATTCTACAGCTTTGAAGACTTCAGAAGGTCATCCAGTTTAGACTGGCTTCTCCTTCTACCCAAACAGATCATTAGACTGATCTTAAAATTAGGAAAGATCCTCTGGGTAAGTTACTAAAGCTCTTTCTCTAAGCTTCCTTATCAGTAAATTGAGTAAAATAATAAGGTCCATCTCAGAAGGTTATTGTAAGGATTAAATAAGATACGCATGTAATGTTCTTAGCGCTGTGCCAAGCACACTGTAAATATTCAATAAATGCAGCATTATTATTGTCGTCATCATCATCACCAATATACAGTGTTTTCTTTGTGTCCACGCCTCAGCTTTTGAATCAATCAACTCAGCAGTTGGCTCAAAAATAAAAGCTTCCTTCCTCAGCTCGATTACAACACAGGAGGCAGAGCTCTAAGCTCATTCCAGACTGGCAGGAACCAGCTCTTACCTTCTAGACTGGTGAGGTCGGGAACACCTGGGACAGCCCAGGTGGAGCCGTTGGCATCTATTATGCCACGCCCTCTAGTGGAGGGACGAGGCTCCAGAACTCAGGTGTGTAAGGAGGCAGGTGAATGAACTGGGATGTTCTGCAAAACTGGGTGAATTTTCATGCTGTCTAGATTCAATTTTCCTGAAATACAGCCAGTAAAAAAATGTACAGGCATACCTCATTTTATTACACTTTACTTTATGCATTTCACAAATGTTGTGTTTTTTAGAAATTAAAGGCAAGATTCTCCACTGGTGAAAAGATTATGACCCGCTTCATTGCGAGGACTGAGGATAGTGGTGGTCTCGAACCAAATCCGCAGTATCCCTGAGGGTTGCCTGTCATCAGATTCACAGGCAATGCAGACAGAAATGTGTCTCGATGGACTTGCATTTGTAATGTTCTTTCCCTGTCTTGTGTTTTAAATATATATTCGAATTTATGAGTAAGATGGGGGTGGTAGTGACTACTAGTAGGTATGGGGTTTCCTTTTGAGTTGAAAATGTTCTAAAATTGAATGTTTTGATAGTTGCCCAACTCTGTGAATATTCTAAAAATGACTTCCAGTGGGTGAATTGTATGGTATATAAATTACATCTCAATAAAGCTGTTTTAAAAGTTGGTGTATATTTTGTTGTTTTTAGACATTTCCCCAAATACCCATTTATTACCAAAAATGGAGAACACACATAATAATAGGTTATACTCAAAGAATTTATTTGCATTCTTTGAGTTTCAGATGCATTTTGTAGTCTACCCACCTGAGGAAAAGTTTACATGTGGTCAACAGTGAGATTCCACCGTGGTGCCAGGTGCTGTGGGAGACGGGAGATGTTCAAAACCCAGAGAGTGGTTTGAAGTTTCTTGTCGACTTGTAGAGACCAGACTAATCCTTAGAAACTACTGGGTAAACAGAGAGAAGATGGCTCAAAATAAGGGGTTAAATTATTTGTTGAGTGAGTTGGAAGGAAGAGGATCTTATTGAAGGTTCAATTAATCCAGGAAGGCTTCATGAAGGTAGGACCAGAGCTGGAACTTAGTAGGTTTAATAAAAGTAACAAATAAAATAAAAGTAAACAAAATAAAAATAACAAGGAGTTAAACTAACAGCGACAGCTGTCCCTCCTTGAGCTCTCCCATGAACTTCCGGCAAATCATGGATGTTCCCAGGAAGACAAGTGCACCATTCAGGGAGAAGAGTGTCCTACCTCTCTCTCCAGTCTCCTGTTGGTGTCCCCACGGGCCGACCCCAGCCAGAAGCCAGAGATCAGGGTCTGCTGACTTAGTCCATGTGACCTACTTCTGGGAACAGAGGAAGGAGGAAAAGATTAAAGTGATCTCGAGGGCTGAGCGAGGGCCGAGTGAGGCATCCACCTCAATGTGGGGCTACAGATGGGCTGGAGCATGGCTTAGCTGAGTCCTGGAGAGAGAGAGTTTTATCAGACAGACAGTCAGGGCTTGCCTGAGAGGCGGGACTGAGGGAGGACAGTGATGGGTGCTCTGAGCAGCGCCAAGCTTTTAAACAGTGGTGGTGGTGGGGGATGAAGGGATGCGGCAAGTGGTATCATTTTCATCATGAGAATGTGCTAGGCTTTTAATTCAGTTCTCTTTATTCATTTACTTTAAATCTTCACTACCCAACATGTGGTCTTAGATATCACCTGGGAGCTGGTTAGAAATGCAGAATCTCAAGCCCCATCCCAGCCTCACTGACCTAGAACCTGCATCCCAACCGGATACCTGGTGATCCATCTGCAGGTCGCATTTGGAGAAGCACTGCTTTAAATCACCCCAGAGATTTGGTAGGTGGGGTGGGGTGGGGGTGGTTGGGACCAAGCCAGTTTAGAGTTTAAATGTGGGACTGTCCACCCTTGCTGCAAGGTATCGAGAATAGGCAGTCATTGCTGCTGACCCACTTTCCTTCCACCAGGACAGACATTGCTAATCAATTGCCATACTCTTTTCTTCAGGCCCCAAGAATGGCCCCCCAATTCTCTCAACACAATATACCCCACATCCACTTTTTGCTCATCAGAGGTAGCAAAGTGAGATGAAATTCAGTTGCCAAATGTATATATGTAACATTGCCCGTTTATAATTTTGGGCAGAAATATAAAATCTATCAATTATCAGAAAACAAACACCACGCCTGTCTTCTACGTTATCCCTGTACACCCATATGGTGCCATGGCCAACAAACAAGAAGCTCAGTGTACAAGTCAGGAAGCAGGGAAATGATCTACGTGTCAGTCCTGAAAGAGGCACTCCGTACAGAGTGGTCACCAGTGACAGCTCTGTCTCTTCACATGAGGGAGGATGAAGGGAGGAAATGCCCTTGACTTGAGCCTGGGAGGATGAACCTGCATGACCAGGGGACAAGGACAGGGAGTCGTTCCAGGCAGAGAAGGAAGCCACCTGCTACAGGGCAGAAAATTGAGTTCTAGATTCTGTAAGCTGTGTTCATCTGCCAAAGGGTGTTGGTTTGAGTTTGAAAAGTAGTGGTTTAGTTCTTTCTTTGGTTTCCAAGCATAATCAGGTTATTATTATTATTATTTTTTTAATCTTTTAAGCCTCTAAAAGTGAAGTTAAGCATAGAAATGACTATACCATTAACCACTCAAATTCGATAATCATTTTGGAAATCAGTCAACAAGTGGATTTAAGTTACCCCCTCCTCACGTAAAAGCACTGTGCTTGAGTTCGACGTGTCAGTCACTCTTGGATTTTGAGCAGATGTGCTGAGAAATTAAAGGTCCAATTCTGAGGTCTTGCTTATATGGCTTTGGGCAAATCAGACAACTAAAAGAAGTAGTTGTCCCAGTTCATGGCGGCTTGATACAGTTAAGATGGCTCGGCCAGTAGTAGAACTGGAATCTCCAGATACTGTTGGCCCCGTCAGCGGATCTTGGGAAAATGGAACAAAATCTTAAGTTGCATTTGATTGGATTGCACTCAGTGCCAAATGCAGTGTAGACATGAACTAACGTGTGTTGAGCAGAGTGACATGCTGGGGTGGTGATATCATGTCGCATGGAGATAACGACCTCTAGAGTCGAAGGAAACATTATATACTGGGTCTGCTGCACGTCAGACAGTAACCTGGGGTGAGCTCTGAGTGCTCCCTGTAACTCGGGGCTCTCTCTCTACCGTGGGGATAAAAGCAGCATTTAAGCGCAGTGCCTGGTGCTGAGGAAATGCTCAGTGCAGGTGGTGATGGTGGTTGCTATCCCTATATTATCTTCAAGATCCTGCTAGTTATCATACAGGAAGTTTGTTAAATAATGTGTTTTATGTTAACAGGAGTTGGCTGGGCTTGAGGAATATTTCACCCATGACTACCGTGTGTCATACGTGAAATCTTGATTTCACACTATAGGACCCCATTGTACTCTTAAGCGTATACACTTCATCTCTGTATGTGTCATGTCATCGGACATGATAAACACATGTATATGTTCTCCAATCTGTCAACATGTGCAAGGCATGTCAGCTATTCCCCGCCTACTGCCAGTATTAATGTCGATATGGCAGGGTGCGGAGGCCTTTGACGACTGAAATCATGACACTGAAAGCAGGTCTGGGAGAACGCGCCACAGTGGCCTGAGGGATGGCATTGTACGTGCAGCCTTGACTGGACGTTCAGGCTCCTGAAAGCCGGCTAATTCCCCGAGCAGCACCACTGTGCCTCCCACCTCCGTTTCTTTCTTTGCATTTGTTGTCTGTTTTCTCCACAGGTGTTCCTTGGAGAGCACACACCCTCCTTTTTCTTTTTTTCTTTTTATGTGATTTCAGACATACAGAAGAGGAGCTGAGATACCCTTCACCTGGATTCCCCAAGTATAAGTTTTTACCCAATTTCTCTCTCTCTCCCTCCCTCCCTCCCTCCCTCCCTCCCTCCCCCTCTCTCTCTCTCTCTCTGGTGACAGCACTTAGAGGAGAGGAAAAGGTTCTTGTCTAGATTATCACCCAAAAAGAAGTTGCAGACAAGTTTCACCTTTATCACTAAATATTACAGTGTAAATTTCCCCAAAACAAGGGATTTTCTTATGGAACCACAGTACACATCAATCAAAATCAGGAAGCTCACATTTAGAGGGTGACGGTTACGCAACAATGTGAATGTATTTAATGCCACTGAACTATACACTTAAACATGGTTAAAATGATACATTTTATGTCGTGTATATTTTCCCACAATTTTAGAAAGATAAATAATTTTGTACAGTATTGTGTTTTGGAGGAAGTCGGCCTTTTAACCCCTTGAGTAGAGAAGTTTTGCAGCAGCGTTCGCCTCTGTCATTATTCTGGTTCCTTCCTAAATTCATTAGCCACTCTAGTGTCAGTTTTCCCCAATGTTGTTCAGAAAAGTGAGTGTGATACCTGGACACACTTATAAATGTTCTTCCTGACAGCACTGGTTGGCCTGACATTAGAAATGAATTATTTTCCACTGACCCCTGTTGTGTGTTCTATTAACATCACATGTTACACTTCTATATTTTTAGCAAAGCGTGGCCCCTGGCATAAGCACAGCTCATGTGGCGCGTGGAAGCCATTGGCCTCCCTTCACCCAGCATGGTCTTGCATCTCTTCCCAGACAGAAAGCATGCATGGGCAGGGTCCATGTGATCAGGAAAAAGGTGGATTTTATCAGCTCCACAAGTCACAGTAAAGCGGGCCCATGTTTTGTAAAACACGTGTTTGGCAAATGACTCCCTGTCAGTTGCGGAAATCCAGATGGAGGAAGTTTTCTAAGTGTGATGTCAGAATTTTACATCTGCTGATCCCAACAAGTGTATGGGGCCAATGAGAAGAAGTGAGTTGTTTGTCCACGAAATCTTACAGCACAGATGTGGTTCTGGGGCACGTTCAAATCCAGAAGGCAGAGGCCATAATGCCCACATGCCCGCTGGGCTTGGGCATCGTTAGAGCTGGGAGAGGTCTTAACATCACATAGAAACGATCTCAATTTTACAGATGAGGAAGCAGACACTGGGAGGTGAGTAAAGTGAGTAGCCCGAGGCTTCCCAGGGTTAGAATTTGAACCTGGGGCTCTGTAAACTCTGTGCAGTGTCCTTGGGCCTCACCATGCTGGACAAGGCATTGGCAAGAACCCCCTGACAGCATGGGTTTGATTCTCGAGCTGCTGCCATTCATTGCTGTGTTACTACATCTGGTTGTTTTCCCACTCTGATTCCTGATTTTCTTGTGCACAAAATGGGGATTGTAATAACAGCTCTTTCAGCAGGCTGTTGGAGGGAGAACTGACCCAGTGCTTGGTGCTTAATAAGGACTAATATGATGAGTTGTGATACAATCAGGATAGGCCAACAGAACACAACCTGGATGTCCACGAGAGCTCAGAAAGAGGGCTGAGGGGCTGGCTGGGGCGGGAATGGCTGGGGGAGGTTCATGTAGAGAGGCCCTGCAGACCCCATTGCCGTATTCAGCTGAGTATCATGCTGGGTAGAGATGGGGCTGAGAGACTGGAGGCTTGTCACCATGAGCCTTTTTTTAAGTCTGACATGGCAATGTGCTTTCCTTTGACAATGTTACTTGAAAGCTGTGCTGGTTGTTCTCTTTTTACCCCTCCAGATCTGTTTTTTTCACACCGCTCCATGCCTGGAGGCTGTCCTGCGTGGACTAAATGACTCAGGTTCCTAGCTTCTTGCTTCCTGTTTCCTGTTGGGATTAGCCAATAGGAGACACCAGAAGCCTTTTGGAGGGTGGCGTCAGAGAGAGGCTGAGGTGTTTCATCTTTGCTCCCTCCATGCCTGACTGTAGCTCTCTCTAGTTCTCTCCTCTTACCTCTTCCAGCCCACGTGGTAATGATTTCCTGCTCTTGTTAGTCTCTGGATGCTTCTCCATCCTTTGTTGGTTCCCTGAACCCCATTCTCTCTCTGTAATAAGTCTTTGATGACATCCTCTTCAGTTACCTCTGGGGAAGGCTGCTTTCCTGGTGAGACCATGACTGATACAGAACTGATACTGAATTAGAGACTAGATTTTATTCGAGGCCGCGGTGATTCCCCTTCCCACCACCCTCAAGACAGAGGCTTTGGGCATGGTCTGAGAGTCAAATTTCAGATGAGTCTATTGTATTACTAACTAGCATCCTACTCTCCTTTCCTTCCTTCCCTCCGTTCCTTCCTTCCTTCTTTCCCTCCTTCCTTCCTTCCTCCCTCCCACCCTTCCTTCCTTCCTTCTTT